>NW_024421032.1:0-16519 GCF_014898765.1 Herpailurus yagouaroundi
TGTGTGTGTGTGTGTGTGTGTGTGTAAGTTTAAAATCTTGTATTGCCCTATGAGTGAAAGCTGGGACAGACGACAGTCTAGTGACCAGACATTGGAATAAATTCTCCAAAGTTCTTAGCACAATTTCTGACTAGATGCCTGGGTGGGAGACATTGAACCTAGAAGAGGTGAACTGGGACTATCACATTGGGGGAAACTTACCTAAATTGTAGGAAGATCCAAGCACCATATTTGAAGAGGGCAAAAGTAACCATGAGAGTCAGGGTTCCATCGACAGTAATTGACATTGAGTTAGGACAGACTGGGCTTGAGTAAGGAATATGGGAGGGGAAGAAGGGCAACTGCAGAAGGGGATGAGGAGTGACTTCCTGAGCAACCGCTCAAGTGCCTCCTACAGCTACTTACATATATGGGCCAGAAGATAGATAATTAGTTGGGCCAAAATAGAATTGATGTTTCTCTTTATTTTCCTTAACCACCTATATTTCCCTTTATGTGTTTCCAACCAAATTGCAAATCCTTTGAAAATAGAGCATTCGATCATTCTATTTACTTCCTTATAATCCCTACAGAAGTTTTTGACATGGTTGATATCTAATTTGTATTATCAGTTATTGTCACAATAGTGTTATCTAGCCAGTTGCCAAAACTCAGTGGCGTACAGAATTCAGTACTTATTCTCAGCTCATGCATCTGTGCATCAGGTGGGATAAATGTACTCCGTGTGCCACATTCTGAGGCCACGCTGGAGAGGTGGTGGCAATCTGCAGCATGTTCTCGTGGTCCTGTCAGAGAAGATCCCCAAGGGAAAGTGGAAACATTTGTATGACTCTTTTAAGATCTAGACTCTGAACGGACACACTGCCATTTCTGTTCATATTCAGTGGGCCAAAGTGACTAAAAAGACCCAAGTCTAACATCATCCCTGGATAGGGATGTTGACAACTCCCATGAACCCACTATACCATATATGTACTGATCGGTGTGGACATTGTTGAAACCGTAAAAGAAGAGACAGCTAAGTCTTTCTGGTGGCACCCTGAGGTTACCAGAATTTAAGGCCATGGGCATCCTACCTGTAAACTGAGAAATAAAATAAAGAAACACAATAAAAACAATGACAATGGCTCAACACGGTAGCACTGTCTGTATATATTTACAGAACTTTCCACCTCCTTTCTGGTTAGTTTGGAATTATGTTTAGACTGTTCGTAGTAGTGGGAAGAGCCAAATTCTCTTGGCTCTAGTTCCAGTTACCACTGAGAAGCTCATTATTTTCCCAGATGTCAAGACTTTGGTTTTAAAAAATTGCAGGCTTGAAGACGGCTCTCCAGTTTGAATTCCGTTCAGCAGCTCATAGTGATTAAGTCATAGAAGTGTGCAACGAACCTGCATCATGATTTCTTTTAAATTTCCTACATTAAGAAAATCATAAGTTGAACTAAGCATGTACAGGTTGGGTTTCTGCTTAGGAATCCTATCAAACTCCATTTGATTTTTATTTCTCCTTGAACTCTGTCTCTGTGTATATCATATAAAGTTCACGTTGGAAGAAAACTTAGGGGCAGGATGATGTGCTTATGCACTTATTAGCAAACCTTAATACTTTTCTGATGCTGTTCATAAAGTAGGTAATACGGGCTCAAATTTCTGAGTTTAAAAGTGAGGATAACAATATTGCTCCTTGTCTACCTCCTCATATCTCTCTGTCTCTCACTTGCTCTCTGTCTCTGTCTTTATCTCACACACACACACACACACACACACACACACACACACACATTCACTGCCTCCCCAAACTCAAATTCTTGTTATAAGTTATTCTACGATATGAGGTTTGTGTCCATATTTCTTTGACCCAATTGTGAGAAGTATTTTCCAAGTTTATTTTGAATTGTCTTCTTGAGGATAATTAGAATAATAAGAACTTAGTGTTTTACAATGTAAATGCGAGTCAAAATACACCTAGAAATTTCTACATGAGCCCAAGGATGGAGAAAGGCTGCCAGGTCTTGGACTTCACCCCCGGCCTGATTAAGAAAGAGTCTTGCTGTACTGAAATAACAGAAGGGGAGCTTGACAGTTAAGGGTTATTATGGGCAAACCTAAGACTACATACCCTGAGTGGTCTGCTGTGCCAATGGGGTTACATGGTGGTTTTATACAATTACCTATTTTAACTTGTTTGTCAAATATCCTAGCTGCATTGAAACGGAGAACATTTGAGTTCCCAGGAAATGGACATAAAAACAAAACAAAACAAACAAACAAACTATGAGTAAAAACCCAGAAAGATATAGAGCATTTGAAAGGAGGGTATTATGCTAAGTGAAACAAACCAGGCAGAAAAATACAGATTCCATATGTTTTCACTCATATGTAGATCTTGAGAAACTTAACAGAAGACCATGAGGGAAGGAAAGGGGGGAAAAATTACAGAGAGGGAGGGAGGCAAACCATAAGAGACTCTTAAGACTGATAACAAAATAAGGGTAGATGGGGGTGGGGGATAGGGGAAAGTGGCTGATGGACAGGGAGGAGGGCACCTGTTTGGGATGAGCACTGGGTGTTGTATGGAAACCAATTTGACAATAAATTATATTTTTTAAAAAATGAAAGGAAGTCTAGCTTCAGGGCATAAACTGTGCTTTCAGTTTGTGTGCCGTCTCTAGCAAAACCAAAATGCACTTGTGATGATGTTCTTGAAATTCCTGGCAGGGAAGTCCTTAAAAGGCTCCAGCAAGCAATGCTAGTATTAAATTCTTGTGGTATTATTAGTGCGTATAAATGTGTCATAGTTAGATATATTTATTTATTGTGTTGTCTTTATTTTAGGTTATGTAAGAGATTATCCAATCACCTGTAATTTTCTTAGTTATCTCTCACTTAAATCCACCGATACGGGTTTTGCTGTAAGGTCCTAAGTTTTTTAACCATACATTATTTCCCCACATGTCAGAGCACAGTGGCATAACATAAGGATTATAATAACTTGTAGACTCTTGGACAAGAATGCTCGGGTTCAAGTCCTCATTCTGAACTTTCTGGTTGTATGGCCTCAAGACAGTCATTCAAACCTTCTTTGCCTTGGCCCCTTTGCCTGTACAGTGAAGGATAATAATACGTACCTCCTAGGATAACAGTCATGATTAAATGGGTTAATACATGTACAGCATGTTAAAAAAACTGCCTGTAACCGAGTATATGCTCAGTAATGTTTCTTATTGTCATTTTTATAAGCCCCATGATAAATGACTCATCTTAGGTTTGGTGATAGTCTGTTTGACATTAACAAAGGGCAAGGGATCACCTTCTGTGCTCACTTACTGCCATACACTGAGGTCATTCACTCTATACCATAAACTTTCTCAGGAAGGTTTTTGATCATATATATATATATATATATATATACATAAAATGATGAATTTTCCCAGACCTTGTTGTATACACAAGGTTACATAACAATAATACGAGGTTACATAACAATAATAATCCCAAATGCACAGAAGTAATGCAAATAAATTAAATTCTTTAGTGATTTTTGTTCTGTATGCTGCATACTGAGGACCTCACCACCTCTCCCAGCCTCAGTGCTTACTGCTGAGTTTCTAAGAGAGGGAGACACAGAATCTGAAGCAGGTTCCAGGCTCTGAGATGTCAGCACAGAGTCCAATGTGGGGCTTGAACTCACGAACTACGAGATCATGACCTGAGCCGAAGTTGTATGCTTAACCGACTGAGCCACCCAGGTGCCCCCAGTTTAGAGTTCTGATCCATTAAGTAATACTAAGTGTGTATTTAGCTCCAGAGGAGCCATTTATCTCATTTATACCTGTCCAATATCTTTGGAGTGACATTTCTGTGTTAGGGAAAATTCACACCGTGAGTCCTGCCTCTGTAGGGAGTCAGAATTCGCATCCTCAGTCTCCCTTCCAGCTGGGTTGCAGGGGTGTCCTTGTGCTTCCTAGATCAGGTCCCTGTGTGCAGCTCTGACTGGGAAGCAGGCTCTACACGGAGCTTCTGTTCTGCTGGTTGGGGTTGAGGGCCACAGAAACATCTCTCTTTGGAGGGATGGGGCCTGTTAACCTGAGATGCTTAGGGAGGAGTGGTCCTGGCACTGGCAGTGTAACATACTCAGATGCATAGGTCTCCAACTTTTAACTTTCGGGGACAGTGAGCCAGGCAGAGCTCCCTGAGCAGGCCAGTGAGCAAGGTGGTGAGCCCATTAGCCAAAAGCCCGTTACTTCCTTGGTCACAGTTCTGTGGCAGTCTGGTATCTTCTTAATAAATACTCCTTGATGGGGTGCCTGGGTGGCTCCGTCACTGGAGCGTCTGACTCTTGGTTTTGGCTCAGGTCATGATCTCAGAGTTCGTGAGTTCAAGCCCCGCATCTGGGTCCACGCAGCTGGTGTGGAGCCTGCTTGGGATCATCCTGCTTGGGATCCTCTCTCTCCCTCCCTCTCTCTCAATCTCTCTCTCTCTCTAAGATAAATAAATAAACTTAAAAAAAAAAATTGGACTTGGAACTATCAGAGTGAATTCTTAGTTTGTAGGCAAGAACCTGATTAATAAATGTTCTATTTTGCCTCTTTCCTGATATTTTTTTCTCGTTAAATGTTCCAATTAGAGTTTCCGCAAAATTTGGAAAATCGTAGTTTGAAAACCTGGCGATAGATTTTTAGGAAATCCCCTTATTTTACATTGATCCCACACTCCCTGATCCTTTACATTGAATGTTTGCATTGTTTGCTGGGTTCTTCTCTAGATGACCAGCCACATGTCACTTGCTCCTTCCTTGAAGTTTTGCTCAGAGAGTATTTTTTTTTATCAAGTTCTATCCTGACCACTCTCAAACTTCAGCCCACACTTTTTTTGCAGCCCACTTTTTCTAGCCTATTGTATTGTTTCCATACCTCTTGTTCCTTTCTAAATATGAAATGTATTATTATTATTATTATTTGTTTACTGTCATTACAATGTAAGATTGGAGGAGGGGGGCTTGTTTTCTTTGGTTGGTCGGTTTGGTTCCTCTTAAAGTGATTTATCCCAAGTGCCTAGAATAGTTCCTGGGATATCATGGATCTTCAGTAAATATTTGTTGGATGAATGTTGAGATATATCTACATATTTCTAATTGTGCTTTGTTCTTTCACTTTTTTTTTTTTTAAATATATTTCTACTGTTTGATGCTCCCATAACTGTTGTTATGCTTTTATGAGATAGTTTAGGTTACAAAGATGGTATTTTTTTTTCAACGTTTTTTATTTATTTTTGGGACAGAGAGAGACAGAGCATGAACGGGGGAGGGGCAGAGAGAGAGGGAGACACAGAATCGGAAACAGGCTCCAGGCTCCGAGCCATCAGCCCAGAGCCTGACGCGGGGCTCGAACTCACGGACCGTGAGATCGTGACCTGGCTGAAGTCGGACGCCTAACCGACTGCGCCACCCAGGCGCCCCTTTCTTTCACTTTTTAAAACACCTGGGCAGGTGAAAATAAATCGGACTTCCCCAGTGGTCAAAATGTGCAGATAGGGTGTAGACTACCCTTCCTGACCACATCATTAGTGTCATGAATCAAGGCAAGTCCCACCCTTTTTGATCCTGTTTCCTTGTTGCTTATGCTCCATTTAGTACTCCTCAGGAAAACAAACACAAAAGTGGAACATCCAGGAGGAAAACTGAGCAATGATGGTTCTGCTTTCAGATTTCTGCATGTGAGTGTGTGAGTGTGTGTGTGTTTCTCCTCTCTGTCGCTTCCTTTCTTCTTGTTCATTTACAGTCATTCAGTTAAAACAATTTAAAACCTTAATACTAATTTCCAGACATGAAGAGGGGACCTTAAGCCTCAGTTCTACAAGACACTGATGGATTTACAACACAGCAAAGCCTTGAGCTGCTGTGGAACTTCTAGGGGCTTAAGATAACAAGTAAGCATTGGTGAAACTCTTAGGAAGCAACATAGACACCAGAAGCTATGAACAGATTGGTTGTCCAGAACTCATACCGTTAGTAATGATGCTATTAATATGATTGCAACTTGGGGCGCCTGGGTTGAGCGTCTGACATGGGCTCAGGTCATGATCTCATGGTCTGTGAGTTTGAGACCTGCATCGGGCTCTGTGCTGACAGCTCAGAGCCCAGAGCCTGCTTCGGATTCTGTGTCTCCATCTCTCTCTGCCCCTCCCCCGCTCATGCTCATGCTCATGCTCATGCTCTCTCTCTCTCTCTGTCAAAAATAAACATTAAAATATATATATATATATATACACATATATATGTATATATGTATATATATATGATTACAACTTTTGTTTAGCTCACAAACAAAAATGATCCATGATGACATTGAACATTACTATGGGATCTGGATTCTAGATTATGGGGGAGAGGACTGAGCAGTGTCAGAAGGAGATAGAGATGAAGAGATTTCTTCCCATTTCTTGGACCCAAAGCCACCATTGGTAAACATATCACATACACAATATTTTACCCTCGTGTTGCCTGAACTCACCCACTGGAAAAATCTCTCTAGGCCACTTGAACGTGGCTTATCTAAGCTAGGATTTAGAAGCAAAGCAATTCATTTGAACTAGTGTTTAATGATTTACAGCTGTTTGAAAGTAGGGAAAATGGATTTATACCATTGAGAATTAGTCTTTAAAAAGAAGGTACTCGCTAACAAACATCTCTAACTTGAATTCTAGCTTAAAAGATAATAAGGGGGCTTGGGACATTATAGGCAGAGTCACGAGTGGTATTTTGGTATGAGTTTGGTCCTTCAGGCTGACCTACCTGTAACTCGGTAATGCTAAGACTTTTCTGCTTTTCACAGCATCTTCCTTATGTTTTTCCAATGACCTACTGATTCTTGGAAGTTCCAGATTGTCACTTGTCTCCCTGCTTGCCTCAGTGACTTTCATAAGGGTATTAGCACTGAGAGCAATTCTTGGAAAGTTGTTGCTATCTGTGCATACACGAATGGTTTGTAAATTATGTGTTTGTAAATCAGAAGTTGCATGTGCAATTAAATCTTGACTTGGCAAAATTCCCACCTAGTAACATTATCAGACAAGTATTATTCTACTTTAAAATGGCAGGGCATTAAAAAATGGCCCCTCATAAGCATTTCTTTCATTTTTTAAATAATCACATATTAAGTGCTTGTTGTATGATAAACAGAAACAAAACAGCAATTTCCAAAGCAACCTGGATGTAACTCCATGAAGACAAAAATGCATAATCCATGTCTGCCTACAACCCATCACTTGGATTCTTATGATAATTATAATTTTTGAATACTAATTTTAATCTAGTGACATATTCCCAGTTATAAAGGAAAACTCCAAGAGACTTTGCTGAACTTAAAAAAAAATAAATTGCCAAAAACAAGACTCCAAAATAGTTTTCTGTTTATTATATAAACCAGAAATCAGAGTTTATATACCAGATGTATAGGTGAAATATGACATTCAGAAGGAATTATTCGGCCCACCCACACAATTGATCTTCAGAGGGTTTTATTTTTTTTCCTTCTAGTCTTTGAACTTGAAATATATGACCCTGTTTAAACAAGTTGGAAGCTATGGTAATCCAGGGTACCACCATTCTTTCTTCACCTTAGTGTCCCCCTGCCCTCAGAGTCTATGAGAAACTGAGACCAATCTTGGCCCTCATGCTGTTATTTTACCTTTGGTAATTTTATAAGGAAATTAATTATTGTATCTGTAACTTAAAATTTTTTGGTCTGAAATCTAGCCCAATTTAATTAATTGTGATACCTGCCTGATTTGAGTTTGTGACCCTGTCTCTGACCATTGTGATTAACTCATATCCCACTACATAAATACTTTTCAGGACAGTGTTGTTTTTTATCTATATCTTTATATGTATATAGACATGGGTATGGATATAGATATATAGATACAGATGTGTGTATATGGATACATAGATTTGTATGTATGTAGATAGATAGATAGATAGATAGATAGATAGATAGATAGATATACAGGGAGAGAAAGCAAGCAAGCAAGCAAGCAAGCAAGAAAGAAAGAAAGAAAGAAAGAAAAAAGAAGGAAGGAAGGAAGGAAGAAAAGAAAGAAAGAAAGAAAGAAAGAAAGAAAGAAAGAAATAAAGAAAGAAAGAGAAAAAGGAAAGGAAAGGAAAAAGAAAAAGAAGAAAGAAAGAAAGAAAGAAAGAAAGAAAAGAAGGAAGAAAGAAAAGAAAGAAGGAAAAAGAAAGAAAGAAAGAAAGAAAAGGAAAAAAGAAAAAGAAAAAAGAAAAGAAAAGAAACAAAGGGAGAGAAAAGGAAAGAAGAGAAGAAAGGAAGTGAGAGACAGAATATATATACTATGTGTATGTATATATGTATAGATACATATTACGTATATGTAAGTATATACGTATATCTATCTATATATATGTATATTCTTCAAGACACTTTCGTCTCAGCTTCTAACACTCTCTGCAAACTATCTTGTCTTTCAGATGGAACACCATTTACCTGGTGGATTGGGCGGTCTAATGAAAGGCACCCTTACTGGGGAGGTGCCCCTCCTGGGGTCCAGCAGTGTGAATGTGGCCTGGATGAGAGTTGCCTGGACATTCGACACTTCTGCAATTGCGATGCTGACAAGGATGAATGGTAATGGGGATCATGATCTTTCTGCAGTTGTGGAGGAAACACATTAATTGATGCATAAAATTTCCCCCAAGAGAAAAAGACATGGTTGAGAAATTCAATATAAACTAGGTCCCCCTAATGATTGTGATTGTTTGTAACTTGGAAAATTGCCAGCTCTAGTACTTTTAGGGCTATCACTGAGGTTTGTAACATAAAACACGTCACCTCATCACCACCTTCTATTCTGAACGTTTGTTTTTTTCACAACAGAATGAAATGTAACATTAAGCTTTGTCATGTAGTCAGTGTTTCTATAATGTGTGGAATATAGCTTCTGGGAGAGAGTGGGGGAGGCAGAGATGTGTAATCATACAAACTGTGTCTTCATTCTCCCATTTTCCCACTGATGTTTCAGTCACCGGCCCACCCTCTCCTGGCCAATACAATGATAACAAAGGAAATTTATATTTATTGAACATCTACTTAATGTTCACAAAAAAACCCATACTAATTCCTTATAATTGTCTCACTTTTGCATCTTAAGGTTGAGGAATGTGGTTTACAGAGAAGTTGAGTAAGGTCACTGACCCACATGTATTAAGTGACGGATCCAGAATTTGAACTCAGTTATGGCTGGGGCCAGGGTCTCTCTTCCTCTCCCCTACCTTATTGCTTTTGTAAGGTTAAGACCCCTTGTCCTTCAAGTGAAGTACCTGTTTTTCACTGTATTATGAAAATACAGAACATTTCCAAGACCATTTTGTTGTCACTAAATTTCAGGCATTCTTTAGTTTTGGCTTTTTAATTTTGCTTGTTTCATGAAATTCTGCTCAATTAGGAATTCCTAAGTCCAACTGCTTTCAACCCACTTAAAAATTTTTAAGTACTTTTTCTCTGGTGTTTAAATTGATAACAGCAGAGACTGTTTTGAATAAAACTTCAGGTAGAGTCAAAATCTAAATTCAATGAGGAAAGGACCAAACACCTCCCCCAGGTTCTTCTAGATGGGCCACCCTTTCAGAACGCTGTAGGGCTGCCTGGGACCTCAGGCAAGTTACCTCAAAATCTTCACATGGGTAAAATCAAACAAAGTTGACTGGAGGTAGGATGGACTTCTCCATTCTTTAGGCCCCCACTTTACCCTGCGGTGCCTTCTATCATAATGTCATGAAGACCTGCAATCAATTATAACTCATATTTTGGATGGAGACTATGTCTTTTAATATTATATCCCTCAGGATCTATCCCTTGTGCAGTAGAAACTCAGTGGTAGTTAACTGAATAAATGAATTTAGAAGACCTCTGAGGATGAGGGATGACCACAAAATGGCTCCTCCAAAGCTTGAGAGATTTTTGTGGAAAAGTTAAATGGTTTTGTTGCCAGGAAAACATAGTCAAAATGATCTGCAATCAGCAGCTTAGAATCACTCACTTTTGCATGATTCATTAATTCCCCTTCTCTATGCTTGACATCAGAAATTATAGATGTATACACCTAAATGGAAACACCTTTCTTTCATCATGTATAATCAGAGAAGTTGATATGGGGCAGTGGAATATAAAGAGAAGGTGAAGTGTTTCTCCTAATTACCTTCAGTTCACTCCCTAGTGGCTGAACTCTTTGATCTTTGCTCACTGTTTTATTTCCTGTGGTGTGGCCCTTTGCATACAGGACACTGCCTCCGTGCCTTTCCTTCCTAGGGAACAACTGACCAGGGCTGGGCTTAATTTATTAAGCAATGAGGGGCAGTGGGAGAGAATGATACCATATAACTTAAAAATAGGCCACCATGTTGATATGTTTCCACACTCTCTTCTCTAGGATTTTCCACTGACTCTCTCTTTTACTCAGATTACACCCTCTTTGACCTGCTCGTTTGACCTGCTCACTAGTTCACTAAGCTTTGAACCCTTTATAAAGTGTTGACTCAACTTCATCATCTAGGCTGTACCCAGAGGAACACTTCAAAATGTCCTTTCTGTCAACTCTGGTGTCATCATACCTCTATCAACATAGAAGTTATTGCATTTTTCATATCCTTTTCCAGTTCCTTTAAAACCAGGGAAAAAGCCCCATTATCTGCCACTTTCTGTGGCAAACAACCTTTATTAGAGGCAGCCGCGTTTTATTTTAGATATAAATTTTGTTCAACAACCCACATAGCAAAGATCAAGAGAACTGACCAGACCTTTCTTTTGTAAAGATGCCTACTTCACCAAGACTAGAATAACACATTGAGTGTCTCAGGGCAAAATCCAGGTGAGATCAGGGAGTTCCTTCTGTCATTCTTATGAAGGAGCAGAGGCTGAGATTCTGATTTAACTCTTCTGGATTTCATTCCTTTGTCTTCGGACAGTCACACACTCTAATATATTGAGTCTGGAAAATACCCTGTTATAGAAGCAACTGCATGTACTATTCCATTTGACATTTACTCATGTATCACGTGTTTATTGAGTGCCTAGTCTATGCCAGTCAAGCAGTCTGCTTTGCAGAGAAAGCCAAAGGCATTGTAGTCTCTGCCCTTAAGGAACTCACGGAACAGTGAGGGAGAAAATATAGTTAGTTAGCAATATACGGATTTTTGTGATGAATTTGGTAATAGAGATAAGTATAGATGCGCCCAGACCTGTGGTGGATATGGGCTGGGACAAGTGGCAATTAGGTTTTGAAGGACCGAAAGAAGTTAGCTAAAGTTAGTATAGTATGGGTAGGTAGAACCTTCATATGCTCAGACAGGAAAATGTGACATAATATAAAAATCACTACTTCTCCTACACACAAATATTTTGGTGTGATTGTTGCCCCGTTTTCATGTGGGGGATTTATAAGAGAGGAAGACAGGAAAGAAGACTAAATCCAGATCAAGAAGCTTCTTGTATTTGAAATAGTAATGAGATCCCTTTGTCTATACCAAGATTGTGGACACAGAATGTCCTTTCCAATATGAACCCTGCCAGAGCCTTGTGGAAATGCATTCATTACTTATCTATTGAAGTCTATTATTTAATGCAGAAGAGAAAAGGATAAAAGCACACAGGATTGTGAAATAGTTATGTTTTTGTTTTTCTATCTTCTTTTTAACATTCTTCCAACCACATTCTTAGCTTCCATGTGGTCAAGCTGGCTTTCCACATATCTCAAATTTTTGTTTCGGAAGAGAGTGCCCCTATTAGTATCGCTGGTGTTTCAAAATGCTCCTAAGAAACCTCAAATATATTTATATTGTACAGTTCCCTCAAGTTTCTGCTTTTGGTAAAATTGACCAGAAAACTGATTTGGGCTGGTGGAACATCTAGCTGATAGCATTTTGATGTATTACAACTTCTGGGTAATATTGTCGCTTAAAAATGTTACCTATCATGCACTGAAGTGTTCTTGGCATTTTATGTGCTCTATTTCATAGTGTCATCCCCACAACGCTTGAGGTGGGTTTTATCATCTTTTTTGCCCAGAAAAGGAAACTGAGGCTCTGATATGGTAACCTCAGTTCAGATCACGTGCCTAAGGGGGCAGGGTGGGATTCCTGCTGAATCCAAGGATACTCTTGGTTACTACATAAAAGGAGCCACCAATTTTGAGATTTCAGTTGTGACAGCAGGTGAGGATGCCAGAGACCTCTCCCAGGGCTTCTCCAATCACATTGTGGCAGCCTGTGGGTTTCCTTTTGCTAAAACAGGCTGCTCTGGGAGGCTCAGCCATCTTCCAGGCCTCTGGTAGTTGATAATAGTTTATTCCGTTTTAATCAACCTCTGGAACTGAATACATTGCTGCCAGACCAAGTAAAGGGGGAAAATGAGCATGTGGTGGGTGGGAGGGGAGGTGAGTCAGCCCAGAAGATGGAGAGGTGGATGGAGGGGAAAGAAGAACTTGACAAACACCAAAAGCACAACTCTTTCTTAGAGTAAAGGGAAGCGTCAGGTAGGCATCACGGTCAGGTGTTCTATCTCCAGGGGTTTCTGTCTCAGCCAAAGAACTAAACAGAAGGAAAAATAAAAAAAAAAAAAAAAAAGGAAGAGAAATGAGAAGACTTTGAATGAGTAACAGTTTTACAGTCAATGATTGTAAAGGAACTTGTCTTCAACTTAGTGGTTTGACGTATAGAAATCTTGCCAATCGGGTGTTTTCTGATCCCATTACTTCAGACTGATGGACTGTGGGGAATAAAGAAGGACACTGGGGGCAGTTCCAGGCTGGAGACAGCACAGGGACAGTGGGGCCGTGTGGGTGGGAAGCTGTCAGCCAAGTAGAGGGATCCAATGGGAGGAGGGATCCAAATGGAGGAGGCAGGGAGAGCCTCCTAAGGGTCCCTGTTGGTGGGGGCCCATGGCCCTAATGAGGACTTTGCTCAACCAAACAACCAGGTGGAATTGAAATGAAGCTCTGTTGCTTAACAGTAGAACATTTTTAAAAATTTATTCATAAGAAAGTATAGACATTTTTATATGATTTTCAGTAACTATGTTCTTTGTCTTTTGTCCTTGATGTACCCTTACATAAAGCGATATGGTACAAGATAGGAAGAGAAAATGGTATAAGGTTTAAATTCTGGTCATCTGGTCATCCAAAAAAAGGGAACCTATTATTCTGTTTCTTAAAAAAATATATATACAGGATATTTTTAGATTTTTTTTTCAGTATATGGAATCCTAAAGCTTCAAACCATTCTTTTGCCATTGATTCCACTTCTCTACCACAGAGAAATTATTTAATAAATGGTGTCAAATCCATGAATGAACAATTGAATGTCTTCCGTTGGGCATATTTTTACTTTCCGTAGGTCAGGCCATGGTCATTGTAGGATTAACTGATCTTTATTTCATTGTTAGCTGTTATCCAGCTTTTATAACCTCACAAGAAACATTCACCCAAAGTTTAGCCTAAACTTTCCGCCACACATTCATTCCCCTTCTGGCTCTCAAAGAGTAGTTGGAAGTGGCCACTGTGCTCCAAAAGTTATCTTTTTATACATTTGCCTTCAGCTTTTCTCTTTAGTAACTTCACATCTAATCCAGTCCCAGGACTTTGACCTTCACAAAGACCCTTCCTGCTTTTCCCGCAAGATTTACTGAGACAGTTGCCTTCAGGAGGAGGATGCTGGATACACCCAAGGGGTTTAGGATTCTGCTGTTCCCTCACATAGGCTGTTCTGTGGTCTCGCAGACCTCCTTTCCTCAACCTTCCACCCCTGAGATTCCCAGACTTGGGACAGGAATGGTGCCTCATTCTTGGTAGTGTCCTAAGATGGCACAGGAGTCCTGAATCCTGAGAGAAAGGAAAGGATCACCTCAGAAAACACTAAGATTCTATGTTCTTTGCTGGTTAAATTTTATTATTCATGAAACTGTTTATGAGCTGTTCTACTGCCTATTGAGTTTTGAAAGTGCGTTTGTTCCTAGCAGGCAGAAATTATGAAAGCTTTATCTGTATTTTTACTTGCACTCTATGAATTCCCACATTCATCTAGTACTATAATCAGGGCCTGCACCTCATGTTAGAGAGAAGTATGCATGGCACATGGTAGGTCCTTCATGCATTGACTGCTGAAACAAGGAATGAAATAATGAATCCATGGGGTTTCCTTTCTCCCCATCCTCTCTCCCTGGCCAAATATGCCCTTCACTTACTAGCTATTGTCTGCTGTTTAATTCATTACATTTCCACTTAAAATGTATATCCTGGGGCAACTTGCTTTGGCTTGTTTAAACTATCCCATGACTAGATTTCAGGTCGTTTTTAGACAAAATGTGTCATGGTGCATCTATTCTCTCAATAGAAAGCATCACATACTCAAGAAAAGAAGGAACAGCACAAAAATGGGGGGAAAGAATCTATATCCAGAGGGTGATAATTCAAAAGTATACCACATCATTATTTTATAGAATTCTAAATGGAGTGAAATAGTTGATATCGTACCAAAGACAGCATTAGGGATTGTTTTCTGTTTGTTTATTTGTTTGTTTTAGTTTAGTGCTGCCACCATCTATCATTTCTTGGGAAAATATTCAATATAAGGAATTTAAGACCTGTTGGTTCTAGAAAACAAAGCTCAGTTATAAAATACTTGTTAGTATTTTAGACTCAGACTTTTATTACATCAGTTCTCTGTCAGGCTGTACAAATACAGTCTCTAAATTGTCTGTGGAATCGCATTACTTGGGTAATTGCAAAATTGTGAGTATCAGAAATAGAACTTGAAGTCAATATGAAGGTTAAGAGTTTGCATTTATATAGTATATTTTATATAACATTTTGATTCGGATTGTTATTGTATAACAATATATTATAATTATACTGAAAAATGCAGTGGGACTTTGGCTTCTATTTTCATTTGCATACTTATCACTAAGTGTACAGCATTACTCACCTAACAGTAGCTCTTACTCAGATCCAAATTACATGAGCTGCTTACCTCTTTTATCTGCTCTGCAAATTTGCTCACAATTGTCAGTTCTGACTCACCCAATTTAGGTTTCTATATTTAACAAAGCATAAGGGGACTATTTCTCTTGATTTTTTTTTTTAAATTTTAGGAGCTCATTTTCATAAAATAAATCCATTCTATTATATACTTACTATAAAACTCAAATGTTTCAGAAATATTTAAGCAAAAAAGTAGAATCTCCTTCCTCACCACACTTGGAATCCACACTTGTGCTCTGTATATATAATCTGACACCTAAAGATAATAGTTGGGCACATAAGGTACTTCTACATATAAATATTTTCCTATGTGTATGTCATATTCACTAAATGTGAGATCATATTGGGGTGCTTGGGTGGCTCAGTCAGTTAGGCGTCTGACTTCAGCTCAGGTCATGATCTCGCAGTTCACGAGTTCGAGTCCTGCATGGGGCTCTCGGATGACCGCGGAGAGCCTGGAGCCTTCGTCAGATTCTGTCTCCCTCTCTCTCTGTCCCTCCCCCCACTCAAAAATAAATCAACATAAAACATTTAAAAAATGTGAGATCATATTAAACATATTATTCTGCAGCTCACTTTTCTCACATAAAGTATGTCTTGGAGAGCTTTTACTTGGCATCATTAAATAAGCATGAAAACAAGTATATCCTGTCCATTTTAATAGCTGCAAAGTATCCATAGTATGTCTGTATCATAAGTTATTTTACCATTCCTTTATGATAAACCTTTTCCTTGTCAGTGACTTTTCACTCCTAGGGGGAAAAACGCTGCAGTGAACATTTTTGAGTCTTGATTTGCAAGACTCTTTGAAAATTATTATTTCTGCTGCATAGACCCTTAACTTAAAATTGTCAAATTATCCACTTTTCTATTTTGGTAGGTGTGGCCAAATTGCCAAAGGGACTTAGGATGTTACCCAGACCTCAAAGGGGATCAGTTCAGATCTGGATGCCCTGACTCTGGGGGACATGCTCCTCTACCTGAGGAGGAATATGCAGAACTCAGTAGAGGCAAACATGGCCACAGAGAGAGACACCAGGTACAACTTCTTTTTGCTCAGAACTTGCTGGACACCTTAGCCAAGTGTGGACAGCTGTGATGGGCCCCAGGTGATAATGAGTTCCTCTCCACTTCCTTCTCTCTGCCTTGGTCATTTCTGCCATGACTGGTATTGCTTCTGAGGTCCATGGGGACTCTGTAGGCTAACTACAGATAAATCCTAGTGTTTTCTGCATTTTTCTCAAACTGCAGCACCCTCATTTTCTGGATATAAAATGTAATTTATCTCTAAGTAACATTTTATTATGTAATGAGATGATCAAATCCTGGATTTGTCATTTAAGTAACTATACAGCCTAAATCATTTAGCCTCTCTGAGCTTCAGGTTCCTATTTTATTTAAAGGAAAGAAGGAAAGAAAGAAAGAAGGAAAGAAAGAAAGAAAGAAAGAAAGAAAGAAAGAAAGAAAGAAAGAA
>NW_024421033.1:0-4954 GCF_014898765.1 Herpailurus yagouaroundi
AGGAAAAAAAGGAAAGGAAAGGAAAGGAAAGGAAAGGAAAGGAAAGGAAAGGAAAGAAAAAAAAGATAACATGCACATCTGAAACAGATGTTTCAGAGAGCAGCCAAGAATGAACTAGATCTCAATTACAAAGAGTGTTATGAGATATAGTAGAAGACGAAGAGGAATATGAAGAAAACAGTGAGGACAACTAAGAAGGAAAATTGGAAGGGGAAGAATAAAGAAAATAAGGAGATTTAATATTATTGAGTCCAAAAACATGAAAAAATAAGTTTAAGAAAACTTGTGAACATTAATAATATCCAGAGGGGGTAAATAAGCTTCCAAATGATTTATTTTAATATATGACGACGCTGAGAGAGGGAAAGGGCAACACATCTATCTCATCTGCATCGACATTACTCATCTATAAAGCTAGAGATATGGAATTAAGTAACGTGGAAATCCCTTCCAGCACTTCAAAGTTAGTTCTGTGAGAGAAAGAGCATTGGGCTTAGGGGGCAGAAATTTGTTTTTCATTTTTCGTATTTCCGTGCCTGTTCTGTAACCTGAGGCAAGGTAAGCTAACCTTTCAGAACTTCGGTGAGTTCACGTTTAAAACTTTGGTAATATTTGCTTACCTACCCATAAGCATTGCTGTGAGAATCAGATTTGACAATGGGGGGCAGGACAATCTATAAATGAGTCTTAAGCCCTGTAAGTCATTATAAAAAATGTATTCACATCATATTACAGACCATGTAGAGGTTTTCATTATAACAGCCAAATGTGCTTTAAGTTTGCATTTTCTATAAAATGATATTTGCTATATAAATATCAGTGAAAGAGTTCAATTTGGAAAAGAGGCACGGTTATTAGATATTTGAATTTTAACTGGAGACTGCAAAGCCATGGAATATGAAATCCCTAATAAGTCTCAGATTTATTCAGGATGTAATTTTTATCATTAGAAAGAAAATGTCATCAACATGTGAAGGTTTAACATTACTTAGGTGAGAATTTTTGTAAAGAAATAATATTTAACAATAAAAAACTGTAACTATATATCATAAAAAGCCCTCTGGTATCATGAATACTGCATAGTCTCAGGAAATATCAAAAAATAATTACAGTGATTCAAAGAAAACTATTATTTATAGTTCTTTCAAGTATTAATATTATCTGGTGGGAAGACTGTAGTATTAGTAACTAAAAGGACTTTGTTCTATGATCCTTAAGACCTGCATTTTCTCCTCCCAAAAAAGGAAATGATGTCAATCCTATCCACTTATCCTAACTGTAGATCTTACTAATAGCATAAATATTGTGAGTGATTATTATTACCGTGAATAGAAAAACATCTAGGCATCTAGGAGAAATAACATAATTTCGCTCTTTTCATTATTTTTAAATTAAATGGACATTAAATAGTAGTAAAGCTTATGAGTTGCTTACAAAAAGGTAGGTATCTTGTTGTTGCTGCTATAAATTCGTGAAAGGTTTGATGGCCCAAGCTGGATTTGACGTAAGCTTAAGTAAATGACAAGGGGACGCTGAATCTGAGATTACTTTGGGCAACCTGACTGGTTTGGCAGAAACGAGAGGCTTGGAAGTTGGAGGTGGAATATATAGAGGAGAAACAAGAAATAAATAAGGGAACTGACAATTTGGAAAAAGAAATAGAAAGAACCTAATGGGTGATATGTGGTATTTTAAGGTAATCACAGAAAAGCAAATGACAATGTTCCATTAAAAAGAACTATTAAAGCCAGTAATCAGTCACAACGGCATCTAATCAAGAAGATGAAAATGAGTGCCTTTAGCAGCTGATTGAGAAAAATGAAAATTATGAGACAAATTTTGTTGAGACTTGATATGAAATGCATAGCTTTCTTGCTTTTTGGTTTTCTTCAGATCGTAGCTAGAAACCTTGGCAGACTTCCAAATGCTGGTTGACTTCAAATTATGAACATTCCATATAAGTTAACACTTCATCCTTTTTGCTAACTTTTTAAAAATGTATACTTGCTGAATAGATATTTTGGAAGACTGGCAGCTGAATCCATGCAGCTACTCCTTGAATCTTGTACAAACCAGTCAGCCACGAAAACAGTTCAGACAGTAGATCTAAATACATTTTAAAATAAACATACAGTTTGCTTTATTTATTTTGTAGAAATGCTATCAATTGGCCCATTGTGTTTGGGCTTTTCTATATATTGGCCTGTGGTACAGGTTACTCTTTCCAGCCTCATGAATTTAAAATGATGGTAGTCATGATATTGACTTTAGTAATAGGCTCTCCTTTATCATGCTTAAGTTTTCTATTAGGATCCATTAGCTGTCACATTAGTGTCTCCCACATCAGGACCACCCAATCTTTATCTGAAAGTCCTTGAAAATGGCTTTTCCTTTTCGAATTTCCAATTCTGAAAAATATCTCATGTTTTGTTGAATATGTAAAGAAATTCAATTTGCTTAAAGATTAGAGAAGCATCACTTTCCTACATCAGCTTTTACTATCTCAAATGACACGGTGACTTTTTCTTCATCGTGAAGTAACCTAGTATTTTTGTAGCTTTCTGTACCATTTGTTTAGCAATTTATTTAGTAATGTTACCAGGCTCTGTCCTAAGAACTAGGGATTAAATAGTAACAAAACTGAAAGGGTACACAGTTCTTGGGGCATCTGGGTAGTTCAGTCAGTTGAGCGTTCAGGTCAGGTCATGATCCCAGGGTCGATGGAACCAGTCTTAAGAGGCCTGCTTAAGATTCTCTCTCTCCTGGGGCACCTGGGTGGTTCAGTCGGTTAAGTGTCAGACTTTGGCTCAGGTCATGATCTCACGGGGGTTTGAGCCCCGTGTCGAGCTCTTTGCTGACAGCTCAGAGCCTACAGCCTGCTTCAGATTCTGTCTCTGGCTCTCTCTGCCCCTCCCCTGATTGTGCTCTGTCTTTGTCTCTAAAATAAATAAACATTAAACAAATTTTTAAAGACAAGATTCTCTCCTCCCCCCTCCCTCTGCCCTTTTCCTCCTGCTCGTGCTCTCTAGCGCTCAAAAAAGAAAAAAAAAAAGTACATAGTTCCTACCCTCATAGAGCCTACCTTCCATGGGACAACAGAAATTAAATAAATATATACCAATAAAATTTCAAATGTTAGTAAGTGCCGTGAAGAAAAAGTGATTAAATGTCAGAAGCTCCAGAAGGTTTGGATGGGATGAGAATTTCTGCTCTGACTTTGGTAATGTGTAAGTCATTGAGTAATTTAAAGTGCTTTCAGGAGCATAGTGGGCATCCAAGTCTGTTAGGAGTGTGTTCTAGAATGAATGAAAGTGAGGAAATGAAGAGAGCAAGCACACATAACTCTTTAGAGATGCTTTCTCTACAGGAGGATGGAGGAAAGGTACACACAGCTGAAGAGGATGCAAAGTCAAGGAAGGTTTTCTTTTTTCTCACTAGATGAAAATTATCTCGGATGCTTTAATAGTAATGATAACATAGGGAATTACAAATGACGGTGCATAAAGAGTAGGGGATAATTCTAAGGGCAAAGTCCCTAAACAGACAAGACAAAATGGGTTTCAGTGGTTAAACAAAGGAGCTGGCGCTAGATACAAGAGAGATTCCAGCACTCGTAAAGGCAAAAAGACAGAGTACATGATTTAAAAAGCTGTGACATTAAGTGAGATCATCAGCAGGTTCTTGGCCAGACAGGGTGTTTGAGACATAAAGGATGACAAGACAGCACCTGTGGGTTTCCTCAAAATCAGATTCTGAGGCAAGGACTTGGTTGCGGGTACTTTATTTGGGAGTTGCTCCCCAAAAGTACAAGCAACAAAGGGGGACAACACACACGAGAGACAAATATATATCACTATGCCTTGAATCTTCTAGAACTCAGAGCTATCCACACCTTGGTATCCCCTTTGTCGTTGCTTTATGTAAGCAGTTATAATTTCCCAAAGTTACAGTAATGCTTTTCTTAACTGGTTGCGGTCGCCAGCTCTGCCACTTACAATCCTCACCCACATAGCACCAAAAGGCAGCTTCTCTTCTCTCTTAAAAACCTTCAGAAGAGAGGCGCCTGGGTGGCTCAGTAGGTTGAGTGTCCGACTTCGGCTCAGGTCATGATCTCACACTCCGTGAGTTCGAGCCCCACGTCAGGCTCTGTGCTGACAGCTCAGAGCCTGGAGCCTGCTTCAGATTCTGTGTCTCCCTCTCTCTCTGACCACCCCTCCCCCCGTTCATGCTCTCTCTCTGTCTCAAAAATCAATAAAGGTTAAAAAAAATTAAAAAAAAAAAAAACCTTCAGAAGAAATCTCTTGGTTTTGTTACACCAGGTCTCTCATGATGTGCCCCTTACATCTGCATCCTTATCTTCCTCCATGTGACCAAAACACTTGTATCTAGCCGCATTATACTAAAGCTCTCTGGCTTTTTACACCTTACAAAAAAAGACCCTTAATCAGAATTCCCTCAACCATAGTTTCGAACTGGATAAATGCTGTACATTCTGACCAAAATTTTATCTGTCCCTGACACATTTCCTTAAACTCTTGATTTGATTTAATGGCTAAATCAGTGGATTGCTATCCCACTGCTAACACTTTTTTATCATAGGATGATTTACTGCATACATACATGCATGCATATATACATGTTTATATACATATATATAATGTTTTGAATACTTCTAGACTTTATGTACATTTGTGAAATCTTGTGACAACTTCCTCTTCTCTGTAACCCTATAGTACAGAACATTAGCAAGATCTTGATCATTTCAGTTGTTTAATGAATGAATAAAGTCCAAACTGTGATCCAAATATTGATCAAAGAAAATAGCCAAGGCTAAAGTTTGTAGATCTCTGTGTAAACATAAGCCTCATTATGGGTAAAATAATGATTTTTTTTAAAGAATTAGGTCACGGGGCGCCTGGGTGGCGCAGTCGGTTAAGCGTCCGACTTCAGCCAG
>NW_024421034.1:0-5382 GCF_014898765.1 Herpailurus yagouaroundi
CGGGGCGCCTGGGTGGCGCAGTCGGTTAAGCGTCCGACTTCAGCCAGGTCACGATCTCGCGGTCCGTGAGTTCGAGCCCCGCGTCAGGCTCTGGGCTGATGGCTCAGAGCCTGGAGCCTGTTTCCGATTCTGTGTCTCCCTCTCTCTCTGCCCCTCCCCCGTTCATGCTCTGTCTCTCTCTGTCCCAAAAATAAATAAACGTTGAAAAAAAAAATTTAAAAAAAAAATTAAATTTAGAAAGACCTAATCACTCCAATAAAATGGAGTTTTTCAGACTAGAAAAAAGCAAATGCCAATTATGTGTTTACATGTGAAGTAATTTGAATTGCAAAGACACAGCATGAAAGTAATAATATAAAAAATAATATGCCATGTAAAATTAAGCATAAGAAAGCTTGATTTGGTACATAAATGCCACCAAAGCTGACTGCAAGAAACAGTATAACTGGAGATGTGGATGGGCATTTTACTTCAAAGTACATGAAACAAAATCCTATTTTTTAAATAATTTTCAGTTCTCTGCTAAAATTCTTAATTTTTTTCTTCTATTTATTCAAACATGTTAGGCATTTTAATGCATAGTTGACAGAAGTTTTATCGGGTTACCTTGTGTTTGTATTTCCATGATCTGTTGTTACAATTGCATTTGGGTCACATGTTCCTATCTCCTCTTTATCCGCCTCATTTTTAACTGTATGCCAGAAACTATATATTTAAATCAAAGAGATAATTCAAATTTAATTTCACTCTGTCTGAGCAACTACCAGCACTATCATTTTCAGACATAATTAATCCAAACAAAGATTCAAATGATTCAAAGTTGAGCCTGGGAAGAGTTTGTCAATTTCACATTCACTGTTGCTCTTAAACCACAGTCTTTAGTATCCCATCTAAACCCTGCAGAATTTATAGCCTCTTGTTCTGCTGTCCACCAGATATAGATGCTGATTAGCAAATCCTGAAATCTGGTTTACCCTGTGGAGTGGTGAGTTTTTTGGAAGCCCTGTACATTGTTTTGCCTCTAAGTAAGGTACCTAAACCTCAACGGAAAAGGGCGACAAATGCTCAACTGAATTCTAGGGGTGTTGTCCACTTTGTAAAATTTCTGGCATACCATTGCCTTTGTTAATTCTTCAATCTCTTTCTCTTTGTCTCTCTTCCAGCATTTTAAGTTTACAGGTGGTCTGATTTACCTAGTTGGCTTCAATTGGTCAAGCAGCTAGAATACATAAATGAGTACATATTATGCCACTGACTATGTGTTTTTGGCTCAGTGTTTGTGAGATTCATCCATGTTAATGTGTGCAATTCTGGTTCATTTCTTTTCTTTTCTTTTTTTAATTTATTATTTGAGAGAGCACAAGCAGGGGAGAGGGTCAGAGGGGAGAGAGACAGAAGATGTTAAGCAGGCTCCACACTCAGCACAAAACCAGACACGGGGCTCAATCCCTGGGATCCCAGTATACTTGGAATACTGACCTGAGCCAAAATCAAGAGTTGGATGCTGAATCAACTGAGCCACCCAGGTTCCCCTGGTTCATTTATTTTCAAATGATGGATATTTAGGTTATGCTTATCAGATAGATAAATAGGCAGACTGACTTGGTCAGAGATTGTAGTTTGACTGGGAAAATATTTTTGAAATCCTTAATATGTATTTTGAGACTTAATATAAGATAGGGTGTCATTAATTTATGTAAGTATAATAACATGTACATACTTCCTGTTTTAGACCTTACCTTCTCTGATATATCTCCTTATTTGCCTGTTTCCACATTAGGAGGTAACCCAATAATGTTCCTCCAACAGATTGGCCATACTTGGCACACATTGGGAAGTGAGAAAACATTTATAGATTTAGCAAAAATTTTAGATAGGGGGAAATTAAGCAAATGATGTGAAAAAAGATTGACCCTCAAAAAAACCCACATTTGCCTTGAAGGAATTTGTTTGCCTTAATATCTAGTTTGCATTCGTTGGCTTTAGGAAGCAAAACTATTATAAACTAATACATATTTTTTTTTTTAGAAAAATAGTATTTGTAGAGATGTCTACTTCCAATAATGGCAGAACAGCCATTTCAGCCCAACCACGCTGCTGAGAAAAACTAGCAAAGCTAGAAGTTCTTACAGATATTATTCAAAGGCACCAAAGAACCAAGGAAGAGATGGGATCTCAGAGAGAGAAGCCCAAGTTGTGAACCGCAAATGTGGTACCACTTTTCCTCCTTAAGTCGTTTTAATCCAAGAGAGACCATTGAGGATGCAAAATGCAAAGCAGAAAGTTGTAGCTGAAAAGCTATACAGCTGATCAAGGCTTCTAGCAGGCTTACTGGCCCAGGGAACACAGACTGGACCTGACTATACACCAGGGAGGAAAGGCTCTGGAAAACAATCCAACAAATCATTTGACATCTCTGAGAAGATATGTCCTAAATGTAACGTGAACCAGAAATACAAAACTCACAAAACCTTACACCCAGCTTCGAAAGGACTCAACCCTTCATTGTAGGAGATGATTAGCTCCTACACTACTGCTCCTCAAAAACAAAATAAAATGCTCCCATGATATTTCATACAGAAAACCTATTGTGCAATAAAAAATAAGTACACATGCAAAAATGAATGGAAAAGAAAGGATTAACATCAGGCCTATATTACCTTTTTTCTATTTATGGTGGATGCCTGGAATACAAAATCAAGGACTTGGTTATACCCAAACAATTTAGAGTGACACTGAGATACCCCTGCACATCTACTAGAAGGATTACAATTACAAATACTAACCATGCCAATGGCTGCCAAGGGTGTAGAGCTACTGTGACTTTCATATACTACTGAAAGAGCATAAAATGATTCAATTATTTAGAAAAATTCATTTACTTTATCTTACTTAAAATGTGATTAAAGCATATGTCCATACATGTATTTGTATAAAAATATTCATTGCCTAGACAGGAGGCCATGGGGAGAGTCAGAAGAGGTGATTATACAGCTCCTTAAGGAAATTTTGGCAGGTAACAGATATGTTCATTATCTTGTTTCATGAATATATACACACATACAAGTCAGATCACATCATACATTTTAAAGTTGTACGGTTTATTTTATATCAATTATACCTCCATAAATCTTTTCTCATGTATAGGAAGGACCAAGACATGCATCTAAAGAAAATTTCCTACATTAAATACAAAAGAGAACATGCTGGAAAATTCAGGGTCTGATTATTTCTCACAAGACTTTAGGGAAAAATGGTAATGTAAAGTGAAGTAAAAAAAAGAACACAATAAAATTAAAAACAAAATTTAATGAATTTTAAAAATTGCAAAGAGAATATAAACAAAACCAAAAGTTTTCTTTTTTGTAAAGGCTAATGACATTGATAAACACTTAGGAAGATCGATGCAGAAAAAAGAGAAGACACATATAATCTGTATTAAGAACATAAGGGCTTTCATCACTACAAATTCTAGAGGCACAGACAGAATTATAAGCAGTTGTATCCAATAAATTTGACATGAAATGAAATGACAAAATTCCAAGAAAAACACACTTTAGAAAAGAAAATTTAGGAAAGGAAATCTTGTTAATCATATATTTATTAAGTAAGTGATGTTTGTAACAAGTAATCTACCTGTAAATGAATTCCATTCCCTGGTACTGGTACTTGAATTTGGGAACTTTTCCACATAAATGAGAAAGAAATAACACTGATCTTGCACAACCTCTTCCAGGAAATAAAAACAGTTAAAAACTCGGGGCGCCTGGGTGGCTCAGTCGGTTAAGCGGCCGACTTCGGCTCAGGTCATGATCTCGCGGTCCGTGAGTTTGAGCCCCGCGTCGGGCTCTGTGCTGACAGCTCAGAGCCTGGAGCCTGTTACAGATTCTGTGTCTCCCTCTCTGACCCTCCCCTGTTCATGCTCTGTCTCTCCCTGTCTAAAAAATAAATAAAACGTTAAAAAAAAATTAAAAAAAAAACAGTCAAAAACTTCCAGTTAGGTTTAATTTGACCCATTTGAAATGTTACACCAAGGTGACAAGGATTTTATAGGAAAGTAAAATCAAAGGTTTCTCTTTCATGAACAAATGCAAAATAAATAGGGTACTTAACTAACCGAGTCCAAGATATATCAACTGTAATACACATGAGCAAATAATGTTTAATCCAAGAATAAAATCACGTTTTGTATCATTTGGAAATCAAACAAGGTTAACAGAACAAAGGAATAAAATCATATGATTAGCGCAAAGTACGTAGAAATGCCATTGGTCAAAATTTACCAGACATGATTAAAAAAAAAAACAAACTCAGAAACTGAAGCAAATATGATAACTAGTAGTAAAATACTGAAAACTTAACCTCCTTGAGGTGAGGAACAAGACAAGTCTGCTTATTATCACCAGGGTTACTCATCATTTTAGGGAGTCACTAGCCAGGGCAATAATGCATGAAAAAGATAAATACAAAGGCATAATGGTTGGAAAGGAAGGAATGCAATTGCCATATTCAGAGGTTGCATGTTTACGCAGTTATATGATTTAAAAGTAATCTATAGATAGTGTGTTAAAATAAATTTATCAATTTAATAGGATTACTTGGCACAACAAGAAAAAAGAACTCAAGTGTAATCCTAAATGCCACAAACAAGTAATTAAAAAATGACATTACTGTAAAAATACCATTTAAAATGGCATCAAAGAACATCAAACTCCAAAGTATAAGTTTAATGAAAGATGTGTAAGATCTATACACTGTAAACTATGGGAAATTGTTGAGAGATATAATGAAGACATGAACAATTGGAATGGTATAATACTTGCATGGATTAGAAAGTTCAATATTTTTAATTTCCCCACACTGAGTCACAAATTCAATATAATCCCAATTAAAATCCCATCATTTCTAATGATGTTAAATTTCTTCCTCTGCATGTTAGTCACATGGGTATTATTTGCGAAAATTAATCAATCTGTAACTTATGACTTGTGTACTTCCTTACATGCTTGTTAAAATTTGATGAAAACTTCTATTTGTTAAAGCAAAATGTTGCTGTTGTCATTTTTCTTTTAAAAAAAAATACTCAACTTTTTTCTCATAGCCAAATTAAAAGTAGTTTAGGAAGTTTTAGAAACAATTCAAGCTTAACAGATTTAATAAAAGAAACAGGCGTGCCTGGGTGGCTCAGTCGTTGAGCGTCCGCGTCTTGATTTCGGTTCAGGTCATGGTCTCAGGGTAGTGAGATCAAACCCTGCGCTGGGCTCCGTGCTGGTCGTGAAGCCTGCTTAAGATTCTCTCTCCCCTTCTCCCTCTGCCACTCCCCCTCCTCTCTCTCTCTCAAAAGGAAAGGAAAGGAAAGGAAAGGAAAGGAAAGGAAAGGAA
>NW_024421035.1:0-1537 GCF_014898765.1 Herpailurus yagouaroundi
TCAAGCCCCATTAATGACCCCTGTTCCTCCAGGTGCCCTATCCTGCACCGCAGACCCCCACCCCCATCCTTGCTTTACCTCGACCCCTGCCCTCTACCCTCTGCCCCACTCCAGCTCCTTACTCGAAGCCCAGCATGACCCTGGAGCCCAACAAGGACCTGCGGCCCGGGGACATGGTGACCATCACGTGCTCCAGCTACCGGGGCTATCCGGAGGCCGAGGTGTTCTGGCAGGACGGGCAGGGTGCGCCCCTGACCGGCAACGTGACCACGTCGCAGATGGCCAATGAGCAGGGCTTATTCGACGTGCGGAGTGTCCTGAGGGTGGTGCTGGGCGCCAATGGCACCTACAGTTGCCTGGTGCGCAACCCTGTGCTGCAGCAGGACGCTCATGGCTCCGTCACCATCACGCCCCAGAG
The DNA here is from genome assembly GCF_014898765.1 of Herpailurus yagouaroundi. Classification (NCBI taxonomy): domain Eukaryota; kingdom Metazoa; phylum Chordata; class Mammalia; order Carnivora; family Felidae; genus Herpailurus; species Herpailurus yagouaroundi. The sequence continues at coordinate 419 of NW_024421035.1, forward strand.
AAGCCCCACAGGTTTTTGGTTTTGGTTTTGGTTTTGGTTTGCTTAAATCTCCAGTGAGGGCGGGATGTTTGGGTCCTATCAGCAGAGGCTGCAAGATTTGAATCTCGCTCCCTGTCTTCAGTCTCCCAGAACAGCGGCATTCTTGTAATGATAACAGGAAAGATAAACAGGATGGGGAGGCGGGGAAACTCACGTTGGTGGTGGGGGTGAGGACAACGACCACAGGCCTTCTACCGCTCTCCGGGTTTCCTGACTCCAAGGCTCAGGAAACCTCTGGAAAGGATGGAGAAGCATTCAGATCTCAGCAGAGAGCGTACGGATAAGAGAGGGAAACGGATCCATCTCAGGGGAGGGGGGTTGTGCTAGGGTTGGATGCTGCCCTAGGACTGGCCCCCGGGGAGAGGCATTATCAGGCCAAGGCCAAGCTGCTGTGATTCTTGTCATAAGATTAGGGTGACTCCACGTCTGGGAATCTGGAAACTCAATCTGCTTTTGGGTCTGGAAAGAAACTGGGAAGATGGACCAGGAACTGGGAGTTAATAGAGGAGGAGATCTGTGAGGCTGTGGGCTGGTACCCCGGCTTGTCCCCGCCCCTCCTTACCGCCTACCCAACCTCGCCCCCAGGCGCCGTGGAGGTCCAGGTCCCCGAAGACCCCGTGGTGGCCCTGGTGGGCACCGATGCTACCCTGCGCTGCTCCTTCTCACCCGAGCCCGGCTTCAGCCTGGCGCAGCTCAACCTCATCTGGCAGCTGACGGACACCAAACAGCTGGTGCACAGCTTCTCCGAGGGCCGGGACCAGGGCAGCGCCTATGCCAACCGCACCGCGCTCTTCCCCGACCTGCTGGCGCAGGGCAACGCGTCCCTGAGGCTGCAGCGAGTGCGGGTAGCTGATGAGGGCAGCTTCACCTGCTTTGTGAGCATCCGGGACTTCGGCAGCGCTGCAGTCAGCCTGCAGGTGGCGGGTGAGCGCCGGGAGGGGGCGCCCTCCCCTGGATGCCCGCCTCACTTCCCGCCGCCCCTTACCTCTTGTGCCATCACGAACCCCATACATAACTCAAGCCCCATTAATGACCCCTGTTCCTCCAGGTGCCCTATCCTGCACCGCAGACCCCCACCCC
>NW_024421036.1:0-2949 GCF_014898765.1 Herpailurus yagouaroundi
ATTCATCCAATTTGATGCATGTATCAGTACCTCAATCCTTTCTATAGCTAAGTAGTACCCCATGGTATAGATGTACCGAACTTTAACCATTAACCTGTTGAAAGATTATCTGGGTTGTTTCCAGTTTGGGGCTATTATGATAAAACCACTATAACTTTGAGTATGGATTTCTGTGTGTAAGAGTCTTCATTTCTCTGGTATAAAAATCCAGGAGAATAAATCCTGGCTTTGTATTTAGCTACATGTTTAGTTTTTAAAGAACTCGCCAAATGGTTTCTGGAGTAACTGTACCATTTTACATTCCCACCAGTAAAATATGAGTAATCCATTTTCTCTGCATCCTTGCCGCCACTATTTCTGATAGATGTGGAATGGTAGCTCTTTGTAGTTTTAATTTGAATTTTCCTAATGGTCAATGATGTGAACAGTCTTTCGTGCACTTATCCCTGTCCATATGTTTCTCAGAAAATTATCTTTTTAAATGTTTTATCCATGTTTTAATTGTAGTGTTGGTATTTCCTATTGCAGAAATAGAGAGTTCTTTATATATTCTAGATTCTAGTCCTTTATCAGATATGTGACTTGTAATTATTTTCTCCAACTGTGCAGTTTGTCTCTTAATTCTCTTAACAGGGTATTTTGCATGGCAAATGTTTTTAATGTGGATGAAATCTATTTTATCATTTTTTTTTCTTTTAAACATCGTGTTCTTGGTGTCAAGTCTAAGAGTTCTTTGCCTAGGACCAGATCCCCCAAATTTTCTGTTTCTGTTTTCTAAAACTTTTACTGCTTTGTGTTTTAGATGCAAGTCTGCAGTCCATAATGAGAGAATTTTTGCCTAAGATGTGCAAGTTACATTGAGGTTCATTTTTCTCTACTGCTGCCCAGTCACTCCAGTTTCATACATTAAAAAGGTTATCTTTCCTGCACTGAATGGCCTTTCCTCCAAAATTCATTTGGGCACATTTGTTTGGGTATATTTCTGTGCCTTCTCTTCTGTTCCATTGACTCATGTATCTTTCTCTCCACAAAAACCACACAGTCATGATTAGAAGTCTGGAAATCAGATACACTGACTCCTCTCACTTTCTTTTTCCATTCCTGTGCATTACTGATATGTTTATTAGAATTTCATTTTGATTTAGCCTTCCTGTTTTTTATTTTATTTCTGTACATGTAGTTTTAGTATTCTCTAGGTAGTAAATTATATTTACACAATTTACAGTCTACTGGTGTTATAATTTTACCAGTTCAAGTGAAACATAGAAATGTTACCTCCCTTTACCCTGTTCTGTTTACAATGTGGTTTCCTTAAATAGTTCCTGTACATATATTTAGAACCATAGTAGACAATATTATAACGGTTATGTCAACTATCAAACATTATTTTATTTTATTTTATTTTTTAATTTTTTTTAACGTTTATTTATTTTTGAGACAGAGAGAGACAGAGCATGAACAGGGGAGGGTCAGAGAGAGGGAGACACAGAATCGGAAACAGGCTCCAGGCTCTGAGCTGTCAGCACAGAGCCCGACGCGGGGCTTGAACTCACAAACCGCGAGGTCATGACCTGAGCCAAAGTCAGCTGCCCAACCGACTGAGCCACCCAGGCGCCCCTCAAACATAATTTTAAAACCTCAAGAGAAGGAAAGCAAATTGAGTTTACTCATAGTTTTGTCATGGTCTTTCTTCCTTCTTGTTTTCTCGAAGTTCACTTTTCTCCCCTTTCTTTTTTTTTTTTTTTTATCATTTCTCTTCTGTTTAGAGAACTTCCTTCAAGCATTCTTTAGAAGACATCTGCTGGCCACAAATTCTCTTGGTTTTCCTTCATTTCAGAATGGCTTCATTTCCCTTTAATTGCTAAAAGATATTTTCACTGGGTATATGGTTTTAGTTTGACAGTTCTTCTCTTTTCAGCACTTGAAATATACTGTGCCATTTTCTTATGGTGTCCATGGTTTCTGATGAATGATACTGTTATTCAAAACTGATATGTAAGGTGTCCTCTTCTCTAGTTGCTTTTAATTTTTTTCCTTGTTCTTAATTCTCAGAAGTATAAAACTGATGTGTCCTATCATGAATATTGTGGGGTTAATCCTCTTTAGGATCTGTTGGGCTTCTTAAATATGTAGATTTATGTCACTTGCCAATTTCACAAATTTGTGAAATAATTTCAGCTACCATTCCTTTGAGTATTTTTTCTGCCCCACCCTAACTCTTCTTCCCTTATGAAACTCTGATGATATGAATGGCATACCTATTGTTGTAATCCACAAGTTTCTGGAGCTCTGATTATTTTTATTCTTTAGTCTATATTCTCACTGTTGCTTAGATTGGGTAATACGTATTGTTTCATTTTCCATTGCATGGATTTTTTCCTCTGTCCCCTACATACATTCTGTTTTTGGCCCATCTATTGCCCTTTTTATCTTGGTTATTATATTTTTCAGTTCTGAAATATCTATTTGGCTTTTCTTTATATCTTCGATTATTTGCTGAAGTTTTCTGTGTCTTTGCTGAGGTTTTGTAGTTTTTTATTTGTTTCAAGCTTGTTTTTAATTCCTCACTGAAACATTTTTTATCACAGCTGCTTTAAAATCTTGATGACATCATTCTAAGATGTCTGGTGTCTCAGTGTTGGCATCTATTCATTATCTTTTTGCATGTATTTTTAGATCTTTCTAGTTCTTAGTTTGGCAAGTAAGTCTCTATTGAAAACTGGACATTGTTATATTATAATATGAGACTTTCGATCTTATTTTGATTGTCTGTTTTAGCTGGACTTCTATGACTCTTCTCTTGCAGGAAGGGGGTGCCACCCCATTACTGCCACTTGGCTTATGTTGACACCCAAGGTAGGGGGGCTCATTACTTTTGGGCAATGGTGGGATCCATTGAAGTCCCAAAAGGTTAAATACTGTATGATTTGAATTATGTAACATTCTTGA
>NW_024421037.1:0-3041 GCF_014898765.1 Herpailurus yagouaroundi
AGAATGTTACATAATTCAAATCATACAGTATTTAACCTTTTGGGACTTCAATGGATCCCACCATTGCCCAAAAGTAATGAGCCCCCCTACCTTGGGTGTCAACATAAGCCAAGTGGCAGTAATGGGGTGGCACCCCCTTCCTGCAAGAGAAGAGTCATAGAAGTCCAGCTAAAACAGACAATCAAAATAAGATCGAAAGTCTCATATTATAATATAACAATGTCCAGTTTTCAATAGAGACTTACTTGCCAAACTAAGAACTAGAAAGATCTAAAAATACATGCAAAAAGATAATGAATAGATGCCAACACTGAGACACCAGACATCTTAGAATGATGTCATCAAGATTTTAAAGCAGCTGTGATAAAAAATGTTTCAGTGAGGAATTAAAAACAAGCTTGAAACAAATAAAAAACTACAAAACCTCAGCAAAGACACAGAAAACTTCAGCAAATAATCGAAGATATAAAGAAAAGCCAAATAGATATTTCAGAACTGAAAAATATAATAACCAAGATAAAAAGGGCAATAGATGGGCCAAAAACAGAATGTATGTAGGGGACAGAGGAAAAAATCCATGCAATGGAAAATGAAACAATACGTATTACCCAATCTAAGCAACAGTGAGAATATAGACTAAAGAATAAAAATAATCAGAGCTCCAGAAACTTGTGGATTACAACAATAGGTATGCCATTCATATCATCAGAGTTTCATAAGGGAAGAAGAGTTAGGGTGGGGCAGAAAAAATACTCAAAGGAATGGTAGCTGAAATTATTTCACAAATTTGTGAAATTGGCAAGTGACATAAATCTACATATTTAAGAAGCCCAACAGATCCTAAAGAGGATTAACCCCACAATATTCATGATAGGACACATCAGTTTTATACTTCTGAGAATTAAGAACAAGGAAAAAAATTAAAAGCAACTAGAGAAGAGGACACCTTACATATCAGTTTTGAATAACAGTATCATTCATCAGAAACCATGGACACCATAAGAAAATGGCACAGTATATTTCAAGTGCTGAAAAGAGAAGAACTGTCAAACTAAAACCATATACCCAGTGAAAATATCTTTTAGCAATTAAAGGGAAATGAAGCCATTCTGAAATGAAGGAAAACCAAGAGAATTTGTGGCCAGCAGATGTCTTCTAAAGAATGCTTGAAGGAAGTTCTCTAAACAGAAGAGAAATGATAAAAAAAAAAAAAGAAAGGGGAGAAAAGTGAACTTCGAGAAAACAAGAAGGAAGAAAGACCATGACAAAACTATGAGTAAACTCAATTTGCTTTCCTTCTCTTGAGGTTTTAAAATTATGTTTGAGGGGCGCCTGGGTGGCTCAGTCGGTTGGGCAGCTGACTTTGGCTCAGGTCATGACCTCGCGGTTTGTGAGTTCAAGCCCCGCGTCGGGCTCTGTGCTGACAGCTCAGAGCCTGGAGCCTGTTTCCGATTCTGTGTCTCCCTCTCTCTGACCCTCCCCTGTTCATGCTCTGTCTCTCTCTGTCTCAAAAATAAATAAACGTTAAAAAAAATTAAAAAATAAAATAAAATAAAATAATGTTTGATAGTTGACATAACCGTTATAATATTGTCTACTATGGTTCTAAATATATGTACAGGAACTATTTAAGGAAACCACATTGTAAACAGAACAGGGTAAAGGGAGGTAACATTTCTATGTTTCACTTGAACTGGTAAAATTATAACACCAGTAGACTGTAAATTGTGTAAATATAATTTACTACCTAGAGAATACTAAAACTACATGTACAGAAATAAAATAAAAAACAGGAAGGCTAAATCAAAATGAAATTCTAATAAACATATCAGTAATGCACAGGAATGGAAAAAGAAAGTGAGAGGAGTCAGTGTATCTGATTTCCAGACTTCTAATCATGACTGTGTGGTTTTTGTGGAGAGAAAGATACATGAGTCAATGGAACAGAAGAGAAGGCACAGAAATATACCCAAACAAATGTGCCCAAATGAATTTTGGAGGAAAGGCCATTCAGTGCAGGAAAGATAACCTTTTTAATGTATGAAACTGGAGTGACTGGGCAGCAGTAGAGAAAAATGAACCTCAATGTAACTTGCACATCTTAGGCAAAAATTCTCTCATTATGGACTGCAGACTTGCATCTAAAACACAAAGCAGTAAAAGTTTTAGAAAACAGAAACAGAAAATTTGGGGGATCTGGTCCTAGGCAAAGAACTCTTAGACTTGACACCAAGAACACGATGTTTAAAAGAAAAAAAAATGATAAAATAGATTTCATCCACATTAAAAACATTTGCCATGCAAAATACCCTGTTAAGAGAATTAAGAGACAAACTGCACAGTTGGAGAAAATAATTACAAGTCACATATCTGATAAAGGACTAGAATCTAGAATATATAAAGAACTCTCTATTTCTGCAATAGGAAATACCAACACTACAATTAAAACATGGATAAAACATTTAAAAAGATAATTTTCTGAGAAACATATGGACAGGGATAAGTGCACGAAAGACTGTTCACATCATTGACCATTAGGAAAATTCAAATTAAAACTACAAAGAGCTACCATTCCACATCTATCAGAAATAGTGGCGGCAAGGATGCAGAGAAAATGGATTACTCATATTTTACTGGTGGGAATGTAAAATGGTACAGTTACTCCAGAAACCATTTGGCGAGTTCTTTAAAAACTAAACATGTAGCTAAATACAAAGCCAGGATTTATTCTCCTGGATTTTTATACCAGAGAAATGAAGACTCTTACACACAGAAATCCATACTCAAAGTTATAGTGGTTTTATCATAATAGCCCCAAACTGGAAACAACCCAGATAATCTTTCAACAGGTTAATGGTTAAAGTTCGGTACATCTATACCATGGGGTACTACTTAGCTATAGAAAGGATTGAGGTACTGATACATGCATCAAATTGGATGAATCTCTACACAATTATCCCAACAGAAAAAAAAAAAAGAAAGAAAATCCAGTCTCAAAAGGTTAAATACTGTATGATTTGAATTATGTAACATTCTTGAAA
>NW_024421038.1:0-2889 GCF_014898765.1 Herpailurus yagouaroundi
TCCCATTGGCAGAGTGCCTTAGCTAGGGTGACTTTTCGGTCCAGGGACGTCGCCAGGGCCGAAGCGACTCTGGTCTTGTGACCCTCGAGGGCGGAAGTGAGGGCCCATGGGACAAGGCTGCACAAGTACAGTGTTAGTTTTCAAGGCAGCCTTAGGTTTTGGTGGAGGTTCTCGGTTAGGGGTATGGTCAGGATTAGGGTTAGGACAGAGTAGGCTCCAGACTCCAAACCCACAGCAGGGCATGGTCTCCCTGCAGGGCTGAGATGAGGGCAAAAGCGATGATGACCTTCAGGATCAGTGTTCACTGCCAAGGCCACACACGTCGATGGGCCCCTCATCGAGGAGGGCTCCGAAATCCTCTCAAGCAGCTTCAGCCCACCATGGGAAACGACCTGCTGAGCGTCCAGTTTCCATTCCGAGTGAGCCTGCACCACTTCTGCACCCCAGGCACGTGGTGTTGTCAGACGTTGGAATTGGGTTCCCTTCGGGAGAGAGCCTTACCTATGGTTAGGATTCGGTCCAGGGACGTCGCCAGGGCCGAAGGGACTCCGGTCTCGTGATCTCGCTCGAGGGCTGAAGTGAGTGCCCATGCGACAGGGTGGCTCATGTGCAGTGTTAGGGTTCGAGGCAGGCTAGGTTTCATGGAGAATACCGGTTAAGGGTACGGTTCGGGTTAGGTCCCAGCGGTCTCCACGCGCCGAACACACAGCAGGGCAACGGTTTTCCCGACGGGCTGAGTTGAGGGCATAAGGGATGGTGACCGTCAAGATCAGTCTTTGGCTGCCGAGGCCACACACGTCGATCGGCCCATGGTCGAGGAGGCCTCTGGAATCCTCTCGGGCAGATGCAGCCCGGCCTGTGAAACAACATGGTGAGCTTCCAGGTCCCATGCCGTGTGAGCCTGTACCGCTTTTGGACCCCAGGCACGTGCTGTTGTCAGACGTTGGAATTGGGTCCACAAGGGGAGAGAGCCTTAGCTAGGGTTAGGGTTCAGTGCAGGGACGTCGCCAGGGCCCACGCGACTCCGGTCTCGTGATCTCCCTCGAGGGCTGAAGTGAGGGCCCATGCGACAAAGTGGCTGAAGTGCAGGGTTAGGGTTCGAGGCAGACTTAGGTTTCAGTGGATGGTCCCATTAGGGGTACGGTTAGGCATAGGGTTAGGTCCCAGGAGGCTCCAGGCGCCGAACCCACAGGAGGGCAGTGGTCTCCCCGAAGGGCTTAGTTGAGCGCGCAACTGATGTGACGTTCAGGATCAGTCTTTGGCTGCCAAGGCCACACACGTCGATGGGCTTCTGGTCGAGGGGGCCTATGAATCCTCTCTGGCAGCTGCAACCCGTCCTGGGAAATGACATGTTGAGCTTCCAGGTTCCATGCCGTTTGAGCATGCTCCGCTTCTGTACCCCAGGCACGTGGTGTTGTCAGATGGAAGAATTGGGTCCCCATGGAGAGGAGCCTTAGATAAGGTAAGGATACGGTTCAGGGACGTTGCCAGGGCTGATGCGACTCCGGTCTCGTGATCTCCCTCCAGGGCTGAATTGAGGGACGATGGGACAAGGCGGCTCAAATGCAGGGTTAGGATCGAGGCAGGCTTAATTTTCGGTGGAGTGTCCCGGTTCGGGCTAGGATTAGGTTTAGTCTTAGGTCCCAGGAGTCTCCAGGCGCCGAACCCACAGGAGGGCAGTAATTGAGGGCACAAGGGATGGTGCCACCCAGGATCAGTCTTTGGCTGCCAAGGCCACGCACGTCGATGGGCCCCTGGTCGTGGAGGCTTCTGGAATCCTCTGGGGCAGCTGCAGCCCGGCCTGGGAAATGACATGCTGAGCTTCCATGTTCCATGCCATGTGAGCCTGCACCGCTTCTGGACCCCAGACACATGGTTTGTTCAGAGGTTGGAATTGGATCCCCATGGGGAGAGAGCCTTAGCTAGGATCAGGGTTCGGTCCACGGACGTCTCCAGCGCCGAAGCGACTCAGGTCTAGTGATCTCCCTCCAGGGCTGACGTGAAAGCCCATGCTAGAAGGCGGCTCAAGTACAGGGTTAGGGTTCAAGGAAGCCTTACGTTTTGGTGGAGGCTCCCAGTTAAGGGTCGTGTTAGGTTTAGGGTTAGGTCCCAAGAGGCTCCAGGCGCTGAACCCACAGCAGGGCTATGGTCTCCCCGAAGGGCTGGGTTGAGGGCATAAATGAGTTTGCTGGTCAGGTTCAGTCATTGTCTGTCAAGGCCACACACGTCAATGGGCTCCTAGTCGAGGAGGCCTCCGGAATCCTCTCAGGCAGCTGCAGCCGGCCTTGGAAAAGACATGGTGAGCTTCCAGGTTCCTTGCTGAGTGAGCCTGCACTTCTTGTGTACCCTAGGCCCGTGGTGTTTTTAGACTTTGGTATTGGGTCCACATGGGGAGAGTGCCTTAGCTGGGTTTAGGGTTCGGTCCAGGGACGTCGCCAGTGCCGAAAGGACTCCGTTCTCGTGACCTACCTCGAGTGCTGAAGTGAGGGCCCATGCGACTAGGTGACACAAGTGTAAGGTTAGGGTTCAAGACCCGCTTAGGTTTCATTGGAGATTCCCGGATCGAGGTAGTTTTAGGGTTAGGGATATGTCCTAGTAGGTTCCAGGCGCCAAACCCACAGCTGGGCAGTGGTCTCCCCGAAGGGCTGAGTTAAGGGCACCAGTGAGGGTGCCGGTCAGATTCAGTCTTTGGCTGACAAGGCCACACACATCGACAGGTCCTGGTCGGGGAGGCCTTCGGAATCATCTCCGGCATCTTCAGCCGAGCCTGGGAAACGACCTGGTCAACTTCCAGGTTCCATGCCGAGTGAGTCTGCACCGCTTGTGTACCCCAGGCGCGTGGTGTTGTCAGACGTTGGTATTGGGTCCCCATGGGGAGAGATCCTCAGC
>NW_024421039.1:0-2744 GCF_014898765.1 Herpailurus yagouaroundi
AGCTAGGGTGACTTTTCGGTCCAGGGATGTCGCCAGGGCCGAAGCGAATCTGGTCTTGTGACCCTCGAGGGCGGAAGTGAGGGCCCATGGGACAAGGCTGCACAAGTACAGTGTTAGTTTTCGAGGCAGCCTTAGGTTTTGGTGGAGGTTCTCGGTTAGGGGTACGGTTAGGGTTAGGGTTAGGACAGAGTAGGCTCCAGACACCAAACCCACAGCAGGGCATGATCTTGCTGCAGGGCTGAGATGAGGGCAAAAGCGATGATGACGTTCAGGATCAGTGATCACTGCCAAGGACACACACGTCGATGGGCCCCTCATCGAGGATAGCTCCGGAATCCTCTCAAGCAGCTTCAGCCCACCATGGGAAACGACCTGCTGAGCGTTCAGTTTCCATTCCGAGTGAGCCTGCACTACTTCTGCACCCCAGGCATGTGGTGTTGTCAGACGTTGGAATTGGGTTCCATTCGGGAGAGAGCCTTACCTAGGGTTAGGATTCGGTCCAGGGACATTGCCAGGGCCGAAGGGACTCCGGTCTCGTGATCTCGCTCGATGGCTGAAGTGAGTGCCCATGCGACAAGGTGGCTCATGTGCAGTGTTAGGGTTCGAGGCAGGCTAGGTTTCAAGGAGAATACCGGTTAAGGGTACGGTTCGGGTTAGGTCCCAGCGGTCTCCACGCGCCGAACACACAGCAGGGCAACGGTTTCCCCGACGGGCTGAGTTGAGGGCACAAGGGATGGTGACCGTCAAGGTCAGTCTTTGGCTGCCGAGGCCACACACGTCGATCGGCCCATGGTCGAGGAGGCCTCTGGAATCCTCTCGGGCCGATGCAGCCCGGCCTGTGAAACGACATGGTGAGCTTCCAGGTTCCATGCCGTGTGAGCCTGTACCGCTTTTGGACCCCAGGCACGTGCTGTTGTCAGACGTTGGAATTGGGTCCACATGGGGAGAGAGCCTTAGCTAGGGTTAGGGTTCAGTCCTGGGACGTCGCCAGGGCCCACGCGACTCCAGTCTCGTGATCTCCCTCGAGGGCTGAAGTGAGGGCCCATGCGACAATGTGGCTGAAGTGCAGGGTTAGGGTTTGAGGCAGACTTAGGTTTCGGTGGATGGTCCCATTAGGGGTACGGTTAGGCATAGGGTTAGGTCCCAGGAGGCTCCAGGCGCCGAACCCACAGGATGGCAGTGGTCTCTCCGAAGGGCTGAGTTGAGCGCGCAACTGATGGTGACGTTCAGGATCAGTCTTTGGCTGCCAAGGCCACACACGTCGATGGGCTTCTGGTCGAGGGGGCCTATGAATCCTCTCTGGCAGCTGCAACCCGTCCTGGGTAACGACATGTTGAGCTTCCAGTTTCCATGCCGTTTGAGCATGCTCCGCTTCTGTACCCCAGGCACGTGGTGTTGTCAGATGGAAGAATTGGGTCCCCATGGAGAGATAGCCTTGGATAAGGTTAGGATACAGTTCAGGGACGTTGCCAGGGCTGATGCGACTCCGGTCTCGTGATCTCCCTCCAGGGCTGAATTGAGGGATGATGGGACAAGGCGGCTCAAATGCAGGGTTAGGATCAAGGCAGGCTTAGGTTTCGGTGGAGTGTCCCAGTTCGGGCTAGGATTAGGGTTAGTCTTAGGTCCCAGGAGTCTCCAGGCGCCGAACCCACAGGAGGGCAGTAATTGAGGGCACAAGGGATGGTGCCACCCAGGATCAGTCTTTGGCTGCCAAGGCCACTCACGTTGATGGGCCCCTAGTCGAGGAGGCTTCTGGAATCCTCTGGGGCAGCTGTAGCCCGGCCTGGGAAATGACATGCTGAGCTGCCATGTTCCATGCCATGTGAGCCTGCACTGCTTCTGGACCCCAGACACGTGGTTTGTTCAGAGGTTGGAATTGGATCCCCATGCGGAGAGAGCCTTAGCTAGGATCAGGGTTCAGTCCACGGATGTCTCCAGCGCCGAAGCGACTCAGGTCTCGTGATCTCCCTCCAGGGCTGACGTGAAAGCCCCTGCGAGAATGCGGCTCAAGTACAGGGTTAGGTTTCAAGGCAGCCTTACGTTTCGGTGGAGGCTCCCAGTTAAGGGTCGTGTTAGGTTTAGGGTTAGGTCCCAAGAGGCTCCAGGTGCCGAACCCACAGCAGGGCTGTGGTCTCCCCGAAGGGCTGAGTTGAGGGCATAAATGAGTTTGCTGGTCAGGTTCAGTCATTGTCTGTCAAGGCCACACACTTCGATGGGCTCCTAGTCGAGGAGGCCTCCGGAATCCTCTCGGGCAGCTGCAGCCGGCCTTGGAAAAGATATGGTGAGCTTCCTTGTTTCTTGCTGAGTGAGCCTGCACCTCTTGTGTACCCTAGGCCCGTGGTGTTTTTAGACTTTGGTATTGGGTCCACATGGGGAGAGTGCCTTAGCTAGGTTTAGGGTTCGGTCCAGGGAGGTCGCCAGTGCCGAAAGGACTCCGTTCTCGTGACCTACCTCGAGTGCTGAAGTGAGGGCCCATGCGACCAGGTAACACAAGTGTATGGTTAGGGTTCGAGACCCACTTAGGTTTCATTGGAGGTTCCCGGATCGAGGTAGTTTTAGGGTTAGGGATATGTCCTAGTAGGTTCCAGGCGCCAAACCGACAGCTGGGCAGTGGTCTCCCCGAAGGGCTGAGTTAAGGGCACAAGTGAGGGTGCCGGTCAGATTCAGTCTTTGGCTGACAAGGCCACACACATCGACAGGCCCTGGTCGGGGAGGCCTTCAGAATCATCTCCGGCATCTTCAGC
>NW_024421040.1:0-2755 GCF_014898765.1 Herpailurus yagouaroundi
TAGCTCCGGAATCCTCTCAAGCAGCTTCAGCCCACCATGGGAAATGACCTGCTGAGCGTTCAGTTTCCATTCCGAGTGAGCCTGCACTACTTCTGCACCCCAGGCGTGTGGTGTTGTAAGACGTTGGAATTGGGTTCCATTCGGGAGAGAGCCTTACCTAGGGTTAGGATTCGGTCCAGGGACATTGCCAGGGCCGAAGGGACTCCGGTCTCGTGATCTCGCTCGAGGGCTGAAGTGAGTGCCCATGCGACAAGGTGGCTCATGTGCAGTGTTAGGGTTCGAGGCAGGCTAGGTTTCATGGAGAATACCGTTTAAGGGTACGGTTCGGGTTAGGTCCCAGCGGTCTCCACGCGCCGAACACACAGCACGGCAACGGTTTCCCCGACGGGCTGAGTTGAGGGCACAAGGGATGGTTACCGTCAAGATCAGTCTTTGGCTGCCGAGGCCACACACGTCGATCGGCCCGTGGTCGAGGAGGCCTCTGGAATCCTCTCGGGCAGATGCAGCCCGGCCTGTGAAACGACATGGTGAGCTTCCAGGTTCCATGCCGTGTGAGCCTGTACCGCTTTTGGACCCCAGGCACGTGCTGTTGTCAGACGTTGGAATTGGGTCCCCATGGGGAGAGAGCCTTAGCTAGGGTTAGGGTTCAGTCCAGGGACGTCGCCAGGGCCCATGCAACTCCAGTCTCGTGATCTCCCTCGAGGGCTGAAGTGAGGGCCCATGCGACAAAGTGGCTGAAGTGCAGGGTTAGGGTTCGAGGCAGACTTAGGTTTCGGTGGATGGTCCCATTAGGGGTACGGTTAGGCATAGGGTTAGGTCCCAGGAGGCTCTAGGCGCCGAACCCACAGGATGGCAGTGGTCTCCCCGAAGGGCTGAGTTGAGCGCGCAACTGATGGTGACGTTCAGGATCAGTCTTTGGCTGCCAAGGCCACACACGTCGATGGGCTTCTTGTCGAGGGGGCCTATGAATCCTCTCTGGCAACTGCAACCCGTCCTGGGAAACGACATGTTGAGCTTCCAGGTTCCATGCCGTTTGAGCATGCTCCGCTTCTGTACCCCAGGCACGTGGTGTTGTCAGATGGAAGAATTGGGTCCCCATGGAGAGATAGCCTTAGATAAGGTTAGGATACAGTTCAGGGACGTTGCCAGGGCTGATGCGACTCCGGTCTCGTGATCTCCCTCCAGGGCTGAATTGAGGGATGATGGGACAAGGCGGCTCAAATGCAGGGTTAGGATCGAGGCAGGCTTAGGTTTCAGTGGAGTGTCCCGGTTCGGGCTAGGATTAGGGTTAGTCTTAGGTCCCAGGAGTCTCCAGGTGCCGAACCCACAGGAGGGCAGTAATTGAGGGCACAAGGGATGGTGCCACCCAGGATCAGTCTTTGGCTGCCAAGGCCACGCACGTCGATTGGCCCCTAGTCGAGGAGGCTTCTGGAATCCTCTGGGGCAGCTGCAGCCCGGCCTGGGAAATGACATGCTGAGCTGCCCTGTTCCATGCCATGTGAGCCTGCACTGCTTCTGGACCCCAGACACGTGGTTTGTTCAGAGGTTGGAATTGGATCCCCATGCGGAGAGAGCCTTAGCTAGGATCAGGGTTTGGTCCACGGACGTCTCCAGCGCCGAAGCGACTCAGGTCTCGTGATCTCCCTCCAGGGCTGACATGAAAGCCCCTGCGAGAATGCGGCTCAAGGACAGGGTTAGGTTTCAAGGCAGCCTTACATTTCGGTGGAGGCTCCCAGTTAAGGGTCATGTTAGGTTTAGGGTTAGGTCCCAAGAGGCTCCAGGCGCCGAACCCACAGCAGGGCTGTGGTCTCCCCGAAGGGCTGCGTTGAGGGCATAAATGAGTTTGCTGGTCAGGTTCAGTCATTGTCTGTCAAGGCCACACACGTCGATGGGCTCCTAGTCGAGGAGGCCTCCGGAATCCTCTTGGGCAGCTGCAGCCGGCCTTGGAAAAGATATGGTGAGCTTCCTGGTTCCTTGCTGAGTGAGCCTGCACCTCTTGTGTACCCTAGGCCCGTGGTGTTTTTAGACTTTGGTATTGGGTCCACATGGGGAGAGTGCCTTAGCTAGGTTTAGGGTTTGGTCCAGGGAGGTCGCCAGTGCCGAAAGGACTCCGTTCTCGTGACCTACCTCGAGTGCTGAAGTGAGGGCCCATGCGACCAGGTAACACAAGTGTAAGGTTAGGGTTCGAGACCCACTTAGGTTTCATTGGAGGTTCCCGGATTGAGGTAGTTTTAGGGTTAGGGATATCTCCTAGTAGGTTCCAGGCGCCAAACCGACAGCTGGGCAGTGGTCTCCCCGAAGGGCTGAGTTAAGGGCACAAGTGAGGGTACCGGTCAGATTCAGTCTTTGGCTGACAAGGCCACACACATCGACAGGCCCTGGTCGGGGAGGCCTTCGGAATCATCTCTGGCATTTTCAGCCGAGCCTGGGAAACGACATGGTCAACTTCCAGGTTCCATGCCGAGTGAGTCTGCACTGCTTGTGTACCCCAGGCGCGTGGTGTTGTCAGACGTTGGTATTGGGTCCCCATGGGGAGAGATCCTCAGTTAGGTTTAGGGTTCGGTCAAGGGACGTCGCCAGCCCGAAGCGACTATGCTCTCGTTATGTCCCTTGAGGGCTGAAGTGAGGGTCCATGCGACGGGGCATCTCAAGTTTAGGGTTCGGTTACAAGGCCGGCTTAATTTTCGGTGGAGGCAACCGGTTTGAGTTAGGGTTAGGGTTAGGGTTAGTTTTCAGGAGTCTACATGCGCCGAAA
>NW_024421041.1:0-7399 GCF_014898765.1 Herpailurus yagouaroundi
GGGGGTGAAGGACTAGCCATCCCAACCTCTGCCGTCAGAAGTGCGTCTTCGGGAGGCTCCAGTGCCCAGTAGTTTACTGAGAGCCTGCAGAGTGCCGTGCACCATTTTCGGCACCAAAGATGCAAAGACAAATGATTTGGTGGCATTCCTAAAAGGCTCTCTGCAACCCCCTGGGCAAGAGCCTTTCCTGACTCTCCGTCGCTGTCCTATAAGCTATGGTTGACCACCCTCAGAAATTCGTCTCTTGCTTGGGCTGGATTCCTCTCAAATTTACACCTCGTTACGCCTCCATGCAAATGTCCCTTTTCACTCAGGAGAAAAAATAGGCCCATCCCTCTGTCCATCTGTCCACCTGTCCATCCATCCATCCATCCCTCTGTCCATCTGTCCATCTGTCCACCCGTCCGTCCGTCCATCCATATATCCATCCGTCCATCTGTCCATCCGTCCATCCATCTGTCCATCCATCCATTCATCCATCCCCTCACTCATAGTCACTGGCTCACTAACTCAAAACCTACTTATCTGGGTCCCAGGCCCTGTTCTGGGGGTGCCGGGATACTTGGGACCCATTTCCTTTCTTCTCTAGCTCATGTGGTTAATCAGTCCCCTGAACCCATCTGCCATCTGACACCCCTCCCCTAGAGTGGCTGTCTATTTCAAGAAAGTCTGGCGTGTATGTGCGTGTGGTTGTATGTCTGTGTATACCCAAGTGTGTGTCTGTGTGTATAGGTGCGTTTCTGTCCGCGACCGTGCGTGTTCCCGAGTGTGTGTGTCTGGTGTGACAGTATGTGTGAATGTGTCTTTGTGTGTGTGTAATCCTCCAGGGCCCACGCTTTCCCTCTCTTCTACCCCGTGCGCTGGCCCAGCTGGTCCCCAAAACAAAGCTACAGGAAGACATAGAAAGAAACATCCGGCACTTTTGCAAGCTCTAATTACAAAATTATTTTTAAAAAGCCACCTATACCCGCGCACGGGTGAATTGCTGATTGAGGATGGACGGAGAGCGTCCCTGCATTCTAAACGCCTTGGAAATAAGGGGCCTGTCATTGCCTCAGCCATCACGCAGAGTGTCCCTTTTAAAGGGTGATAGCTTTGCCTGGGAAACCAGTACTTTTCAGTGGCAAGCATTTAAATGGTTTCTGACAGCCAGAAGGTGACTGA
This sequence comes from Herpailurus yagouaroundi, assembly GCF_014898765.1. Classification (NCBI taxonomy): domain Eukaryota; kingdom Metazoa; phylum Chordata; class Mammalia; order Carnivora; family Felidae; genus Herpailurus; species Herpailurus yagouaroundi. The sequence continues at coordinate 1,165 of NW_024421041.1, forward strand.
GGCAATTAGGTGTAATGTTTGTGACAGACAGAAAAAGGCATTTTGGCAAGGCTGCAGGAGCCTGGAGGAAAAAACACGACAGGAGAGCAAGCTCTGATCTGAAGGGCAGAGCCACGGCCCGGCTCCTCCCCCTTCCCAAGCTGAAGAAGTGTCTGCGAGGTGTCCCCTCGGAGGGCTCTCCCGACAAATGCCCAGGCGAGGCCTCCACAGGTAAAAGGGACAGGTGTATGGCCGAGTCACATTGGAGGCCAGTGTTTGCCACGGAGGCTGGAGAAGGAAGGAAGAGTCCAGAAATCCGCCTTCATCCCCGTTCCCTCTGGCAGATGGATGCTGGTGGAGCGGTGGCTGTGGAGACAAACAGCCCGAATCCAGCTCCCGACAGCGTGGACACAGTCAGTGGGGAATCGAAGTTTGCAAATAAAATACGCCAAGGTACAGCCTCCCTGCAGGGCAGTTTGGCAGCTCATCGTGAAAAACCAAAAGCGTTTTAAAAATATTTCTATGCAGGGGGCGCCTGGGTGGCGCAGTCGGTTAAGCGTCCGGCTTCAGCCAGGTCACGATCTCGCGGTCCGTGAGTTCGAGCCCCGCGTCGGGCTCTGGGCTGATGGCTCGGAGCCTGTTTCCGATTCTGTGTCTCCCTCTCTCTCTGCCCCTCGCCCGTTCATGCTCTCTCTCTGTCCCAAAAATAAATAAACGTTGAAAAAAAAAATTAAAAAAAAAATATTTCTATGCAGAATGCAGAGCGGGGCCCCTGGGCCTTGAGTTAAGTGGTGGTTTCTTAGCTATGACGCCGAAGGTACCAGCGGCAAAGAAAAATTCTGAGCTACAAAAGCTACCATTAAGAAACTGGAAAAGACTGGGGCCCCTGGGTGGCTCAGTCGGTGAAGCGCCCGACCCTTGGTTTCGGCTCAAGGTCACGATCTTGCCATCATGAGATTAAGCCCCGTGTCAGGCGCTGTGCTGACAGCTCAGAGCCTGGAACCTGCTTCAGGTTCTGTGTCTCCCCCTCTCTCTGCCCCTCCCCTGCTTACGCCCTCTCTCTCTGTCTGTCTGTCTCTTTCTCAAAAATAAAATGAACATTAAAAAGTTTAAAAAATAAAAAAAAAAGAAAGAAAGCGGAAAAGACAGAATGGGAGAAAACATTTGCAAATCATCTATTCGACAAGGGACCTGTATCTGGAATATACGAAGAACACTTCTAACTGAATAAGAGAAAGACAAATAAACCCATTTAAAAATGGGCCAAGGGGCTAAATAGATGTCTCCAAAGATGTCCAAATGGCCCATAAGCACATGGAAAGATACTCAACGTCATCAGACACTAGGGAAGTGAAAATCAAAACCACAACGAAATACCACTTTATACCCGCTAGGACTGCTGGACTACTAATAACTTTTTGAGACGATAAGAACTGGCAAGGATGTGGGGAAGTTGGAGCATTCACACACTGCTTGTGGGGGTATAAAATGGTGCAACTGCTTTAGGAAACATTTCGGCAGCTTCTCAGGAGGTCGAAATAGGGGAAGCACGTAACCCTGCAATTCTACCCCTAGGTACACAACTGAGAGAACTGAAAACACACACACACACACACACACACACACACACACACACACCTGAACATGTGTATTCATAGCAGCATTATTTAGAATCGCCAGAAAGTGTAAACAACCCAAATGTCCTCCGGCGGATGCAAAGATAAGCTAAATAGGGTAGACGTCTACCATCGAATATGATGCAGCAATAAAACGGAACAAAGTTGTGCTACGTGGATGAAGTGGAAGGATCCAGACACAAAAGGCCACATGTTGCGCGATTCCATTTTTATGAAATGTTCAGAACAGGCAAGTCTGCCGAGACAGAAAGTGGATTAGTGGTTGCCTGGGGCTGGGTGTGAGGGTGGCACTGGGGAACGACAGCTAATGGGTTCATGGTTTCTTTGTGGGACGATGAACAGATTCTAAAATTAGATCCTGGTGATGCTTGCATGACTCTGTGAATATAGCTAGAAACCGCTGAACTGTTTGCTTTGAGTGAGCGAACTGCACGATACGTAAGTTACATCTCAATAAAACCATTTTCTCAAGACAGCTGTAGATGCCGAGACACAAAGCTTTTTAAAACCTATATAAATGTTCATCACATATGTATGATACATCGTGCACAAATATTTTCCTTTAATATTTTCACACAGTGTCTCTTTAGTGAGAAACCATTGAATGTCGGGCGAGCAGCTCATGCAACACATTTTTTTAACGATCTGTCAGAAGAAAAGCGTCCTTTCTGACCTCCTAATGCCTTCGTGTGAGGAAATCATCAAGGATATGTGAATAGATTTAGCTTGTAACGGTGTATGTCCATTGCAGCTTTGTCCAGAACGTCGTAAAACTGGAAACAATCATTGCTACCGTTTATTGAATACACAGAGCTAGTAGCACACTCCACCATTACAATGCAAAGCATCTTTTGTCTTCCACAACGATCCTGCGGGGAAGCCATCGGTATCATTATAGTCCTTCCGATAGCTGAGGATAGAGTCTCCAGTCAAACGTCTAGGAAGCAGAGCTGGGATTTTCATCCAGTTCTGTCAGATTCCACAGCCTTCCGTGGTTCCTGCCCTCCCTATGACTCTCCCTAGCAAAGTACCTGATTGCACAATGGCTTGAGAAACGGTCTCATAACTGAATAGGCAACAGGACAGAATGATATTCACGGTTGACGCGTAGGTGAAAAATACGGGTTCAGCACCGGTGTGAGCTCACTTATTTCCTACATATACATATATAGACAGAAGTATTCATGCATGCATATATATACACACACGCACTGACAGTATTTAACAGTGGTGTTCCTTTAGTGGGAGGATTACGTGTAATTTTCTTTCTGTTGCTCACCTATATTTCCCATTGTGGATTTTTTGTGCTGCTATTTTTACTCTAAAACTTCCAAAAGTTCTTGGGGTGCCTGGGTGGCTCAGTCGGTTGAGCATCCGACTTCAGCTCAGGTCATGATCTCGCGGTCTGTGAGTTAGAGCCCCGCATCGGGCTCTGTGCTGACAGCTCGGAGCCTGGAGGCTGCTTCGGATCCTGTGTCTCCCTCTCTCTGCCCCTCCCCCGCTCATGCTCCGTCTCTGTCTCTCTCTCTCTCTCTCTCTCTGTCAAAAATAAACATTAAAAATAATTCCAAAAGTTGTGTTTAAATAAACTAAGGTAACACCAGTGGATACAGGACCATGCACGCCAGGCTTTTTCTAGGGCATGAAGAGAGTTGGCATTTTGGCAAGGCTGTGATGACAGTGAGGCTGGTTTTGGGGACCACCCCTCTTAGTCAGGACTGCCTCCCTTCTCCTTCAGGGATCCTCCTTCTGTTCCACCCTCAGTGCCCCTGCAAAGTGTTCTTAGATGGCCTTGGCCATGCCTCTTGCCCACTGATTGGCTTATGCAGTTAAGCAATAATGAGTGCCTTCTTCTTGACGCGAGTCCGTTATATTTTAGTATAGAATTAATATTTTCAATGTAATTTAATTTTTTTCTAATTACAAATATCACATAAGTTCATTGGAAACAAACATAGAATATTCTCAAAGGTACAAAAAGCCAATAAAACTCATCCACCACTCCCTCGCCTTGAATTAATAGGGGATTCTGGGGATTGATACAGCTGGGCTATATCAAGACCCTGGTGGGGGCAGTAGGCAAGGGTGAGAGGGCAAAGGATGTCCATGAATTCCTCATGATCTCTGCCATCAATGGAGGCAGCATGGCATCATGGGAAAGCCACAGCATCTTGGGATAAAAAAAAAAAAAAAAAAAAAAAACGGAGTTCTTACCCCTTTCCCCTGGTATTAGCAGGTTACTAAACTTCTTTGACACTGTCTCTTGAGTAGACCCCCAATTCTTTTTGAATAAGTGGGGAGTGGACAAAAGAATGATTACATAAGTAGCATAGTTTCCTTTTAAGTAATATCGGTTCTTTCTGCCTCATAGGGTGGTTGTGGGTATTTAAGACAATGTAAGCAAGAGCTCTATATAATGCAGAATGTGGTACGGTTGTCAATGCGTGTCAAAGCAACTCAAAGTGGTTTCTCTTGTGTCTCACTCCTTCCATGGGAGAAGCAGACCTTCCCAGCTTTCACCGTCCTGAACACTCCTGCAAAGACCTTGTTTCTGAGTCACCAGTCACTAGCCACCCATGAGTGGCATGGAAAATAAGGGTCTGTGCTGTATTTAGTTAGTGTTGTTTTTAGTGGTAGATGGTGCAGTGGAGGGAGAAACAGCAAGCCTCGTAATCTCTGGCTCTGCTCCTTTCAAGCCAAGACCTTGAACAAATTACCTACCCACTCTGAGCCTCAGTCTCTCCATCTATAAAGTGGGGATGGTAATACTTACAAGGTTATCGTGGGGATCATGTGAGAAAATGCGCAGGAATGACTTTTAAAAGGCTTTTAAAAGGTGCTTTGTAAAGGTTCAATTCTCCTCCCCCTCCCTTGGAAAGTTTATATAATTTATCTTATTTTTTTAATATTTATTTATTTTTGAGAGAGAGACAGAGACAGAGACAGAGTGCGAGCAGGGGAGGGGCAGAGAGAGAGGGAGACACAGAATCTGAGGCAGGCTCCCGGCTCTGAGCTGTCAGCACAGAGCCTGACGCGGGGCTCGAACCCACGAACCGTGAGATCATGACCTGAGCTGAAGTTGGGACGCTTAACCGACTGAGCCACTCAGGTGCCCCAAAAAGTTTATATAATTTAAAGATAGAAAGATGGAGGCAGGGAGAGGCTGAGAGGCCCAGCAGGGCTCGGCAGATACCCCACAACAGGGAGGAAGCATCCGGACAGCAAGACTTGCCTCCTGCTCAGTTCCCTGAACCACAGAGAAATCAGGCTACTTTTTGACTTTTGCAATGAGCCGTGATTTCTGAAGGACTACCCCACTTTCGTACACTGAAAGTTGTTTTCAAAGGTTTAAAAAGAGTGGCAGTGTTGGGGCTCCTGGGTGGCCAAATCGGTTAAGCGTCTGACTTCAGCTCGGGTCACGATCTCAGGGTTCATGAGCTCCACGTCAGGCTCTCTGCTGTCAGCACGGAACCTGCTTCCGATCCTCTGTCCCCCTCTCTCTCTCTCTCTCTCTGCCCCTCTCCCCCGCTTATTCTCTCTCTTCCTCAAAATAAATAATCAAACTTTAAAAAATAAAAAGAAGAGTGGCGATTAGAGTTAAGCAATGCAGCGCGGACGTGTGGTTGTCCCCTGATCGTGCTAATTGAGCTTAAGGGCGATAGAGGTAGCAGGAGCCGGTAGGCCATTTTCTCTGCACCAGTTCGGTACCCAGCGCATTTCACGAACCCCTTGCAGCAACAGCCGAGGGGCTGAGGCTTAAACAGGTGGAGTGTTTTGAACACACCCACACTTCTTCACCAAAGAAGAAGGACCCCCACTGAGCCTCCGTTCACACGCCCTCCTAGGCTGGGATTTGTACCAGGATCTAGCGTTAAGATCCTTCAAGACAACGGCAACACCGGCGCTGATGATTTTCGAAGGACGTGAGCAAGGCCGAAGATACACCCTTTTTTTTTTTTTTCCCTCGTTCAAATTCTGTGGGCTTCCTTCCACCAGCTAAAACCAAGACCTGCTGATTCCTGAGGACAAAGAGGAGGGAGAGATGTGCTCTTACGCCCTAAGACTAGGATGTCAACGTGGAAGTTGTGTTCATTATAATCCCTTTGAAGTTTTGCCCAAACTCAAGTCCTACAAATTAGAGTAAAACTTGTGCTTTGGGGGGATTAAGAAGGTGATTTCAGTGTAGAAAACATTAGGGAGGATACTAGCACTGATGTGCGTGTATGGAGGCTTTAAGCAAAGTCCGTCTCTGCCTTAGCTTCCAGAATGCTCTTGGAGCTGCCTGGGCAGCTCAGTAATGTCCCCCAGTTCATCTGTCTGCACCATTCTGGTGGCTTCTGTGTCGGGCCCCTTCCCAGGAGGGGAGCTGGTGCCAAGCAGTTGAAGTGACGCCTGGCTCATGCCTCCTGCTTTCTCTTCAGACCCCGTGACCCTGGTGGGCTCCTCGCCTCGGCGCCGCTCTCTCCCCGTCATCCCGCTCAGCCTGCCAGCCGACCATCCGGCCATTCATTCCAGTCCCATCCTGCTGGATCCAGGGGAAGCCTCCAGTGCACACACTCCGTGTTAGACTCTGGGGGTGAAGGACTAGCCATCCCAACCTCTGCCGTCAGAAGTGCGTC
>NW_024421042.1:0-4209 GCF_014898765.1 Herpailurus yagouaroundi
GGGGAGGAGGTGTGGTCAAGGTGAAGGACACAGAACAAGATGGAGTCGGCTGGCGTAGGCCCGCCCTTTCATTCCCCCCTTGTCATGTAGCTTAGGGACCCAATCATGGGACCGGCTGCATTTATGGTGACAAGGGGAACAGAGTTTGGAGGTTTACACAAAGTTCTGGGAACCAAGTGTCCCTGGGGTGGCTCTGGGACGTCTGATTAAGTATTGTCCCCGAGCTGGTGTCTATGATCTGCCAGGTGATGTTTTGGGGGGTGTGGGGACTCCCGGCAGCATGAGCAATGACAAACAGAGTTAACAGTTACCAATATTAGGTAGGTCAAATGCGCTGTAGCTTGAGCTTGAGCGGGTTGTGTTGGTCCCGACTGATGGCCCATCACGTGACAACGTCCTTCCGGATCGAGGAGGGGTCCGCTGGCTGAGCGTGGGTGTGATGGACCCAGGTCGCGATGCCGTCTACCTTGAGAGCGGTGGGGGTTGTCAACACCACGATGTAGGGTCCCTTCCAGCGCGGCTCGAGAGTCTCTCGGTGGTGCCTCTTGACGTAGACCCAGTCTCCCGGCCTGTACTGATGAGGTGTCGGGATCGGGCCAGCCTCGTAGATGGCACGGAGGCGCGGCCAAATGTCCTTGTGCGCCCTCTGGAGCCTGCTCAAGGAAAGAAAAAGTTCTTGATCTTTAAACTCAGCAATAAGTTCAGCTCGGAGGCTGGGAATAACAGGGGGTGGCCTGCCAAACATGATCTCGTAGGGAGTAAAACCCAGAGTGTAAGGAGTGTTTCTAACCCGGTAAAGGGCGTACGGTAGGAGAGTCACCCAGTCCCCGCCAGTCTCCATGGTTAATTTGGTAAGGGTCTCTTTTAGGGTTCTATTCATTCTTTCTACCTGTCCTGAGCTCTGGGGCCTATAAGCACAATGTAATTTCCAGTTTGCCCCCACCGCCTTGGCTACTGCCTGTGTTACCTGCGAGATAAAAGCTGGTCCATTGTCTGATCCTACCATGGCAGGAAAACCATACCTGGGTAAGATGTCTTCTAGTAGCTTCTTAGCCACCGTCTGAGCCGTTTCATGCTTGGTTGGGTATGCCTCCACCCAGCCAGAGAAGGTGTCTGTAAATACCAGGTCCTCGTGTAGTGCCTCGTCAAAGATGGTGGGTGAATTTTTGAATCCCTGAGGTAGCCGTGTCCAGGTGAGTTGCCCACTGTAGCCCTCCTCCGGATCATGCCACTCGAAGGCGAACAAGGGTTGGCTCTGGGGTGCCAACGGCAGACTGAAGAAGGCGTCCTTTAAATCTAGTACAGTATACCAGACCCTGGAGGGCGCCAAGGAGCTCAAGAGAGTATATGGGTTGGGAACAGTTGGGGGTATGTCCGCGACCCTCTTATTTACTTCCCGGAGGTCTTGTACTGGTCGGTAGTCATTTATGTGAGGCTTTTTGACCGGCAGTAAGGGGGTGTTCCAGGCAGACTGGCAAGGAACTAGTACCCCTAGGCTTCGTAGTCTCCGGATGTGTGGTTGGATCCCCTTCCGGGCCTCCTGAGACATGGGGTATTGTTTGATCCTTACTGGACTCTCTCCTGGCTTGAGCTCTACCAGGACTGGGGTCCTATGAGTGGCTAGTCCCATCCCCCCTGTCTCTTCCCAAACCGAGGGGAATTCTCACAGCCATCTGTCTATATTATTCTCTCTCAGGAGCGCCTCCTGGTGGAGGAGGTATTCATCCTCCAGTTTCATGGTCAGGACCTGGATGGGGTGGCCCTTACCATCGGTGACCTGAGGCCCCCCCCTTGTTGAAAGTTATCTGAGCTCCAATCTTGGTCAGTAAGTCCTGTCCTAACAGCGGGTAGGGGCATTCTGGTATTACCATAAAGGAGTGGGATACCCGGCCCGTTCCCAAATCTACTGTTCTTCGGGTAGTCCATGAATACTGGCTCATACCAGTTGCCCCTTGTACCCAGGACTTCTTGCTACCTAGTTTTCCTTGTGGGGTGCGGAGGACCGAATGTTGTGCTCTGGTGTTGACAAGGAAGTCAATAGGGGTCCCCTCCACTTTAAGAGTTACCCTGGGTTCGGGGAGAGGGTCCGAACCCCGACTCCCCTAATCACTTAGTTCATCTAGCTCTAGGACTTTTACTCGATCAGTCTTGCTTCCCTTCCCGCCGGCCCTTTTTGGACAATCTCGGGCCCAATGCCCTATCTCCTTGCAGTATGCACACTGATCCTTCTGCAGCCTCTGCTTCCCCCCCTTGGTGGTTCCTTTACCTTTTCTTGCGTCGTCTGCCAGCTGCTGGAGACGGCGGTCTCGTTCCTCAGGGAAGTCAGCAGTGGTAGCTAGTAGTATTCTGGCCAGGTCTCGAGTCTGCTTACTGCTGGCAGCCGCCATGGCACGAGCCTGCTTGTCCTCAGGAGGCTCCCGGTTGTTATATACCTTTTCGGCTACCACCAGTAAGTCCTGCAGACTTTTTTCTCCTAGTCTATCTATTTTCTGTAATTTTCTCCTAATGTCTATGGCCGATTGGTTTACAAAGGCCATGAGAACAGCTGCCTTGCTTTCCGGAGCCTCTGGATCCATGGGGGTGTAGGTACGGAATGCCTCCATGATCCGTTCTAAAAAGGCAGCCAGAGATTCATCTTTTCCCTGTTGTACATTTCCTACCTTGGCCAAATTGGTTGGCTTTCTAGCAGCCATTCGGAGACCCCCCATTAGAGTCTGGCGGTAGACCCGGAGCCTCTCCTTACCTTCTGCCGTGTTGAAATCCCACTGGGGCCGAGTTAAGGGGAAGGAGGCATCTATCTGAGCCTGGTTGGTGGTGGGATTCCCATCTGCGCCCGGAACTAGTTTTTGGGCCCCATTGAGGATTCTTTCTCTTTCTTCAGTCGTGAACAGGACCTGCAAAAGCTGCTGGCAATCGTCCCACGTGGGCTGATGGGTAAACAGAACAGAGTCTAATAAATCAATAAGCCCTGCCTGTTTCTCGGAAAACTTAGGATTCTGAGCTTTCCAATTGTAGAGGTCACTAGTGGCGAAAGGCCAATAGTGATGGGGCTGATTCCCCTCCGCGTCTGGGGGTCCGGTGGCTCGTGGGGGCAGAATAGTGGAGTCGGCGGCGGAGGCGGATTGCCCCCTCTGAGCCCTTTGTCTGGTAAAGGGCGGGCTTCCCCCTGGAGCGTTTCCGCCTCCCGCTCTCGGAACAGCGTCTGCCTCCTCCGGAGGGGGAGGATGGTGTTCTTCCGGCATCCTAGATGCCGGATGTTATAGAGGGGTTATACGGGGGAGGAAAAATTAATTCTTCTTCAGTACCCCCCTGTAGGACAGGGTAGAGGGGTGCTGAAGGCTGGGTAAGACTTTTCCTCTTCTCTGTCTCCTGCAAAGCAAGAATGGGTTTTGGCTCCAGAGGGAGCAGGGTTAGGAAGGGCTTAAGCCAAGAGGGTGGGTCTTCTACAAGGTCCTGCCAAGTGATAATGTAAGGGAGCTGATCAAGATGGCCCGCCTTAGGCTGAGAGATGATACTCCTGACTCGGTGGATGGTAGGGAGGTCGAAGGTCCCCTCTGGTGGCCATCCGACATTGAAAGTTGGCCACTCGCTAGAACAAAAAAACTGCAACCGACCCTTTCGGACTTCCACACTGAGGTTGTTAGCTCTTCCCCTCACATCCTTAAAGTGATCAATCATAATACTTAGAGGAGTAGTCTGAGTCTGTCCCATAACGTCCATCCAGTAAGTCCACAGAACAAAACAGAGAAACACAAAAACAGACAAACAGAGGGCCCCTAAAAAGTCTTCCAACTCCATGGAAGCAAAACTGCAAGCTAGCTTAGACCTTTGAGGGGATTCCACGTCCCTCCAAAACCGATGAGGGGATTCCACGTCCCTCCAAAGACGACGGCCTCACGCCGACCAGCGGGAGCGACCCGCCTCGTCTCAGACCTTTGAGGGGATTCCACGTCCCTCCAGAAGGGAGAATCGGAACGTCTTCCGAAATTCCCGGCCCGTGGTCCTCCAGTGCATCCACTTAGACCGCATCGGGCACTACCAGAATTCCAGAAATGAGCTCACACAGAAAAGACAGAACAAACAGACACTAACCGTGGCCAGTCAGGCTCTCCGGGTCGGGGGTCCCTCGGGGTTCTTGGGGATCCCGGGCCGAGCCCCCAAATGTTATGCCCAGAATTCGTGATCCCCAAAGACCACTAGGGAGCCGAG
>NW_024421043.1:0-2155 GCF_014898765.1 Herpailurus yagouaroundi
TTGAATGTGTAGATAGCTTTGGGTAGTATTGACATTTTGACAATATTCTTCCATAGGCAAAAGATTTAATCAAAGAAAGCTAACAATAGTAGTAGTAGTAAAAATAATAATAAGGATGATGGTGTTAATGATAATAATAAACACATTGTTCTCTTACCATGTGCCAGGCACCATTCTAAGCATTATGCATGCATTAGCTCATTTAATTCTCACAATAAGTCTATGAGGTAGGCATATTATTATTTTGTTATATATTGAGCATCTATTATGTGATTGGTTTGTATTTTGTATTGTGTGGGATACAAAATGAAGATACTGTGCATTTCCCTACCTCAAAAGTAAGTTTTTCTTTTGTGAAAGGGCATTCAGAAATAAAAAAATTTAAGACAACACAATGTAGTAATTTCCTGAATTCTTTTTCATGTCCTGTGTATATCCCTCCAGCTTAACTCTGGGCCTCATATCATCTGGTGACCAAAACAGATAATTGACTTAAGGTCATTTTCTTTCCAATTCATCCCTAACCTAATTCACCCTTCAGCTTATAGTTTTTCTACTTAGTTAATTCTACGCAGACAAAATTTTTCTCAAATAATGTCTTATTTCTTTGATGCTACAAATCTTGCACAGTTCCCATAGAAAATTCCTCTATAATTTGTGAGCCTGAGGAGGGAAAAAGCCTTACTATAATCAATTAGTATAAAGTAGTTTTGGTAATAAATCTAAAATAAAGTGTTAAGTTCAGAAGTGAAATTATATATGGCCAATAAATGCTATCCACCCACCTCCCCAAAAGGTTCTTTTTTTTTTTTTATGAAATTTATTGTCAAATTGGTTTCCATACAACACCCAGTGCTCATCCCAAAAGGTGCCCTCCTCAATACCCATCACCCACCCTCTCCTCCCTCCCACCCCCCATCAACCCTCAGTTTGCTCTCAGTTCTCAACAGTCTCTTATGCTTTGGCTCTGTCCCACTCTAACCTCTTTTTTTTTTTTCCTTCCCCTCCCCCATTGGTTCCTGTTAGGTTTCTCATGACCCGCATAAGAGTGAAACCATATGGTATCTGTCTTTCTCTGTATGGCTTATTTCACTTAGCATAACACTCTCCAGTTCCATCCATGTTGCTACAAAGGGCCATATTTCATTCTTTCTCATTGCCACGGAGTACTCCATTGTGTATATAAACCACAATTTTTTTATCCATTCATCAGTTGATGGACATTTAGGCTCTTTCCACAATTTGGCTATTGTTGAGAGTGCTGCTATAAACATTGGGGTACAAGTGCCCCTATGCATCAGTACTCCTGTATCCCTTGGGTAAATTCCTAACAATGCCACTGCTAGGTCATAGGGTAGGTCTATTTTTAATTTTTTGAGGAATCTCCACACTGTTTTCCACAGTGGATGCACCAATTTGCATTCCCACCAACAGTGCAAGAGGGTTCCCGTTTCTCCACATCCTCTCCAGCATCTATAGTCTCCTGATTTGTTCATTTTGGCCACTCTGACTGGCGTGAGGTGATATCTGAGTGTGGTTTTGATTTGTATTTCCCTGATAAGGAGCAACATTGAACATCTTTTCATGTGCCTGTTGGCCATCTGGATGTCTTCTTTAGAGAAGTGTCTATTCATGTTTTCTGCCCATTTCTTCACTGGGTTATTTGTTTTTCGGGTGTGGAGTTTGGTGAGCTCTTTATAGATTTTGGATACTAGCCCTTTGTCTGATATGTCATTTGCCAATATCTTTTCCCATTCCGTTGGTTGCCTTTTAGTTTTGTTGGTTGTTTCCTTTGCTGTGCAGAAGCTTTTGATCTTCATAAGGTCCCAGTACTTCACTTTTGCTTTTAATTCCCTTGCCTTTGGGGATGTGTCAAGTAAGAAGTTGCTGCGGCTGAGGTCAGAGAGGTCTTTTCCTGCTTTCTCCTCTAGGGTTTGGATGGTTTCCTGTCTCACATTCAGGTCCTTGATCCATTTTGAGTTTATCTTTGTGAATGGTGTGAGAAAGTGGTCTAGTTTCAACCTTCTGCATGTTGCTGTCCAGTTCTCCCAGCACCATTTGTTAAAGAGACTGTCTTTTTTCCATTGGATGTTCTTTCCTGCTTTGTCAAAGATGAGTTGGCCATACGTTTGTGGGTCTAGTTCTGGGGTTTCTA
>NW_024421044.1:0-14758 GCF_014898765.1 Herpailurus yagouaroundi
AAATAAAATAAAATAAAATAAAATAAAATAAAATAAAATAAAATAAAAAAAAAATATGACCCAAGGGATTATTCCAAATCCTGAGTTGGATCTTGGCTTCTCTGAGCCTACGAAGTTAAAAAGAACATATAACACCTAATTCTAAGAATCTGTAGAGCTACTTGAACCACTCTATACTTCAGTACTGGGTGCTCGAATTTCTGTAACTTACAGTTTATAGGATCAAGTCCCGTGTTGGATTCTGCCCTGAGTGTACACAGGCTGCTTGGGATTCTCTCTCATATCTGCCCCTCTCCTGCTCTCTCTTTCTCTCTCAAAATAAATAAATACACTTTAAAAGTACATTCATAAACACTGTTTTTTTTTAAAAGATTTTTTAAATTTATTTATTTAAAATCTAGTTAACATATAGTGTCATATTCATTTCAGTAGTAGAATCCAAAGATTCATTACTTAAATGTAACACCCAGTGCTCATGCCAACAAGTGCCCTCCATAATGCCACTACCAATTTAGCCCACTTACCCACCCATCTCCCCTCCAGCAACCCTGTTTGTTCTCTGTATTTAAGAATCTCTTATGGCTTGCCTCCCTCTGGTTTATCTTATTTTTCCTTCCCTTTCCCTATGTTCATCTGTTGTGGTTTTTAAATTCCACATATGAGTGGAATCATATTTTATTTGTCTTTCTCTGACTTATTTCGCTTTTCATAATACACTCTAGTTCTCTCCACGTTGCTACAAATGGCAAGATTTCATTCTTTTGAATGAATCCACTTTATCCATGCATTAGTTGATGGACATTTGGGCTTTTTCCATACGTTGGCTGTTGATAGCACTGCTATAAACATTGGGGTGCATGTTTCCCTCAAATCAGCATTTTTGCATCCTTTAGACAAATGCCTCATAGTCCAATTACTAGGTAGTAAGATAGTTCTATTTTTAATTTTTTGAGTAAACTTCATGCTATTTTCCAGAGTGGCTGCACCAGTTTACATTCCCACTAACATTGCAGGAGGGATTCCCTTTCTTCGCATCCTCATCAACATCTGTTGTTTCTTGAGTTGTTCATTTTAGCCATTCTGACAGGTGTGAGGTAGAACCTCATTGTGGTTTTGGTTTGTATTTCTCTGACGATGAGTGATGTTGAGTATCTTTTCATGTGTCTGTTCGCCATCTGGATGTCTTCTTTGGAAAAGTGTCTATTCATGTCTTCTGCCCATTTCTTCACAGGATTATTTGTTTTTTGGGTATACAAAGAAGATTAAAAAGGCAGGAAAGTATGCCTACACTGGAAACTTAAGATCAGATACTGTTAGCTCCATAGTAAATGAGGAAATAACCACCTGTATTCAGAATATTTACATATAGTCTGAACATTGAATCCAATCAAATAAAAAGAAACTGGTATATATCACAAGATGACCTTTAAAAATTTACTGAATTTGTCTGCATCAAATTAAGGGAGACTCATCTGCCTGGCATTTAAGGCTGTTGTATAAATTTACACAGGTATTCCCATATACCTACCCTAGGCTCCAATTAAATACATCTCCTGCTATTGCTTTACACATTAATGTTATGATGTCAAATTTTTGCTTGTGCCTTTTTTTTTCCAATCTAAGTACTTTCAGGATCCTATTCATATTTAAAGTTCCATTTCGAAATATCATTTCTACCTCAAAATACTCTTATTTTTTTGATTGCTTTAATTTCAAAGCCAAAATGTATATTCTCTCCCCTTCCATTACAGTGGAACTTACATTTCATCAAAATAAGGACAGGAGTGGTAGGGTAGATGGAGAAGATTTTTAGGACAAGATCTGAAGTTAGGTAATTTTTATTAAAGGTTTATTAACATTCAAGTCTTCTGGTTACTTTTTTTTTCCAAGTCATTTAATCATTTAACAATTTGCTGACTATTGTGAGCCAACATGTGCTAGATGTACCTGGAAATGTAAAGATGGATTAAGACATAGTACCTACTCTCAAAAAGTTTACATCTAATGGGAAAGAGGGATTTGAACACTGACAGTCAAGGCAGAGAAAAGGGCCAAAGAGAAGCAGGGCAGTAGCACATCACATGGAATTTTCATAACTATCCACATCTAATTTATTCAATATTTAGACCATTGAGATAAGAGAGTTATTTTGTCACATCATCTATCACTGAAGATACATTCTAGACAGAAATGAAAAATATAAACAAACATAACACATACAGAAACACCCTAAAACTCTTATTCGTTGCAGAGCATGTTGAATTTGGTCCTCAGTTTCATTTGTTCCATATTTTCACATTTCATGGTTCACTTAGCTCCTATGAGTCAGATGAAACATTTTTAAAATCTATTCTTATCTCCTTATTTGCATATATGTTTATTTTATAAGCTTGGAATTTTCACATTAACTTTCTGACCACAGTGCTGAAGTCTCATAAGAGAGTATGAACATTTTTAACAATTTTGTGTATAATGCAATCTCTAAAAATATTTTTTATGCGTAGTTTACAAAATGTTCAAGTGTCTAAGAAGTTAGGTAGATGTATACTTAGGAAAGAACAAACTTTAATAGAGACTCAAAAGTTATTTAGAAAGCTAGATGTAAGATAATATTTGGTAGTTTTCTAAAAACAAAGGAAGAATGTAAAATCTTAGAGTGAAATTATTATGGGACTACAGAAGTCTCAACATTGGGGAATTGGAAGAATGGCTTTATTTTCTGAATGAAGAATGACTAACTGAGGACTTGAATCAAACAATTAACCTCCCTATGTCATCCACTACTACTCATCTGTAATATTTAGCTGAATATTTCTTCCTATCTTCAATTTCCTCTTCTCCTATGTTTAGACAATAAGGAAATATCCAGACTATTCCCAATATTGGAGTGATGTGCTTGCGTGATTTAGTTGGAGGCTGGAGTTACTACCTATGTCCGCAGGTGTAACTGGCAACAGCAAAAAAAAAAAAAAAGGAAACATGTAAGAGTAATGAAATTTCAATTTTCTCTTCTGCCAAGAACCCATTTTTTTTTTTTAATTTTACGTTTATGCTCTAAAGGGGTTTGTCATGTCATTTTAGTCAAAAAAGGACTTCTCAAGATGACATTCTGCTATTTCTTATTTTCTCTCCATCTGTGTTTTACATAGCAAATGTGCTCACATACAAGTCAAAACAAGATTTGTTTTGTTCTGACAGCACCAAAGTCAATCTTCACTCTAAAAATCAAGCTCCTCTTTCTGTTTCACATCTACTACAACTGATCACTAAAAATTTGAGAAAATTCAGACGTGCCCTGGTAGCTTGGTTTATATATATAACTAAAAAAATTTTGCTTGTCTCTTTAGTAGATAGTCTAATTTCACTGTGACACCAGTAGCAATCAGATGATTTGGGGTTCATAGGCAGAACATATTCTAGGAAATGTTTGAGGAACAGATAAGAAAATAAATAAATATAGAAATTACAAAGAAATAGCATTAATTCATGCCACCTATGAGGTTATCTAAGGTTGTTTGGAAGATATAAAATATACACTAATTTAAAATAAATACAAATTTTCTCATATAGAGAATATGCCATAATTCACACCAAGCTAACAAAATATCATAGAAATATTTAAGCCATGTACTTTAATAACAGAATATGATACGAAAGATCATATCATGGCCTTTAATAAATTAGCTACTACTATCTTTATGTAATTAGATATTTATACAAGATTTGTAATGGTTCCTTTATAATGTCCTTTAAGAATTCATTCTCTAGTCATATTAACTTTCGCTGCCTACCAAAATGAAGTAAACAACTGAGATCAACTTCAGGCTAGTCCCCTGAAAATTCCACTAGTGATGTCCCAAGCAAGATGGTTTCACTACACCATTGCAAAATAATAATAATACTTTTGTAAATACTCCTTCTTTTGGATTCCAAGATTTTCAAAAATGTTGCCTAGGATTTTGAAATGTGAAAAAACTATTTAAAAAACAAACATTATTGGACATGAAAGTAAAGGTGAGTAAGATCCCAACAGAGATTATGAGTGTGATCACACTTTTAAGAAACTTAATCAGTTTTATAAATTCATCAGCTGATATTCTTCTGCTTCAACTTTTATCTCTACAATATCTTTGGCAGTCAGTACTGTCTGCAGTAAACCAACCAAGAAACAAATAAGAAAGGCTCTCTTTAGCCTGGCTGTTACCCCTGAGCTATACCCAACTGCTTCTCCATGTACTAACTAGGAGCAATGCTCATCCAATCAAGAGTACAGCACTAGAGAAATGATGCTCATGGTGAGTAGAAAAATGATCATGGGAGCTAAGACACTACTGAGAAACTGTTCAGTGTGATGTTGGTGGCCCTTTCTGTTTTTGGGGCGGTCTCCTTTAATACTCAATCCTATCCAGTGACCACCATCATCTGGGTCTATTTTATGTACCTTTGATAGATACTGAACAAATTGGTTGATCATAACAGACAGAAGTCATAAAAATACAGATGTAGGCTCTTACATTTTCATCCTTTTATTTCTGTTCCATAATCTTACTACTTCTGCCTTTAGACTCTTCATTTTAAGGCTATTATCACTTTTTCCAGCATCCTTCACTGCCTCGGGTTTAGACAGAAAAAATATTTCTCTTTCTTTTACACTATCCCTGAACTTTATGCCCTCACCAAAAGCTATACAATACCTCAATTACAACTCTTTTTATGTTGTATTATGACTATTATAGTGTATGCTTCTATTCAGGTCTCTAAACTTTGTGAGGAAAAGTGTAATACTTGCTTTATCATTTTTAAACCCAGTGCTGAAGCTGAGTAAGTGTTCATGAAAAGTTGTTCGAAGCAGACTGAATGGAACATTATCCATTAATGTCTATTTCTTTTATGGTCTTACCAAAATGACATTCTAATGCTATAATACTGATAGCATTTCAAAATTACACCTCTTCTTCCAGGAATAAGAGAGTAATTATTATTTTATTCTGAGATCAAGACCAAAAATATCCATTACAAATATGGGACTTTAGTTGCCATCATTAAAATGGAGTTCTTGAGCACTGTCCACCCACTTTAGAATTTTATGAGAAATTATTATTCAGTTAAGGTTTTTATTGTAACACTGGAAACAAGACTAACTTGCAACAAAATAATTCATTACAAAACTATTGGAGGGAGTTTGGGGAGCTCCAGCGGCCCAGGAAGAATATTGGGAAACTCACAGAGACTCAGGCAGAAACTGATAGAGAACAAAAATTTCTGCCCAGGAGGCTGTCATTTTTGCCATCAAGGCTGGGTAACTGTGGCTAATCTCATCTCTACCACAGCCTCTACAAAGTTATCAGAAACTTGCTTGTTCCTTTGAATCATTCCCCCAAAATTCAAAGTTCAACAGTACTGTCTAATGGACTATACCTGGGTACCTAACAATTTTCCTGCCAGGTAGGTGGGAGAGAAAAATGGGTGTCCCCTTTAACTTAAAGAAGACCAAAGTTGAGAAAGGATTTAGGATGTTATATTAGCCAAGGCTCTACAGAGGAAGAGAACTAATGGGATATATTTATATGAAGACATTTATTATGAGGAATTAGCTTATGTGATTATTGAGGCTGAGATGCCCCACAATCTGCCTTCTGCAAGCTGGAAACAGGAAGGAGCAATATAATTCCAGTTTCTAATTTTGAACTCCTCTGAGAACCAAGGGAGCTGATGGTGTAAATCCCAGCTCAAGGGCAGGAGAAAACTGATGTCTCAGCACAAGCAGTCAGGCAGGAAGCAAAAAGACTAACTTCCTACTTCCACCATCTTTTTGTTCTATTCTGGCCCTCAACAGACTAGATGATGCCATCCACTTGGGGGGAGGGCAATCTACTGTACTGGGTCTACTGATTCAAATTCTAACATCATCTGGAAATACCCTCACAGAAACACTCAGAAATTATGTTCATTCTGGGTAACACTTGGCATGGTCAAGTTAACATATAAAAAATGATCACAAATGTGATACCAGAGTTGTACTGTAATGAGACTCACTGAGGTCCTGACCCATTTAAGGTCTGATTCGGTTACCAAAATATTTCTCTACTGTTTGGACATTATTATTTTAGACTTTTCACATCCAAATTATAAGATATATAAAGAAGAAACAGCAATGTCGATGATTGGTGGGTTGGGCTCTAGAGGGTTTATTTTTTTTTCCCCCTCCACTATGTCTCCATATAAAGTTGATGATATCTTTTATATTTAGAAGTTTCGCTTAGAAAACATTTTTTTTTATCATAGGGTTTGCCTAAACTCTTTTTTTTAATTGTTTTAATTTTTATTTATTTTTGAGAGGGAGAGAGACAGAGCATGAGCAGGGGAGGGCAAGAGAGAGAGGGAGACACAGAATCTGAAGCAGGATCCAGGCTGTCAACATGGAGCCTGATGGGGGTCTTTAACTCACGGACCGCGAGATCATGACCTGAGCTGAATTCGGACTCCCAACCGACTGAGCCACCCAGGCACACCAGCTTCCACAAACTTTTGAAAACAACATCTCTACAAGAAGTTTCCAATCCACATACATATGCCAATCAAAAAGAAAGAGAAAAGTTTATTTTTAAGATTTTTAATTATTTTTAATTTATATCCAAGTTAGTTAACACATAGTGTAATGATGCTTTCAGGAGCAGAATTTGGTGATTCATCACATACATATAACATTCAATGCTCATCACAACAAGTGTCCTCCTTAATGCCCCTTGCCCATTTAGCCCATGCCCACATGCACAAACAAAAAGGAGAAAGTTTTTAAGTTACAAGGCTAATTCATAAAAATATTCTTAGCTCATTATAGAAAATAACATTGCTTTAAGATTAAGGATCAAACTAAACAACGACAATCATTTTAATGACATTTCAAGAATAATTGTCAGAAAAAGCTTGTTTAATTAGAGAAAATTGAGGATATATCAATGACTTTTGTAGATAAGATAAAGGATTTTCCACATTCAGCAAAAAGAAGCCAAGCACCAGGAGAAAGTATCAGTGTGAAAAGGAAATATATATATATATATATATATATATATATATATATATATATATGAGATTATTTGAAATGCAATTTACTCAAGAAATAAAATATAGTAAGGGAAAGTGGAGAATGTGACACATCAGTTTACAGTAAGGAGGAAAAGGTGCTATTTTAGTCACTAAGAGTCACAATAGACCAAGCTATTATCTGGAAGAGGACACATAAGCAAGGGTGAAAAATGAGTCCTTCATATACAAGTACAGGATGATCATAATCTGGAAGACTTTTCCAAGATAGAGTATACCAATCAGGCATTTATGTTGTCTCATATTTATAATGGTATTGGCATTGTTTTCTGAACTCAATTATTACTCATTAAGAGTTTCTTAAGGGGTGCCTGGATGGCTCAGTTAGTGGAATTGCAGTATATCAACAGCTTGATCTAGGGGTCATAGTGAGTTGGAGCCCACACTAGGCACAGAGATTACATTAAAAAAAAAGAGTTTCTTAAAAAGTAAAATAGGTGAAAAAAATATTAGCTGACCAACCTATTAAGACATTCATTTACTACAATACTCCAAAAATGGTATCTTGTGTCCTCATAGAACAAATTAAAACAAACTGCCTATATATTTGTTTCTCTCACTTCATACAGACAGCAAATAAAACATACTTTATTATAAGTGTTAGCATTCTGGAAAAGAGAATTGTGCAAAATAAACACTTAAAGTTTTATATGTAAATTTGTTTCTATCTAAAGACAAAACTAAGATTTTCTTGATTCTGATTCATGTTACGAAGATTTTGACTTAACTTGAAAAGTCCATATAACTATTTTTTTTAAACGATCATCATAAAGATTAGCACTATTAACCTTCAGAGCAACTTGATAAATATTTTAAAAATAAACTCCCCTTGGGGGCTATTGGTGAGAGAACAGCCAAGATGGCATAGCAGCATAGAAGTTCGCTACTGCTCTTATCCCTGAAATGCAACTAGATCAGCACCAAACCAACTTGCACACCAGGAAAACTGACTTGAGGATTAATACAACAATCTGCACAACTTGAACCACAGAATTTGGCAGGTATGTGGTGCAGAGAGGTAAACTGGGGGAGACAGAAGCCGTGGAAGGTAGGGAGCTGTTTTTTGTTTGCTGAGAGAGAACAGAGAAGGGGGAGAGTATAGGAAAAGCACTCCACCCAAAAGCAGCTGGAGTGAAAGAGAAAGAGGGGAAACACCCACAAGGAACTGAACAAGAAAGGGAGAAGGGGAAAGGAGAGGGTTTCAACACCATTAAGACTATAAAACAGGGGAGCGCAGAGTCAGAAACTATGTGGCTGGATACGTGGAGGTGCTCTGGTGGGAAAAGCAAACCCCCAGAAGCAGATGGCAGAGTCCTTGGTGTCCTCGGGCCACATGGGAAGAGGCAGTTTCCTGCCAGGACGATATTTGGTAGAGGCTATGCACCCTCCCCACAGGCAAAAGTCCCAGTGGACCCCATATTACAGTCACGTTTGCTGGTGATGGATCAAGGTCGCTAAGGTGCAGTGAAGCCTAGTGGCAGATGCCTGTTGTGATTTACCATAGTCCCTGAACTGCTGCTGCTACAAGATCACACAAAAATTTTCTGGGACGGGCTGGCATCTGGCTGCAGTCTCAGGGCTTTGGCAGCAGTGCGGTTGTGTGAGCATTCCCAGGGGGCAAGCTAGCACCGGCCATTGCTTGGTGAGCCCCCCCCCTCCAGAGAATCTGAGTGGGTCAAAGCTGCAGGGCCCTCAAATGAGCCCTATCTGAGATAAATTCGGGACAGAGGTACTGCTTGGCAGGCTGATGGCTTGGCCAGGGACAGCGTAGAAGCAGAGAGTGAGTGGAAGCCAGAGACAAAGGAGGGGTGCTTGATTGCAGGTTGGCAAGAGCACAGAGCTCTGATGCTAGAGACTGGGAAGGTGGGTAATGCCACTTTTACCTCTCCCACGCATGCACATACATCCATATTCACACCACACTGATCCACCCTGGTAAGTTAAGCAACGCCACCGAGTGGAGAATGGAGCCATTACACCAACCCCCATCCAACTGCACAAACTAAGCCCTAGAAGAACACCACAAGTCTCTCCATCTGCTTGTTTACCATCTATAAAGTGCTTCATAGTTTGACTTCTAGGGGAATCGATGTAATTTCATTCGGATTTCATTCTGTTTGTCCATCTATTCATTTTTTTCTTTTATTATTCGTTGACACAGAAAGAGAAAAAATTGATTTTTATTTCCAGTTTTTACAAAAAAGAATTTCCTTTACTTTTTCCTAATGTATTTTTTATTATTTGTAAATTTTTTGTCTACTTTCATTTCATTTTTTTCTATTTTATTGTATCATCTTTTTAAAATTTTAAATGTTTTCCTACATTTTTCTTCTTTTTTTCTTTTCTTTCCTTTTTTTCTCTATTCTATCAAGCTTCTTTAAACAACGAGACCCAAACACATTTAGAATCTAGCTTCCTTTATTTGATTTTTTGTGTGTTGTTTTCAATTTTTTTAATTTAATTTTTTTTTACTTTATTAATTCTTTTTCTTCCTCCAAAATGATGAAATAAAGGAATTCACCCCAAAAGAAAGAAGAGGAAGAAATGATAGCCAGAGACGTAGTCAACACAGATATAAACAAGATATCTGGACCAGAATTTAGATCACAATAATAAGAATACTAGCTGGAGTTGAAAAAAAGCATAGAATCCTTATCTGTATAGATAAAAGAAGTAAAATCTAGTCAGGACAAAATTAAAAATGCTATAACTAAGA
Organism: Herpailurus yagouaroundi; assembly: GCF_014898765.1. Lineage (NCBI taxonomy): Eukaryota > Metazoa > Chordata > Mammalia > Carnivora > Felidae > Herpailurus > Herpailurus yagouaroundi. The sequence continues at coordinate 9,821 of NW_024421044.1, forward strand.
CGCAACCTCGAATGGTTACCACAGTGGCAAGGATGGATGAAGTAGAGCAGTGAATCAGTGAGACAGAGGACAAACTTATGGAGAATAATGAAACAGAAAAAAAAAAAGGAGGCAGAAGAGCATGATATAAGAATTAGAGAACTCAGTGACACATTAAAAAGGAATAACATCTGAATCATAGGGGTCCCAGAGGAAGAAGAGAGAGCTGGGTAGAAGGTTTATGTGAGCATTCATAGCAGAAAACTTTCCTAACCTAGGGAAAGAAACAGACATCAAAATTCAGGAAGCACAGAGAACTCCCATTAAATTCCACAAAAACTAACCATCAACAAGGCATATAATAGTCATTCACAAAATACACACAAGGAAAGAAATTATGAAAGCAGCGAGGGAAAAAAGAAAGTCCTTACCTATAAGGAAGACAGATCAGGTTTGCAGCAGACCTATCCACAGAAACCTGGCAGGCCAGAAAGGAGTGGCAGGATATATTCAACGTGCTGAACTGGAAAAAAATAGGCAGCCAAGAATTCTTTATCCAGCAAGGCTCATTCAAAATAGAAGGAGGGATAAAGAGTTTCCCAGACAAACAAAAACGAAAAGAGTTTATAAACACTATACCAGTCTTGCAAGAAATTTTAGGGAGGACTCTAAGGGGAGAAAAGACAAAACAAAATGAAAAAGACCAAAAGCAACAAAGACTTGAAAGGACCAGAGAACACCACTAGAAACTCCAAGTCTACAGGCAACACAATGGCAGTAGGTTCATATCTTTCAGTACTCACTTTAAATGTCAATGGACTAAATATTCCAATCAAAAGACATAGGGTAACAGAATGGACAATAAACTAAAATCCATCTATATGTTGTTTACAAGAGATCCACTTTAGACCTAAAGACACCTTCAGATTGAAAGTAAGAGGATGGAGAATCAGCTATTATGCTAATGGTGGCCAAGAAAAAAAAAAAAAAAGCAAAAAAACCTGTAGTAGCCATACTTATATCAGAGAATCTAGATTTTAAAATAAAGACAGTAACGAGATGAAGAAGAGCATTATATCATAATTAATGGGCCTATCCACCAAGAAGATCAAACAATTATAAACATTTATGCCCCAATGGGAAAATACAAAAATACATAAATCAATTAATCACAAATACAGAGAAACTCATTGACAATAATACCATAATAGTAGGGGACTTCAGCACTCCACTTACAACAATGCACACATCATCTAAACAGAAAGTCAAAAGGAAACAATGGTTTTGAATGGCACACTTGACTGGATGGACTTAACAGATATATTCAGAACATTTCACCCTAGAGCAGCAGAATACAAATTCTTCTCGAGTGCACGTGGAACATTCTCCAGAATAGATTACATACTGAGACACAAATAAGCCCTCAACAAGTAAAAAAAGACTGAGACCATAGTGTGCATATTTTCAGACCACAATGCTATGAAACTTGAAATCAACCACAAGAAATCTTTGGAAAAATAACAAATACTTGGAAGCTACAGAACAACTAACTAACGAATTAATGGGTTAACCAAGAAGTTAAAGAGAAAATTAAAAAGTATTTGGAAGCCAATGGAAATGATAACACCACAGCCTAAAACCTCTGAGCTGAAGCAAAGGTGGCCATAAGAGGAAAGCATGTAGCAATCCAGGCCTTCCTAGATAAAGAAGAAAGGTCTCGGGTACACAACCTAACCTTATACTTCAAAGATCTGGAAAAACAACAGCAAATAAAACCCAAAACCAGCGGAAGACAAGAAATAAAGATTAGACTGGAAATCAATGCTATTGGGAAAAAAACAAAAAAATAAACAAAGAATAGAACACATCAACGAAACCAGTAGCTGGTTCTTTGAAAGAATTAACAAAATTGATAAACCCTTAGACAGTCTGATCTAAAGCAAAAAGGAAAGGAACCAAATAAATAAATCAAGAATGAAAGAGGAGAGATCACAACCAACACTGCAGAACTACAAACAAGAGATTATTATGAGCAATTATATGCCAATAAAATGGGTGATCTGGAAGAAGTGGAGAAATTCCTAAAAACATATAAGCTACCAAAACTGAAACAGGAAGAAATCGAAAATTTGAACAGACCCATAATCAGTAAAGAAATTGAATCAGTAATCAGAAACCTCTCAAAAAGCAAGAGTCCAGGGCCAGATGGCTTTCCAGGGGAATTCTACCAAACATTTAAAGAAGAGTTAACACCTATTCTCTTGAAGTTGCTCCAAAAAACAGAAATGGAAGGAAAACTTCCAAACTTTTTCTACGAAGTCAGCATTACCTTTATTCCAAAACCAGAAAAAGACCCCACTAAAAAGGAGAACTATAGACCAATTTCCCTGATGGACCTGGATGCAAAAATCCTCAACAAGATACTAGCCAACTGGATCCAACAATACAATAAAAAAATTATTCACCGTGATCTAGTGGGATTTACACCTGGGATGCAGGGCTGGTTCAATTTCCACAAAACAATCAATGTGACATATCATATCAATAAAAGAAAGGACAAGAACCACATGATCCTCTCAATAGATGCAGAGAGAGCATTTGACAAAATACAACATCTATTTAGATAAAAACCCCCAAGAAAGTAGGGATAGAAGGATCATACCTCAAGAGCATAAAACCAATATATGAAAGACCCATCACTAATATCATCCTCCATGGGGAAAAACTGAGCGCTTTCCCCCTAAGTTCAGGAACAAGTCAGGGATGTCCACTCTCGCCATTGTTATTCAACATAGTATTGGAAGTCTTAGCCTCAGCAATCAGACAACACAAAGGAATAGAAGACATCCAAATCAGCCAGGAGGAAGTCAAGCTTTCACTCTTTGTGGATGACAAGATACTCTATCATGGAAAACCCAAGGTTCCACCAAAAAACTGCTAGAACTGACCCATGAATTCAGCAAAGTCACAGGATATAAAATCAGTGCACAGAAATCGGTTGTATTTCTATACGCCAATAGTGAAGCAACTGAAGGAGAAATCAAGGAATCAATCCCATTTACAATTGCACCAAAACCCACAAAATAATTAGGAACAAACCTAACCAAAGACACAAAAAAATCTATACACTGGAAACTATGGAAAACTTATGAAAGAAACTGAAGAAGACACACAAAAAATGGAAGAATATTCCGTGCTCATGGATTAGAAGAACAAATACTGTTAACATGTCGATACTGCCCAAAGCAATCTACATGTTCAATGTGATACCTATCCAAATAACACCAGCATTCTTCACAGAGCTGGAACAAACAATCCTAAAACTTGTGTGGAACCAAAAAAGACCTTGAAGAGCCAAAGCAATCTTGAAGAAGAAAACCAAAGCTGCAGGCATCACACTCCTGGACTTCTAGACGTATTACAAAGCTGTAATCATCAAGACAGTATGGTACTGGCATGAAAACAGAAACTCAGATCAATGGAACAGAATAGAGAACCCAGAAATGGATCCACAGACATATGGTCAACTAATCTTTGACAAAGCAGGAAAAAATATTAAGTGGAATAAAGACAGTCTCTTCAGCAGGTGGCGCTGAGAAAACTGGACAGCAACATGCAGAGAAATGAACCTGGACCACTTTCTTACAGCATACACAAAAATAAACTCCAAATGGATGAAAGACCTCAATGTAAGACATTTGGATACTCCAAATCCTCGAGAATGAGGCAAAATCTCTTTGACCTCGCCGCTGCAACTTCTTACTCAACATGTCTCCAGAGGCAAGGGAAATAACAGCAAAAATGAACTACTGGGACCTCATCAAAATAAAAAGCTTCTGCACAGTGAAGGAAACAATCAGTAAAACGAAAAGGCAACCGACAGAATGGGAGAAGATATTTGCAAATGACCTATCAGATAAAGCGTGAGCATCCAAAATCTATAAAGAACTTATCAAACTCAACGCCCAAAAAACAAATAATCCAGTGCAGAAATGGGCAGAAGACATGAATAGACACTTCTCCAAAGAAGACATCCAGATGGCTAACCAACACATGAATAAATGCTCAACATCACTCATCATCAGGGAAATACAAATCAAAACCACAATGAGATACCACCTTACAACTGTCAGAATGGCTAACATTAACAACTCAGGCCACAACAGATGTTGGCGAGGATGCAGAGAAAGAGGATCTCTTTTGCACTGCTGGTGGCAATGCAAACTGGTGCAGCCACTCTGGAAAACAGTATGGAGGGTCCTCAAAAAATTAAAAATAGAACTACCCTATGACCCAGCAAATGCACTACTAGGTATTTATCCAAGGGATACAGAGGTGCTGTTTTGAAGGGGCGCATGCACCCCAACATTTATATAAACTCTATCAACAATAGCCAAAGTATGGAAACAGCCAAAATGTCCATCGGTGGGTGAATGAATAAAGAAGAGATGGTACATATATACAATGGAGTATTACTTGGCAATCAAAAAGAAGGAAATCTTGCCATTTGCAACTATGTGGATGGAACTGGAGGGTATTATGCTAAGCAAAATTAGTCAGAGAAAGACAAATATCATATGACTTCATTCATATGAGGACTTTAAGATACAAAACATATGAACATAAGGGAAAGGAAGCAAAAATAATATAAACAGGGAGGGAGGCAAAACGTAAAAGACTCTTAAATATAGAGAACAAACAGAGGATTACTGGAGAGGTTGTGTGAGGCAGGATGGTCTAAATGGCTAAGGGCATTAAGGAATCTGTTCCTGAAATCATTGTTGTACCATATGCTAACTAACTTGAATGTAAATTAAACAATAAATAAAATTTAAAAACCCAGAAACTGTAAACAAAGATGATTTTGAAAGATGCAATGCATAATAAAAAGGGTTTGACACTCCAAAATATAAATAAAATAAAATAAAATAAAATAAAATAAAATAAAATAAAATAAAA
>NW_024421045.1:0-1537 GCF_014898765.1 Herpailurus yagouaroundi
TCAAGCCCCATTAATGACCCCTGTTCCTCCAGGTGCCCTATCCTGCACCGCAGACCCCCACCCCCATCCTTGCTTTACCTCGACCCCTGCCCTCTACCCTCTGCCCCACTCCAGCTCCTTACTCGAAGCCCAGCATGACCCTGGAGCCCAACAAGGACCTGCGGCCCGGGGACATGGTGACCATCACGTGCTCCAGCTACCGGGGCTATCCGGAGGCCGAGGTGTTCTGGCAGGACGGGCAGGGTGCGCCCCTGACCGGCAACGTGACCACGTCGCAGATGGCCAATGAGCAGGGCTTATTCGACGTGCGGAGTGTCCTGAGGGTGGTGCTGGGCGCCAATGGCACCTACAGTTGCCTGGTGCGCAACCCTGTGCTGCAGCAGGACGCTCATGGCTCCGTCACCATCACGCCCCAGAGAAGCCCCACAGGTTTTTGGTTTTGGTTTTGGTTTTCGTTTGCTTAAATCTCCAGTGAGGGCGGGATGTTTGGGTCCTATCAGCAGAGGCTGCAGGATTTGAATCTCGCTCCCTGTCTTCAGTCTCCCAGAACAGCGGCATTCTTGTAATGATAACAGGAAAGATAAACAGGATGGGGAGGCGGGGAAACTCACGTTGGTGGTGGGGGTGAGGACAACGACCACAGGCCTTCTACCGCTCTCCGGGTTTCCTGACTCCAAGGCTCAGGAAACCTCTGGAAAGGATGGAGAAGCATTCAGATCTCAGCAGAGAGCGTACGGATAAGAGAGGGAAACGGATCCATCTCAGGGGAGGGGGGTTGTGCTAGGGTTGGATGCTGCCCTAGGACTGGCCCCCGGGGACAGGCATTATCAGGCCAAGGCCAAGCTGCTGTGATTCTTGTCATAAGATTAGGGTGACTCCACGTCTGGGAATCTGGAAACTCAATCTGCTTTTGGGTCTGGAAAGAAACTGGGAAGATGGACCAGGAACTGGGAGTTAATAGAGGAGGAGATCTGTGAGGCTGTGGGCTGGTACCCCGGCTTGTCCCCGCCCCTCCTTACCGCCTACCCAACCTCGCCCCCAGGCGCCGTGGAGGTCCAGGTCCCCGAAGACCCCGTGGTGGCCCTGGTGGGCACCGATGCTACCCTGCGCTGCTCCTTCTCACCCGAGCCCGGCTTCAGCCTGGCGCAGCTCAACCTCATCTGGCAGCTGACGGACACCAAACAGCTGGTGCACAGCTTCTCCGAGGGCCGGGACCAGGGCAGCGCCTATGCCAACCGCACCGCGCTCTTCCCCGACCTGCTGGCGCAGGGCAACGCGTCCCTGAGGCTGCAGCGAGTGCGGGTAGCTGATGAGGGCAGCTTCACCTGCTTTGTGAGCATCCGGGACTTCGGCAGCGCTGCAGTCAGCCTGCAGGTGGCGGGTGAGCGCCGGGAGGGGGCGCCCTCCCCTGGATGCCCGCCTCACTTCCCGCCGCCCCTTACCTCTTGTGCCATCACGAACCCCATACATAACTCAAGCCCCATTAATGACCCCTGTTCCTCCAGGTGCCCTATCCTGCACCGCAGACCCCCACCCC
>NW_024421046.1:0-2366 GCF_014898765.1 Herpailurus yagouaroundi
CAGAGGTACAGAGCAGCAGTGCGTTCCAGAGCCACCTGTTCTGCACAGAACTCAGTAATGAAAAAAATACGTAATGACACGTGTTAAGATGGTCAGAAAAGCCTTATTCCGTTCCTTCGCAATACACAGGGCGACCTCTGCCATTGTGACTTGCAACTGGGGAGGAGACGGGCTCATCTCCAATTCGACCCCGGGCACTTCTGACTACAGAACCTGTACAAATAAATGGGTTGCGTTTAAGCCACTGTGTGTGTGTGCCAGTTTGTAACTACTAGCAAACTATTACAGTAGGGTCGCCTGGGTGGCTTAGTCCGCTAAGTGTTCAACTCTTGACATCAGCTTAGGTCATGACCTCGGGGTCCTGAGTTCAAGTTCACCATTGGGTTCTGTGCTGGTCATGAAGCCTACTTAAAAAAAAAGAAATGAGAGGCACCTAGGTGGCTCCATAGGTTGAATCTCCAATGTTGGCTCACCTCATGATCTGATTCGTGAGTTCGAGTCCCACATCACGCTCTGTGCTGTCAGTGCAGCACCCACGTCAGATCCTCTGTTCCCCTCTCTCTGCTCCTTTCTTGTGTGTGTTCTCTGTCTCTGTCTCTGTCTCTATGTCTGTCTCTCTCTCAAAAATAAACATTTTTAAAAAGCGGGGGGCAACTTGGAGGATCAATTGGTCAAGCGTGTGATTTTGTCTCAGATCATGATCGCATGATCACGAGTTCATGAGTTCATGAGTTCAAGCCTTGCATTGGGCCCTGCACTGACAATGAAGAACCTGCTTGGGATTCTCTCTCCCGCTCTCTCTCTATCTCAGCCCCTACCCCACTTGTATGCATGTGTGCTTTTTCTCTCTCTCAAAAATACATAAATAAATAACTTTAAAAAAAAAGAAACAAAAACCTTGACCAGTACAACTGCATGAATAACCTCAAGGACATCATGCTAAGAGATATAAGCCAGTGTCAAAAAAGAAAATGTGGTCTGTATTGTATGATGCCATTCGTTTGAAGAATGTGAAGCAGACAAAAGTCCTGGATATGACAGTGAATGGCAGTTCCCAGAGGCTGGGAAGGAGAGTGGGGATATCATTGTACTGAATATAGGGTTTCAGATGTGTAAGGTAAAAAATATTTACGCAAGTTTTCAACACAAAATGAACATCCTTAACACTAAATGTACACTTAAAATTGTTAACATGATAGCAAAAATTAAGTATTTTTTCTCAAAAAAAAAAAACCTTAAGAAAAAGTAAAAATGACACAGTTAGGGAGAAGTATTTCATAGGGTGTTTATCTTGGGCTCTCAGCTATGGCTCATAGTCTGGGGGAACCAGCAATTTCTAACTAGCACAATATCCTAAGATTGAAGACTGACTGAGAGATCCTCCCCCAAAGATGCCAAAATAGAGTGTCTCTTACCTTCCCACACTGAGTGCCTCCTCGGTGCGTGATAGGCTAGATGTCAATCTGGAATCATATCGCGTTCTTCTTGGGGTACAGTCGTATGAAGACAGAAAATGTTACCAGGAGAAAAACAGAAAAGTTGACAAACCTCTAGAAATCGTACCTCAACTCCAGAACAACCAACGGGTGTCGCAAGTAAACCAAAGGGAAGACAAATTATCTTGACACAATCAGAAATGAAAATACATCATAACAAAGGTCATGAGATGCAGCAAAGCAGTTCTCAGAAGTCGTTTGTAGCTAAAAGTACTATATTAACAACACAGAAATAACTCAACTAACAACCTACCTGTAACCTCAGGGACGAATAGCGCAAACAGCCTACTAAAATCAGCAGTAGGAAGGAAACATTGTGGATGGAACAGATCTAGGAGAACAATAGGAAGAGCAAGGAAGTAAGAGTTCCCTTTTTTTTTAATGTTTATTTATTTTTGACACAGTGCAAGCGGAGAAAGGGACAGAGGGAAGGAGACACAAAATCTAAAGCGGGCTCTGCACTGACAGGCTGACACACCGAGGCCTATGTGGGGCTCGAACTCACGAACCTCAAGACCCGAGCCAATGTTGGACACTCAACTAACGGAGTCACCCAGGTGCCCCAAAGTTTCCCTATTTAAAAAGATAAACAAAAGTGACGAGTTTTAGTTAAACTAACCAAGACAAAGGAGGGAGGACCCCAATTAATAAAATCTAAACGAAAGAGGAGACGTTTCGACGCCTACCATGGAAACGCAAAGCACCAGAAGAGACGACTACGACAATTACCTGCCAGCGAAGGAAAGAGCCTGGCAGAAGCAGTTAAAGCCTAAGTGTGTGCCTCTCCTTTACGTCGCTTTGCCCGCTGCTTCTCCAGAAATCCCCCCTACTGGCTGCACCCGCAGTGCCCTCTGCCCTCTGCCCTCTGCC
>NW_024421047.1:0-5490 GCF_014898765.1 Herpailurus yagouaroundi
TGCACAGCTGACCCAGGAGAAGCTTCAGGAACGTGAAGGTAGTTCGGGAAAGAATCTTTGTTACCAAAGCCTACCCTGGTCCCGGGCCGCTCGACGCTAGGGAGAACCATCCCGCTTATGGTACCACCTCCTGAACCGCGGGGTGGCGCTGAGTAGGACGCAGTGCAGTGCTGAGGGACGGAGCCAGGTAAGGCGCTGCACGTGACGCGGGGCAGGGACAGAGGTACAGAGCAGCAGTGCGTTCCAGAGCCACCTGTTCTGCACAGAACTCAGTAATGAAAAAAATACGTAATGACACGTGTTAAGATGGTCAGAAAAGCCTTATTCCGTTCCTTCGCAATACACAGGGCGACCTCTGCCATTGTGACTTGCAACTGGGGAGGAGACGGGCTCATCTCCAATTCGACCCCGGGCACTTCTGACTACAGAACCTGTACAAATAAATGGGTTGCGTTTAAGCCACTGTGTGTGTGTGCCAGTTTGTAACTATTAGAAAACTATTACAGTAGGGTTGCCTGGGTGGCTTAGTCCGCAAAGTGTTCAACTCTTGATCTCCGCTCAGGTCATGATCTCAGGGTCCTGAGTTCAAGTTCACCATTGGGCTCCTTGCTGGGTGAGAAGCCTACTTAATAAAAGAAAAAGTGGGGCACATGGGTAGCTCTTTGGGTTAAGCCTTGGTCGTCAGCTCCAATTCTGATCTACCAGTTCCTGAGTTGGAGCCCCGCTTCAAGCTCACTGCTGTCAGCGCAGAGCCCACATTGGATCCTCTGTTCCCCCTTCTCTGCCCCTCCCCTGGTGTTCTCTCTCTCTCTCTTTCAAAAATAAATTTTTTTAAAAAAAAGAGGGGCACCTGGGTGGCTTGGTTGGTTAAGGTTTTGACTCGATTTGGCTCATGTTGTGGCCCCACAGTTCGTCAGTAGAGCCTGCGCTGGCAGGGTGAAGCCTATTTGGGAATATCTCCTCCCTCTCCCTCTACCCCTCCCTGGCATGCGCTCGCTCTCGCTCTCTCAAAATAAATAAATAAACTTAAAATTTTTTTAAACAATAAAAAAGTAAAGAAAAAAAGAAAAACTATTATAGCAATCAATGTGAAATCAATTAGCCTATTTACTACACAAGCAATACACAAATGTGCCCTTATAATTTTAGGCAAAAGTGACTACAACAAATTTTAAAACTTCTGCAGGTCAAGGGAAGCAATCAATAGATAAAGGCAACTCACAGAATGGGAGATAATAATTGCAAGTCATATGGCTCATGAAAGGTTTCCTGTCCAGCACATTTGAGGAACTTCTACTACTCAAAAGAAGAAAACAAATAACCTGACTAAAATATAGGCAGATATTTGGATAAACATTTCCCCAAAAAGGGTATAAATATGGTTAACAAGTGTATGAAAATTTGGCCAACACCATTAATCATCAGAGAAATGCACATCAAAACACCGCAAGACAAGCCTCACATCTATGAGGATGGCCATTATCAAAGGAATAGAAAATGAGAATTGTGCTGGGGAAATGGGCAGGTTGGAATACATGAGCCCCTGGCGTGAATGTAAATAGTGCTCCAAGATAGAAAACAGTATGGAGGTTACGCAAAAACATAAAAGGGATAATATAATATGATCCAGGAATCCCACTTGTGGTATTCATCTAAAACTAATCAAAGTACGATCTTAAAGAGAAATTTGAACCTCCATTTTCATCACAGGATTATTCACTGATGCCAAGTGATAGAACTAATCCACGTGGTGTCCATCCCTAGATGAATGGACACAAAAAATGGAATGTATACATATAAGGAATACCGTGCAGCCTAAGAAACAAAAATTCTGACACATACAACTACATGAATAGACGTCAAGGACATCATGCTAAGAGAAATAAGCCAGTGTCAAAAAAGAAAATATGGGGGCGCCTGGGTAGCTCAGTCAGTTGGGCGGCCGACTTCGGCTCGGGTCATGATCTCGCGGGGTCCGTGAGTTCGAGCCCCGCGTCGGGCTCTGTGCTGACAGCTCAGAGCCTGGAGCCTGTTTCGGATTCTGTCTCTCTCTCTCTCTCTCTCTCTCTCTCTCTCTCTGACCCTCCCCCGTTCATGCTCTGTCTTTCTCTGTCTCAAAAATAAATAAACGTTAAAATTAAAAAAAAAAAAAGAAAATATGATCTGTACTGTATAATGCCACTAATTTAAGTATCTAACATAGACAGAAGTTTTGGAAACAATGGTAGAATGGCAGTTACCAAAGGCTAGGGAAGGAGAGAAGACATATCACTGTATTGATTATGGGGTTTCAAAAATGCAGGATAAAACACTGAGGTAACTTTTCAACACGAAATAATTTTACTTAACACGAAATGTACTTAAAAATGTTCAGATGAGGGCACCTGGGTGGCTCAGTCGGCACAGGTCATGATCTTGCAGTTTGTGAGTTCAACCCCACATCGGACTCTGTGCTGACATCTCAGAGCCTGGTGCCTGCCTCAGAATCTGTCTATCCCTCTCTCTCTCTCTCTCTCTCTCTCTGCCCCTCCCTGCTCGAGTTCTGCCTCTAAAAAGAATAAAGCGTTAAAAAAAATGGTTAAGATCATAGTTAACAAAAATTAAGTATTTTTTCACAAAAAAAATCCTCAAAAAAGGCATAAATGTCAAGGGGGGAAGGAAATCATAGGGTCTGTCTCTTGGGCTCTCAGCTATGGCTCACAGTCTAGGGGAAGCAGCAATTTCCATGTAGCACAATATCGCAAACATTTAAGACTGACGGAGAGATCCTCCCCCAAAGATGCCAGATGTCTCTTACCTTCCCACACTGGGTGCCTCCTCGGTGCGGTGCGTGATGGGCTAGATGTCAATCTGGAATCGTATTGCGTTCTTCTTGGGGCACAGTCGTATGAAGACAGAAAATATTACCAGGAGAAAAACAGAAAACTTGACAAAACTCTGGAACTCGTACCTCAACTCCAGAACAACCAACAAGTGTGGCAAGTAAACCAAAGAAAGACAAATTATCTTGACACAATCAGGAATAAAAATACCTCATAACAAAGTTTATGAGATGCAGTAAAAGCAGTTCCCAGAAGACATTTGTTAAATTTTTCAGTCTATTTATTTATTTTGAGAGTGACAGAGATAGCACAATTGGGGGAGGAGCAGAGACAGAGGGAGAGACAGAAGCCTAAGCAGGCTCTGCGCTGCCAGCACAGAGCCCAACGTGGGGCTGGAACCCACGAACCGGGGACCCATGACCTGAGCCAAAACCAAGAGTCACACCCTGAAACGACTGACCCACCCAGGCGCCCCGATATTTGTACTGAAAAGTACTAAATAAACACCAAAGAAAGAACTCAACTAACTACCTACATGTAACCTCAGGAACAAATAACATGACAATCTAGTGAAATTAGCAGTAGGAAGAAAGTAATGTGGGTGGATCAGATATCTAGAAACTATAGATGAAGAACAATGGGAAGAACAACGACATAAGAGTTCCCTTCCTAAGAAAATGAACAAAATTGACAAGTTTTAGTTAAACTAACCAAGACAAAGGAGGGAGGACCCCAATTAATAAAATCTAAACGAAAGAGGAGACGTTTCGACGCCTACCATGGAAACGCAAAGCACCAGAAGAGACGACTACGACAATTACCTGCCAGCGAAGGAAAGAGCCTGGCAGAAGCAGTTAAAGCCTAAGTGTGTGCCTCTCCTTTACGTCGCTTTGCCTGCTGCTTCTCCAGAAATCCCCCGTACTGTCTGCACCCACAGTGCCCTCTGCCCCCTGCCCTCTGCCTGCTGACCCCAAGCTGCTACCCTCCCGGCCCCGCCGGCCCTGCCGCGGCTCCTGTTTGGGGGTGAAGGAGCAAATACGAGCTTCTTCCTTCAGGGCCATCATTTCCCTGCTGGTATCCCACTGTTTCCGCTCAGAACAGTAGCAGGCCACGTATGGAGGTCCATGAGCTGCCGGCATCGAAGATCACCCCGCAGAGTCCAGGATGCACAGCCTGGGACTGGCCCTGCTCACCAACCCCAGGGCGGCGGCCACGGCCTGGAGGGAAACGCTGCTGGTGGCGCACTTGCACTTGATGGCTGCCGCGCAGTGTCGCCTTTGATCGGGGTGGCTAAGATCCTCCAGACTAAACTGGGGGGAGCTCCAAAAGGGGAGTCCTCCCAAGCTGCCCCCAAGAGTGCTGTGAGGAGGGCAAACCCGCACAGCCCCGCACGGGACCCAGATGAGGCCCAAACACGCCGTGTGCTATGGCGCCAGGTACCGCCTAGGAGCGCCTCTGGGGCTGAGGAGCAGGGTCGTGGTGCCATCAGGCTGCACGGTGTGACCTACCAGGAGCCATCGCGGAGGCAGAATACTCCGTGACTCTTGCTAGGATCCTGAGATGGACATTGTTGGGATCATAGCAATAGATACAGGGACCCTCCGCCTGGGACCTCACTTGGTGGTGGGGGGAGACCGCCCTACCCTCCAAACACAGTGCAGCAAGGGGGAAATATGCCTACAGAGCAGAGCCCTGGCAATGATGGAAAAGTGCTTAAGAGGAAAACAAGGGGATTCTGGTTACAACAGGTCAGAACAGGATTCTTGCTAAACACAGGACAGCTGCTACCCAGCATATTTCAGGAACTTTTACAACTCAGCAAGATCACGACGACATACGGATCCATTAAAATATGGGCACTCTCTCTCTCTCTGCCTCTCCCCGGCTCACACTCTGTCTCTCTCTCTCTCTCTCTCTCTCTCGCTCTCAAAAATAAATAAACGTTAAAAAAATTAAAAGAAAAAAACGCCTGGGTGGCTCAATCGGTTAGGCGTCCAACTTCAGCTCAGGTCATGATCTCACGGTTCCTAGGTTCGAGCCCCGCATCGGGGCTGTCACCACAGAGCCTGGACCGGCTTTAGATCCTGTGGCTCCCTATTTCTCTGCCTCTCCCCAGATCATACTCTGTCTCTCTCTCTCTCTCTCTCAAAAATAATTAAACATTTTTTTTAATTTTTTTTTCAACGTTTATTTATTTTTGGGACAGAGAGAGACAGAGCATGAATGGGGGAGGGGCAGAGAGAGAGGGAGACACAGAATCGGAAATAGGCTCCAGGCTCTGAGCCATCAGCCCAGAGCCCGACGCGGGGCTCGAACTCACGGACCGCGAGATCGTGACCTGGCTGAAGTCGGACGCTTAACCGACTGCGCCACCCAGGCGCCCCAAAAATAATTAAACATTTTTAAAAAATTAAAAAATATAAAATATGGGCAGTAGATTCAACAGATATTTTCCCAAGAAGCTATACAAATTGCCAACAAGCATATGAAAAGATGCCCAGCATCGCTACTCTTAAGGGAAATGCATATCAAAACCACAATGATCTGTTAACTCACACGTCAGCATGACCACTAACAAAAGTACAAAAAATGACAATAGGGGGGTGCAGAAATGAGAGCTGGGAATACAAGAGCACTATTGGTATGAGTGTTAATTATGTACCCATGA
>NW_024421048.1:0-8098 GCF_014898765.1 Herpailurus yagouaroundi
TCCCAAATGTCAGTCGCTAGATGAATGGAGAGAGAAAATGGGGTGTATGCATACACTGGAATACTAGGCAGCCTTGCTGGGGGTGGGGAAGCCTTTTCCCATGCTACAGGGTGAGCGCACATAGAGGACATTTTGCTCAGCACAATACCCAAGGCACAAGACAGACAAATACCACATGTCCCACGTAGATATAGTATAGCAGTATTGGTAGAATCGCCAGTACAAAGAATGGAGAATGGTGCCCCGGTAGGGTGATGCCGCGGTGTGGTTTCCCACAGAGTGCCATGGTTACAGGGAAAATACACTAATGACACTTCTTAGGGATTGTAATGTGGTCTTCAGGTACAGGGACTTCTGCAATTGGGCTTTACACGGGGGTGGGGAATGGACAGGCCTCAACTCTGAGTGCGGCAACACCACGTGTGCAATTGTAGCCAAGGAGCAGGATGGAGGACAGTGCATTGATCAAAAATTCCTAAGAGTAGAGGTCAAGAATACAGAAGGTTCTGGATAAACCAGCTCTGAGGATTCTTGCTAAAGCCAGGGCAAGGTGATCAGACCTGAATGGAAGATGTAAGGATGGTGGCCCCAATGGATATCTATCCATGTGATCAGAAGTGGACAGTGGAGATTCTGGGGAAACAGACTTAGCATGCTGAGAGATGTACTCTATTTGACACGGAAGTGCACAGAGAGTCCAAGAGAAAGTTCATGTGCCTGACCTAGGTGGCAAAACAAGGAATCCTCCTTACCTATCAGCGCCTAGAAAGGCCTGGAAATGCCGAATGCCGTTGCAGTACGGTACCGAGGTACGGTACTGAGGCACGGTACCAAGATACAACGCCGCCTAAGGATCCACCAAGGGGCGCAAGTGCTGTGTGGTATCATCTGCTGCTCACGGAGTCAGCACAGTTGCTGAGACGGGAGGTCACCCATGGTGCTGGGATTCAGCACATCTCAAGAGTCCTGCTTAAGGCAAAAGGTATTCACCGACCCTTGTTAAGATGGGAATGCAAACTTTATTCAGGACTTACCATTCGTTATAAGGACCCTTCCAACTGGGGCTTCACAGACAGACTGGGGCCAGCTTCAAATACAACTTGAGCAGGTAGGTATTTGGAGACAAGGAGTCTGTGGGACAGCGCATGGAAATTACTATGAGCAACATCAGGGTAAAAGGGGGTTCTGGCTACACCCACCTCCAGGAGTCTTGCTGAAGACAAAAGGGGGTGACCAAATATCACCTGGGAGATGGGGAAGCGTGACGATCCTGATCGCAAAGCCAGGGTGCTTCCATATGGACGTTTCAGTGAAAATAACTTAACAGGATTTGCTCATACTCGGATTTCACAAAGAAGTGCACAGATGGCCCTAGCGGAAGTTTTAGGAACTTGAATATAGTACAGTGAGGCAAAAAACCTTTGTTACTGAATAGTATCTGGGGACAGGGCTGTGGGACGGGAGGGAGAACCATCCCGCATATGGTACCACCTACGGCACCGGGGTGTGTGCTGGGTAGGACGAAGCGCAGTGCTGAGGGACGGAGCCAGAAAGGTGCCGCACATGATGTGGGTCAGGAGCCAAGGGTCAGAGCAGCAGTGGGGTACAGTGTGTAATGTCAGGCACAGAACACAAAGGAAAAAAAAAAGTATGACAGTTGTAAAGATGGTAGTTATTCAGGCATTATTCAGGACCTTAGCCATAGATACAGGGACTTCTGCCCCTGTGATTCATGAGTAGGGGAGAGACCTTCCCCAACTCCATGTACACCCTCCAGCAGCTGTGACTACAAGAATTGTGACTATGAACGAGTTCCTTTAACCGCTCAGATTGTGGCAACTTGATACATAGCAACAGAAAACTAATACAGTAACCAGTGTGAAATCAATTCTTATATTTATTGCAGAAAAATACAGAAATACATGGTTCTCATAAAAATTTGAAAAATTGACCTATGGCTCTACATCAAACTTTAAAATGTCTACACCTCAATGCAGAAATCCGCAGAGTAAAAGGTAACTCACAGAAAGAGACAAAACAATTGCAAATCATACACTGATTGGGGAACTTCTTTCTTTTTAAAAAATTTTTGCAAAGTTTATTTATTTTTGAGAGAGAGAGAGAGAGAGCGCGCGCGCGCGAGCAAGCAGGGGGAGGGGCATTTAGAGAGGAAGACACAGAATCCAAAGCAGGCTCCAGGCTCTGAACTTTCAGCACAGAGCCTAACATGGTGCCAGAACTCAGGAAAAGGGAGATCGTGACCGGAGCCGAAGTTGGACGCTTAACCGACTGAGTCACCCAGGTGCCCCTGATTAGGGAATTTCTATCCAGCAGTTTTCCGGAACTTCTACAACTCAACAAGAATAAAACAAATATCACAATTAAATTATGGGCCCAGGATTCAATAGATAGTCCTCAAGAAAAAGGTATAAGCAGAACCAAGAAGTATATGAAAAAAATATTCCGCATCACTACTCATCAGCGAAATGCATATCACAACCACAATGATACATCTTGCATGTATCAGATGGCCATTACAAAAGGAACAACAAACGACAATTGTGTGGAGGTGGGGAGAGGAGATGAAGAAGTTGGAACATAAGAGGCCTTGATGTGAAAGTAAATAGTTCACCTAAATACTTGATCCATGTAAATAGAAAACAGTAGGGAATTACTCAAAAATATACAAAGAGAGAACACCACATGATCCAGGAATACCATCTGTGGTATTCATACAAAACTACTCAAAGCAGAATCTCAAAGAGACGTTTGCATGCCCTGTCTTTTCACAGCATTATTCACTGATGCCAAGTGGTAGAACCAATCCACATACCCATCGCTAGTGAATAGACAGAAGAAGTGGGGTGTATACATACAATTGAATACTATGCAGCTTTAAGAAAATAATAAATCCTGCACATGCGACTACATGAACGGACCTCAAGGATATCATGCTAAGAAAAAAAAACCGACATCAAAAAAAAAAAAAAAAAAAAAAGGACTGGGGGCACCTGGGTGGCACAGTCGGTTAAGCATCCAACTTCTGCTCAGATCATGACTTCACAGGTCGTGGGTTCAAGACCCGAGTGGGGCTCTCGGCTGTCAGCGAAGAGCCTGCTTTAGATCCTAGGTCTTCCTCTCTCTGCCCCTCCCTTACTTGTGGGCTCTCTATCTCTCTCTCAAAAATAAATACACATTAAAAAAAAAAGTACTGTATGACCCCACCCGTTTGAGGAATCTAAAGTATTTAAAAATCATAGTAACAAAAGTAGAATGGCAGTTATCAACATCAAAGGGAAGCAGAGAGGCGATATCAGCATATCAGTTATAGAGCTTCAAAACTCCAAGATAAAAAAGATTTAAGGAGGGGCGCCTGGGTGGTTCAGTTGGTGAAGCTTCCGACTTTGGCTCCGGTCACGATCTCATGGTTGGTGAGTTCCAGCCCCCTGTCAGGCTCTGTGCTGACAGCTCAGAGCCTGGAGCCTGCTGTGGATTCTGTGTCTCCCACTGCTCCTCCCCTGCTCGTGCTCTGTCTCTCAAAAATAAATAAAAAATAATAAATAATAAATAAATAAATAAATAAATAAATAAATAAATAAATGGGAAAGAGGGGATTTAAGGAAATGTTCAAAACAAAATGAACATAATAGCCTATGAAAACCGTTAGAGAAATATATTTTTACATACAAAAAATCCTCAGTGGCTCCAATGATCCAGGTCAGGGGGAAAGGTAACTTAAAGGGTCTGTATCTTGACCTCTGAACCATGGCTCACGGTGTGGGAGAAGCAACAATTATGCAAATAGGTCACTATCCTACGATTCATGAGACCACAGATATGACAGAGTTGGGGACCACCGCTCTAGGCTGCCCAGGGTCTGTGCGGTTCAAGGTCTCCAATTATAATTTGTACCCCTTGCTTACCCCATTTTCTTCCTTTTTAAACTAGTATCTACCTTAACGTGGAGCATGAACTCAGGGCCCCCATATCACAAGTCGTGTGCTCTACCCGTGGAGCCATCCATGCATCTCCTTGCTTACCCCATTTCTGCCTGAGGAAATTTCCAATAAGACTCTCACCCACAGTGTCTTCCCATCTTCCCCCCCCCCCCCCCCACAATGGCACCTGCTGATCATGCAGAATGCCGCCCCAGGGGCCCTTCTCCTCACCCCTGTCAAATGATTCTAAGAATCCTTGAGTGTCAAAAAAAATTTTTTTCCTTTATAACAAATCATTTTTGTGTCTCAGTGTGTTCGTATCTGCAAAAACGAGTCCAGGATATATTATTAGAATGATCAGTGCAGCCAGCGGGGTTGATTCACCAGAAGAGGACGACACACCTTTGGGCTGCTTGGGCTCATCAATGGGACCCAGCACCCACAGCCGCCACCTAAGGGGCACTGCAGCTTGTTGGCATGCTTGTTGCTTGATGGCTACTTCATTCTGTTGTTTTCGTCCCATACTGCCAATTTTCCCAGTCTAAACTCCGTACTCCCTGAGGTGTCATAGTGAGTGCGGCTTTCAGAGCCACACCCCAAGGCTCTCCAAGAGCCACTCCACGCAGAGTGCCCCAGGGGTGCCTGGTAGGTTATGTGTCAAGGTTGGAATCCTATCAAGTTCTTTCCTGGCCACAGGGCTGTAAACACAGAAACTGCAGGCAGGAGAAAAAGTGGAAAACTCACAAACCTATGGATATTGAACAACAACGCGAGACAATCAACTGGTCACAGAAGTCAATCAAAGGGAGAACAAAAATAAGGAAAATGATACATAGCAATGTTTAAGAGATGAGTTAAAATCAGTTTGCAGAGGACATGTGTACTAAAAACACTACGTTAAGAATAGAGAAAGATCTCATTAACAATATACTGTTAACATCAGGGAAGAATGGCAAGAATGCCTACTAAATCAAAATATTTAAAATAATTTTTTTACATTTATTTATTTTTGAGGACAGAGTGAGACACTGCATCAGCAGGGGAGGGACAGAGAGAGAAGGAGACACAGAATCCACAGCAGGCTCCAGGCTCCGAGCGAGCTGTCAGCGCAGAGCACAAGCGGGGTTGAGCCATGAACCCGCGAGATCATGACCTGAGCTGAAGTCAGATGCTCAACCTTCTGAGCCACCCAGGCGCCCCATCAAAGTATTTTTAAAAAATTAGCAGTAGGAGGGACGCCTGGGTGGGTCATTCAGTTGGGCGCCCAACTTGACTCAGATCTTGATCCCGCGGTTGTGGGATCCAGCCCCATGTTGGGTTCCATGCCAAGTGAGGAGGCTGCCTGGGATTCTCTCCCCCCTCTGCCCACTCCCCTCCATGTGCTCTCTCTCTAAAATAAAACTATTTTAATTTTTTTTTTAAAACGTAGAAGTAGAAAGGAAATAATACGGATGCAGCAGAAATCAAGGACATTAGAGAAAAGGACATTAGAAAGATCAACGAAATAAGAGTCCCTTTTTTTAAATAAACAAAATTGACGGGTTTTAGTTCAAATACCAGGAAGAAAGAGGGAGGACTCCAATTAATAAAATCAAAAATGAAAGAGGAGACAATAAAACTCTAATGATAGACGTATCCTCGCGGCCTACCGGTGCTGCCGCGGCTCCCGTTTGGGGGACTAGGAGCAAATACGAGCTTCTTCCTTCAGGGCCATCATTTCCCTGTCTGCATCTCACTGTTTCCTCTCAGAACAGTCCGCAGGCCACGTATGGAGGCCCACGGGCTGGCGGCATCAAGGATCACCCCGCAGAGTCCAGGACACATAGACTGGGACTGGCCCTGCTCACCAACGCGACCCCACGGCGGCGGCCACGGCCAAAAGGGAAACGCTGCTGGTGGCGCACTTGCACTTGATGGCTGCCGCGCAGTGTTGTCTACGGTCAGGATGGCCACGATCCCCCAGACTAAACTGGGAGGGAGCCCCAAAAGGGGAGTCCTCCCAAGCTGCCCCCAGGAGTGCCGCGAAGAGGGCCAGCCCTGCACAGCCCCTCATGGGACCCAGACGAGGCCCAAACACGTCGTGTGTGGTGGCGCCAGGTGCCACCTAGGAGCGCCTCTGGGGCTGAGGAGCAGGGTCGTGGTGCCATCAGGCTGTACAGTGTCGCCAACCAGGAGCCACCACAGAGACAGAATATTCCGTGACGTTAGGATGGTGACACGGACATCGCTCGGATCATAGCAATAGATACAGGGACCCTCCACCTGGGACCTCACTTCGGGGTGGGGGGAGGAGACCACCCTTCCCTGCAAACATAGCGCGGCAAGGGGGAAATATGGCTACAGAGCAGAGCCCGGGCAGTGATGGAAAAGTGCTAAGAGGAAACCAAGGGGATTCTGGATAAAGGAACCGAACAGCCTTCTAGCTACAAACAGGACAGGGTGATCAAATGTGGAAGGTGGGCACTCTGGTCAAAGCTGAACATAGCAGCGTTCTTGCAAAAAGTGGATTTTACAAGGACATGCAGAAATGAGCCTAGAAAAAAAGTTCCAGAAACTTGTCCAAGGTAGGGCAAACGAAAAAAACGTTGCCACAGAAGAGGCCGAGGTAGGCGCTAAGTGTCGCTCCCCAGGAAGGACACTACCTAAAGAGGGGCGCATGGTCCCCCTCATTGCCGCATACAAGGCAGGGGTTGGTACCCATGCAGAGCGGTGGTAGAAGGTCACACACGGATCCACTTTACGGAAAACAAATGTTCACCCACACTCAGGTGGTGAGACAGGCTTTACTAAGGACCTCAGCGATAGGTATAGGGACCTCTGCCATCGGCATTTAGGATCGGGGGAGAGACTGGCTCTGCTCCAAATACAGCCTCAGCAATCCTTTCTACAGAACTTGGACTAATTAATGAGTTTTCCTTAGCCTCTGCACTTGTGACAGTTTCTTACAGAGCAATAAAAAAACTACAGTAATCAATGTGAATTCTGTTATTATGTTTATTACACAAGCAATACACAAATCATGGCCTATACATTTAAAAAATGACCTAGGAGTTGATATTAATCATTAAAACTGTTGCTCTTCAATGCAGGAATCAACAGAGTGAAAGGCAACTGACAGAAAAGAAGAGGGGATGCCTGGCTAGCTCAGTTGGCGGAGGATTGAACTCTTGGACTAGGGGTTGTGAGTTCAAGCCCCACTTTCAGCATAGACATTATTTTTTTAAATGTTGGGGGCTGACTGGGTGGGTCAGTCGGTTATGCATCCGACTCTTGACATGGACTCAGGTGATGATCTCAGTTTATAGATCAAGCCCAGACCCTGCTCTACACTGAAGGCACGGAGCCTGCTTGGGAGTCTTTTCTCCCTCCTTCTATGCCCCTCCTCAGCTTGTGCACACTGCTCGCGCTCTCTCTCTCTCTCTCAAAAATAAGTATATTTTTAAAATAAAATTAAAATAAATGTTGGAATGGTCAGAAAAGGAGAACATAATTGTAAGTCATGTATCTGATAAGCTGCTACCCAGCATATTTCAGAAACTTTTACAACTCAGCAAGATCACGACAACATTCGGATCCATTAAAATATGAGCACTCTCTCTCTCTCTGCCTCTCCCCGGCTCACACTCTCTCTGTCTCTCTGTCTCTCTCTCTCTCAAAAATAAATAAACGTTAAAAAAATTAAAAGGAAAAAACGCCTGGGTGGCTCAATCGGTTAGGCGTCCAACTTCAGCTCAGGTCATGATCTCACGGTTCCTAGGTTCGAGCACTGCATCGGGGCTGTCAGCACAAAGCCTGGATTGGCTTTAGATCCTGTGGCTCCCTATTTCTCTGCCTCTCCTCAGATCACACTCTGTCTCTCTCTCTCTCTCTCTCTCAAAAATAATTAAACATTTTTTAAAAATTAAAAAAAAATAAAATATGGGCAGTAGATTCAACAGATATTTTCCCAAGAAGCTATACAAATTACCAACAAGCATATGAAAAGATGCCCAGCATCGCTACTCTTAAGGGAAATGCATATCAAAACCAAAATGATCTGTTAACTCACACGTCAGCATGACCACTAACAAAAGTACAAAAAATGACAATGGGGGGGTGCAGAAATGAGAGCTAGGAATACAAGAGCACTATTGGTATGAGTGTTAATTATGTACCCATGA
>NW_024421049.1:0-2301 GCF_014898765.1 Herpailurus yagouaroundi
CCGGCCCTGCCGCGGCTCCCGTTTGGGGGACTAGGAGCAAATACGAGCTTCTTCCGTCAGGGCCAGCATTTCCCTGTCGGTATCCCACTGTTTCCGCTCAGAACAGTCCGCAGGCCACATATGCAGGCCCACGGACTGCCAGCATCGAGGATCACCCCACGCAGCCCAGGACACGCAGCCTGGGACTGGTCCTGCTCACCAACGCGACCCCAGGGCGGCGGCCAGGGCCTGGAGGGAAACGCTGCTGGTGGCGCACTTGCACTTGATGGCTGCCGCGCGGTGTCGTCTTCGAGCAGGGTGGCCACGATCCCCCAGACTAAACTGGGGGGAGCTCCAAAAGGGGAGTCCTTGCAAGCTGCCCCCAGGAGGGCTGTGAAGAGCCTGGCCTTGCACAGCCCCGCTGGGGACCCATCAGGGCCCAAACATGCCATGTGTCGTGGCACAAAGTGCCCAGGTAGTGATGGAAAATTACTAAGTGGTATTTACTAAGAAGAAACCAAGGGCTAAAGAAACAAAGCAGGTTTCTTGCCAAACACAGGACATGGTGATCAGATTTGGAAAGCAGGGGTTCGGCTCAAAGCTTTCCTAGCAGGGTACATGTTAAAAGTTAATTTTACTAGGACCTGCACAAATGAGCCTAGGAGAAAGTTCCAGAAACTGTCTAATATACAGCAAATGAAAAAACGTTGTCACAGAGGAGGTCAAGGTACGGCGCACAGTACAAAGCATTGAGGTGCTCGGCATTGCTCCCCAAGAAGGACACCACCTAAAGTGGGGTGCATGGTTCCCCCCTAGTGCTGCATACAATGCAGAGGTTGGTACCACGTGTAGAGAGGTGGTTCAGTGTGACACACACAGATCCACCTTTTGGAAAACAAATGTTCACCCACACTCATTCAGATGGTGAGATAGGCTTTATTAAGGACCTCAACGATAGGTATAGGGACCTCTGCCATCAGGGTTCATGATGGGGGAGAGACTGGCTCAGCTCCAAATACACCCTCAGCAATCCTCACTACCGAACTTGGACTATTTAATGAGTTTAGTTTAGCCACTGTGCTTGTGACAATTTTTTACACAGCAATAAAAAAATTACAATAATTAATGCAAAATCTATTATTATCTTTATTACACAAGCAATACACAAATATTATCCTTATAAAGTTTGAAAAATTTGACCTATGTGACTGTATCAATCTTTAATACTTTTGCACTTCAATGCAAGAATCACCCACATAAAAGGCAAATGACAGAAAGCAGAGAGGGTATCTGGCTGCCTCAGTCAGTGGAAGATGTGAATCTTGATCTTGTGGTCAAGTGTTCAAGCCCATGTTGGATGCAGAGATTACTTTTAAAATGTTGGAGTGGTCAGAAAGGAGAGCATAATTACAAATCATACATCTGGTAGGAATATTGCTCTCCAGAATATTTCAGGGACTTCTACAACTCAAAAAGGTCAAAACAAATAGCCCCATTAAAATATGGGCATTGAAAGCATAAGAGACTGTTGAGAACTGAGAGCAAACCGAGGGTTGATGGGGGGTGGGAGGGAGGAGAGGGTGGGTGATGGGTATTGAGGAGGGCACCTTTTGGGATGAGCACTGGGTGTTGTATGGAAACCAATTTGACAATAAATTTCATATATAAATTTAAAAAAAAATATGGGCATTGGATTCAATAGACATTTCTCCGAATAGTTTACCAATTGCCAGAAGCATATGAAAAAATGCCCAATATCCCTAATCAGAGAAATGCATATCAAAACCACAATGAGGGCATCTTGGGTGGCTCAGTCTGTTGAGCACCCGATTTGGGCTCAGGTCATGATCTCATGTTTCATGAGTTCAGGCCCCATGTCAGTCTCCTTGAGATCAACATGGAGCCCGCTTTGGATCCTCTGTCCCCCTCTCTGTCTGCCCCTACCCTACTCATGTGCTCTCTCTCTCAGAAATTAATAAACATTAAAAACAAAAAGGACAGCCACAATGATATACCATCTCATGTATCAGCATGGCCACTATCAAAAGAACAAAAAATGACAATTGTTGGGGTGGGAGGGAATTGAGAGCTAGGAACCTGAGAGAGCTGTTGGTGTGAATGATAATTATGCAGCCCTGATAGAAAACAATATAGACACTACTCAAAATTATGAAAAGAGGGAGCATCACATGATCTAGGAAACCCACTTGTGGTATTATCCAGAACTCCTAAGAGTAATGTGGACCCCCATGTTTATCGCAACATTGTTCACAATCGCCTAGAGATGGATCTATCCCAAATGTCAGTCGCTAGATGAATGGA
>NW_024421050.1:0-1978 GCF_014898765.1 Herpailurus yagouaroundi
TGCACCCGCAGTGCCCTCTGCCCTCTGCCCTCTGCCTGCTGACCCCAAGCTGCTTCCTTCCTGGCCCGCCGGCCCTGCCGCGGCTCCTGTTTGGGGGAGAAGGAGCAAATACGAGCTTCTTCCTTCAGGGCCATCATTTCCCTGTCGGTATCCCACTGTTTCCGCTCAGAACAGTCCGCAGGCCATGTATGGAGGTCCACGGGCTGCCGGCATCGAGGATCACCCCACGCAGCCCAGGACGCACAGCCTGGGACTGGCCCTGCTCACCAACGCAACCCCAGGGCGGCGGCCACGGCCTGGAGGGAAACGCTGCTGGTGGCGCACTTGCACTTGATGGCTGCCGCGCGGTGTCGCCTTTGATCAGGGTGGCTAAGATCCTACAGACTAAACTGGGGGGAGCTCCAAGAGGGGAGTCCTCCCAAGCTGCCCCCAGGAGTGCTGTGAGGAGGGCAAACCCACACAGCCCCGCACAGAACCCAGACGAGGCCCAAATACGCCGTGTGCCGCCTAGGAGTGCCTCTGGGGCTGAGGAGCAGGGTCGTGGTGCCATCAGGCTGCACGGTGTCGCCTACCATGAGCCACCGCAGAGGCAGAATACTCCGTGACCCTTGCTAGGATCGTGAGATGGACATCGCTCAGATCATAGCAATAGATACAGGGACCCTCCTCCGCCTGGGACCTCACTTGGTGGTGGGGGGAGACCACCCTTCCCTCCAAACACAGAGCAGAGCCCTGGCAGTGATGGAAAAGTGCTAAGAGGAAACCAAGGGGATTCTGGTTAAAGCAACAGAACAGGATTCTTGCTAAACACAGGACACGGTGATCAGATGTGTAAAGCAGGGCTTCAGCTCAAAGCTGAACTAGCAGGGTTCTTGTTAAAAGTGGATTTTACAAGGACTTGCACAAATGACACTAGGAAAAAATTCCAGAAACTGTATAAGGTATGGCAAACAAAAAACTGTCACAGAGGAGGCAGAGGTACAGTGCGCAGTATAGAGCACTGAGGTGCTAAGGGTTGCTCCCCAGGGAGGACACCACCTAAAGTGGGGTGCATGGTCCCCCCTACTGCTGCGTACAATGCAGAGACTGGTACCATGTGTAGAGAGGTGGTTCAGTGTGACACACACAGATCCACCTTACGGAAAACAAATGTTCACCCACACTCATTCAGATGGTGAGATAGGCTTTACTAAGGACTTCAGCAATAGGTATAGGGACCTCTGCCATCAGGGTTCATGATGGGGGAGAAACTGGCTCAGCTCCAAATACACCCTCAGCAATCCTTACTACCGAACTTGGACTATGTAATGAGTTTTCTTTAGCCGCTGCACTTGTGACAATCTCTTACACAGCAATAAAACAAATTACAGTAATCAATGTGACATCTATTATTATATTTATTACACAAGCAATACACAAATATTATCCTTATAAAGTTTAAAATTTTGACCTATGAGACTATATCAGGGTTTAAAACTTTTGCACTTCAATGCGAGAATCAACCAAATAAAAGACAAATGACAGAAAAGGAGGGAGGGTACCTAGCTGCCTCAGTCAGTGGAGGATGCAACTCTGGATCTTGTGGTCAAGAGTCCAAGCGCCACGTTGGGTGTAGAGAGTACTTTTTTTAAAATGTTGGAATGGTCAGAAAGGAGAACATAATTGGGAAACATATCTGATAAGAAGATTCCTGTTCAGCACATTTCAGGGACTTCTACAACTCAAAAAGGTCAAAACAAATAGCCCCATTAAAATATGGGCAGTAGATTCAATGGACACTTCTCAAAAGATGTTTTAAATTGCCAACAATTTATGAAAAAAACGTATGAAAAACGCATATGAAAAAATGTCCAACATCGCTAATCAGAGAAATGCATACCAAAACCACAATAAGAGGCTCCTGGGTGCCTCAGTCTGTTGAGCACCTGATTTTGGCTCAGGTCATGATCTTGAGGTTCCTGAGTTCATTTTTTTTTTT
>NW_024421050.1:2078-4300 GCF_014898765.1 Herpailurus yagouaroundi
GTTCATTTTTTTTTTTAATTTTTTTTCAACGTTTATTTATTTTTGGGACAGAGAGAGACAGAGCATGAACGGGGGAGGGGCAGAGAGAGAGGGAGATACAGAATCGGAAACAGGCTCCAGGCTCTGAGCCATCAGCCCAGAGCCTGACGCGGGGCTCGAACTCCCGGACCACGAGATCGTGACCTGGCTGAAGTCGGACGCTTAACCGACTGTGCCACCCAGGCGCCCCGAGGTTCCTGAGTTCAGACTCCACATCAGGCTCATTGAAATCAGTGCTGAGCCTACTTTGGATCCTCTGTCCCCCTCTCCGTCTGCCCCTCCCCTGCCCGTGCGCTCACTGGCTGACTCTCTCTGGCTCTCTCTCACTCTCCCTCTTTCAAAAATAAATAAACGTTTAAAAAAAAAAAAAGACAACCAGGGGCACCTAGGTGGCTTAGTCAGTTAATCATCCGACTTCAGCTCAGGTCATGATCTCACTGTTTGTGAGTTCAAGCCCTGCATCAGGCTCTGAGCCTGGAGCCTACTTCAGATTCTGTGTCTCCGTCTCCATCCTCCCCTCCCCTGCTCACGCTCTCTCTCTCAAAAATAAACATTTAAATTTTTTTTAAAGATAAGCACAATGATATATCTTCTCACATGTATCAGCATGACCACTATCAAAAGAACAAAAAAATGACAGTTGTTGCAGGGGGGGAGGGAACTGAGAGGTAGGAACATTAGAGCACTGTTGACATCAATGATAATTATGTACCCCTGGTAGAAAACAGTATAGAGACTACTCAAAATTATGAAACGAGGGAGTATCACATGATCCAGGAATCCCACTTGTGGTATTATCCAGAACTACTAAAAGTAGAGTCTGAAAGATATTTGGTCCCCCCTGTTCATCGCAACATTGTTCACAATTGCCAAAGGATGAATCTATCCCAAATGTCAATTGCTAGATGAGTGGAAAGAGAAAATGGGATGGAAGCATACACTGGAATACCAGGGCAGCCTTCGGGGCGGTGCCTTTTCCCATGCTACAGGGTGAGCGCACATAGAGGACATTATGCTCAGCACAGTACCCCAGGCAAAGAAAGACAAACATCGCATGTCCCACGTGGATACAGTAGAGGGCTATTGGTAAGATTGCCAGTACAAAGAATGGAGAATGGTGTCCCCGCACGGTGGTACCACAGTATGGCTTCCCACAGAGTGCCACTGTTACGGGGCAGTCCACCCAGTGACACTTGTTAGGGATGGTAATGCGGCCTTCACTCAGAAGCACTGCAGTAGGTACAGGGACCTCTGCAACCGGGCTTTACAGCGGGGTGGACAGGACTCAACTCCGAATATAGCAACACCACGTGTGCAATTGTCGCCAAGGGGCAGGATTGAGGACAGTGGATCAGTAACAAAATTTTAAGAGAAAACATCGAGGATAAAGAGGGTTCTGGATAAACCAGCTCTGAGGATTCTTGTGAAAGACGGGTTGAGGTGATCAGACATGAGTGGAAGACGGTAAGGATAAAGACCCGAATGAATATCCATCCATGTGATCAGAAGTGAATGGTGAAGATTCTGGGGAAACAGACTTAGCAAGGTGAGAGTTAATACTCCATTTGAATAGGAAGTGCACAGAGAGTCTATGAGAAAGTTCACGTGCCTGACCCAGATGGTGAAACAAAGAATCCTCATCATCAAACAGCTTCCGGAAAGGCCTGGAAATGCCGAAGGCAGTTGCAGTATGGAACCAAGGTACAATGCCGCCTAAGGAACCACCAAGGGGCGAAGGTGCCCTGCGATTTCCTGACTCACGGAGTCAGCACAGTTGCTGAGGTGTAAGGTGCCCCATGGTGCCAGGATGTGGTGCATCACAATAGACCTGTTAAAGGAAAAGATATTCAATAACCCTTGTTAAGATGGGAATCCAAACTTTATTCAGGACTTATCATTAGTTATATGGACCCCTCCAACTGGGAACTTACAGTGCAGGACAGACAAACAAATACAACATAAGAAGGTGGACATTTGGAGACAAGGAGCCCGTGGGACACCGCATGGAAATTACTACGAGGAACATCAGAGGAAAGGGGGGTTCTGGCTAAGCCCATCTAACAGGAGGCTTGCTGAACACAGAAGGGGATGACCAAATATCACCTGGGAGATGGGGAAGCATGACGATCCTGATCGCAAACCCAGGGTGCTCAGATGCGGATATTTCAGTGAAAATATCTTAG
>NW_024421051.1:0-1765 GCF_014898765.1 Herpailurus yagouaroundi
CGTGACCTGGCTGAAGTCGGACGCTTAACCGACTGCGCCACCCAGGCGCCCCTATAGTGAAGATTTTAACCCTTTGTCTATGGCAAATACTTCTCTCTGGCAAATATTTTCAACCAAGAACTGTTGACTTTGTGTAAGGCTTAAATAGGCCTTCTAAACCTAGAGATCAGAGATCATCATCTAATTTTGTTCGTGTTGCCCTTACTTAATGATTGAGGATGGGGCGCCTGGGTGGCGCAGTCGGTTAAGCGTCCGACTTCAGCCAGGTCACGATCTCGCGGTCCGTGAGTTCGAGCCCCGCGTCGGGCTCTGGGCTGATGGCTCGGAGCCTGGAGCTTGTTTCGGATTCTGTGTCTCCCTCTCTCTCTGCCCCTCCCCCGTTCATGCTCTGTCTCTCTCTGTCCCAAAAATAAATAAAAACGTTGAAAAAAAATTAAAAAAAAAAAATAAAGGTAATGATTGAGGAACAATACTGGTAATACCAATACGATATTTTACATTTTCATATGCATTTCATGTAATGGTCTAAATAAAGGCGTACATGAGTTCTGCTTGGTGGGAACCTTTATTATCCTATATCCCGTTCCTCCGAAGAATGATCCTTCATTAGGTGGTGGAGCCCAACTCTATCTTGACTCCATATTTTATGGTTTTGCTGCATTCACACTGCATATCTGTATTGATTTGGGGTTTCTAATAGAGCCCTCAGATCACCTAAAAATCCTGTTAGTACCTGTTGGATATTCTACTAATGAGAAAAATAATAATGATTAGGAAGACTCAGCTCAATAGGACTAAAGAACAAAATTATTTGGCATAAAATTGTTTTTGAAAAGTGATTTTAAGAGTATGACGAGCACCTGGGTGGCTCAGCCGGTGAAGCGTCCGACTTCGGCTCAGGTCACGATCTCGTGGTCTCTGAGTTCGAGCCCCACGTAGGGCCCTGTGCTGACAGCTCAGTGCCTGGAGCCTGCTTGGGATTCTGTGTCTCCCTCTCTGTGCCCCTTCCCCTCTTGCGTGCTGTCTCTCTCTCAAAAATACATACTATTTTTTTTTAAAGGTGTTATAAAAAGAAAAAAATTACAGGGGCACCTGGATGGCTCAGTCGGCTAAGCATCTGACTCTTGATTTCAGCTCAAGACATCATGGTTCATGGGTTTGAGCCCTGCATCGGGCTCTGTGCTGATAGTGGGGAGCCTGCTTGGGATTCAATGTCTCCCTCTCTCTCTGCCCCTCCCCTACTCACGCTCTGTCTCTCAAAAATGAATGCGTGTAAAAAAAAAAAAGTACAACAGGTAATTTTATAAAATCTAGGGAAATCAAAATTTTAAAGCATCCCCCATAATCTCGCCACTCAAAGGTATAAACACTGATAGCATTTTTTGTATGTAGTCTTGCCATTTTTGCTTATTTCTCTTTGTATATTTATATATGCATTTCTGATCATGCCATATATGTGGTATTGCACCTTGTTTTTCCACTTAACATATTATAAAAACGTCTCCGTGTAGTTAAATGTTACTAGTTTATATTTTTGAATTTTTTTTTGAATTTTTTTTTTCAACGTTTATTTATTTTTGGGACAGAGAGAGACAGAGCATGAACGGGGGAGGGGCAGAGAGAGAGGGAGACACAGAATCGGAAACAGGCTCCAGGCTCCGAGCCATCAGCCCAGAGCCCGACGCGGGGCTCGAACTCACGGACCGCGAGATCGTGACCTGGCTGAAGTCGGACGCTTAACCGACTGCGCCACCCAGGCCCCCCA
>NW_024421052.1:0-1257 GCF_014898765.1 Herpailurus yagouaroundi
GAGCCTGGAGCCTGTTTCCGATTCTGTGTCTCCCTCTCTCTCTGCCCCTCCCCCGTTCATGCTCTGTCTGTCTCTGTCCCAAAAATAAATAAACGTTGAAAAAAAAATTTTTTAAAGACTTGAATGCAAATGCTTAAATGATAAAACTCTTAGAAGAAAACATAGTGCAGGGGCACCTGGGTGGCTCGGTTGAGCGTCCAACTTCGACTCAGGTCATGATCTTGAGGTTTAGTGAGTTCGAGCCCCACGTCGGGCTCTGTGCTGACGGCTTGGAGCCTGGAGCCTGCTTTTGATTCTGTGTCTCCCTCTCTCTGTCCCTCCCCTGCGTGCACTCTGTATTTCTCTCTCAAAAATAAATAAACATTAAAAAAAATTTTAAAGAAGAAAACAAAGTGTAAATCCTTGTAACTTTGGATTTGGCATTGGTTTCTTAGATACAACACTAAAGCAATCAGCAAAAGAAACAATAAATCAATTGGACTTCATCAAAATAAAAGCTTGCACTCTGTATTTGTCTCTCAAAAATAAATAAACATTAAAAAATTTAAAGAAGAAAACATGGTGTAAATCCTTGTGACTCTGGATTTGGCATTGGTTTCTTAGATACAACACTAAAGCAATCAGCAAAAGAAACAAAAATAAATTGGACTTCATCGAAATAAAAATTTCTGAACTTCAAAGGATGCTGTCAAGAAAGTGAAAAGACAACTTATAGAATGGGAGAAGATATCTGCAAATCATATATCCAATAAGATTCTAGTATCCAGAATATACAAAGAACTCTTAAAACTCAATAACAGTGAGACATAAAAATGGCCAACAGGAATATGAAAAGGTACTCAACATCACTAATCATCAGGGAAATACAAATCAAAACCATGAGATATCACCTCTCACCTGTTAGAATGGCTATTATCAGAAAGAAAAGAGTCAACTAGCACTGGTGAAGAGAAGAAGAGAAAGCCTTTTACACTGTTGGTGGGAGTGTAAATTGGTGCAGCCACTATGGAAAACAATATGGAGGTTTCTCAAGAAATTAAAAATAGAACTACCATATGATTCAGCAATTCCACTTCTGGGTATATTTCTTTAAAAATTAAAACAAGGGGCGCCTGGGCGGCGCAGTCGGTTAAGCCTCCGACTTCAGCCAGGTCACGATCTCGCGGTCCGTGAGTTCGAGCCCCGCGTCAGGCTCTGGGCTGATGGCTCGGAGCCTGGAGCCTGTTTCCGATTCTGTGTCTCCCTCTCTCTCTGCCC
>NW_024421053.1:0-7410 GCF_014898765.1 Herpailurus yagouaroundi
GGGGGTGAAGGACTAGCCATCCCAACCTCTGCCGTCAGAAGTGCGTCTTCGGGAGGCTCCAGTGCCCAGTAGTTTACTGAGAGCCTGCAGAGTGCCGTGCACCATTTTCGGCACCAAAGATGCAAAGACAAATGATTTGGTGGCATTCCTAAAAGGCTCTCTGCAACCCCCTGGGCAAGAGCCTTTCCTGACTCTCCGTCGCTGTCCTATAAGCTATGGTTGACCACCCTCAGAAATTCGTCTCTTGCTTGGGCTGGATTCCTCTCAAATTTACACCTCGTTACGCCTCCATGCAAATGTCCCTTTTCACTCAGGAGAAAAAATAGGCCCATCCCTCTGTCCATCTGTCCACCTGTCCATCCATCCATCCATCCCTCTGTCCATCTGTCCATCTGTCCACCCGTCCGTCCGTCCATCCATATATCCATCCGTCCATCTGTCCATCCGTCCATCCATCTGTCCATCCATCCATTCATCCATCCCCTCACTCATAGTCACTGGCTCACTAACTCAAAACCTACTTATCTGGGTCCCAGGCCCTGTTCTAGGGGTGCCGGGATACTTGGGACCCATTTCCTTTCTTCTCTAGCTCATGTGGTTAATCAGTCCCCTGAACCCATCTGCCATCTGACACCCCTCCCCTAGAGTGGCTGTCTATTTCAAGAAAGTCTGGCGTGTATGTGTGTGTGGTTGTATGTCTGTGTATACCCAAGTGTGTGTCTGTGTGTATAGGTGCGTTTCTGTCCGCGACCGTGCGTGTTCCCGAGTGTGTGTGTCTGGTGTGACAGTATGTGTGAATGTGTCTTTGTGTGTGTGTAATCCTCCAGGGCCCACGCTTTCCCTCTCTTCTACCCCGTGCGCTGGCCCAGCTGGTCCCCAAAACAAAGCTACAGGAAGACATAGAAAGAAACATCCGGCACTTTTGCAAGCTCTAATTACAAAATTATTTTTAAAAAGCCACCTATACCCGCGCACGGGTGAATTGCTGATTGAGGATGGACGGAGAGCGTCCCTGCATTCTAAACGCCTTGGAAATAAGGGGCCTGTCATTGCCTCAGCCATCACGCAGAGTGTCCCTTTTAAAGGGTGATAGCTTTGCCTGGGAAACCAGTACTTTTCAGTGGCAAGCATTTAAATGGTTTCTGACAGCCAGAAGGTGACTGAGGCAATTAGGTGTAATGTTTGTGACAGACAGAAAAAGGCATTTTGGCAAGGCTGCAGGAGCCTGGAGGAAAAAACACGACAGGAGAGCAAGCTCTGATCTGAAGGGCAGAGCCACGGCCCGGCTCCTCCCCCTTCCCAAGCTGAAGAAGTGTCTGCGAGGTGTCCCCTCGGAGGGCTCTCCCGACAAATGCCCAGGCGAGGCCTCCACAGGTAAAAGGGACAGGTGTATGGCCGAGTCACATTGGAGGCCAGTGTTTGCCACGGAGGCTGGAGAAGGAAGGAAGAGTCCAGAAATCCGCCTTCATCCCCGTTCCCTCTGGCAGATGGATGCTGGTGGAGCGGTGGCTGTGGAGACAAACAGCCCGAATCCAGCTCCCGACAGCGTGGACACAGTCAGTGGGGAATCGAAGTTTGCAAATAAAATACGCCAAGGTACAGCCTCCCTGCAGGGCAGTTTGGCAGCTCATCGTGAAAAACCAAAAGCGTTTTAAAAATATTTCTATGCAGGGGGCGCCTGGGTGGCGCAGTCGGTTAAGCGTCCGGCTTCAGCCAGGTCACGATCTCGCGGTCCGTGAGTTCGAGCCCCGCGTCGGGCTCTGGGCTGATGGCTCAGAGCCTGTTTCCGATTCTGTGTCTCCCTCTCTCTCTGCCCCTCGCCCGTTCATGCTCTGTCTCTCTCTGTCCCAAAAATAAATAAACGTTGAAAAAAAAAATTAAAATATTTCTATGCAGAATGCAGAGCGGGGCCCCTGGGCCTTGAGTTAAGTGGTGGTTTCTTAGCTATGATGCCGAAGGTACCAGCGGCAAAGAAAAATTCTGAGCTACAAAAGCTACCATTAAGAAACTGGAAAAGACTGGGGCCCCTGGGTGGCTCGGTCGGTGAAGCGCCCGACCCTTGGTTTCGGCTCAAGGTCACGATCTTGCCATCATGAGATTAAGCCCCGTGTCAGGCGCTGTGCTGACAGCTCAGAGCCTGGAACCTGCTTCAGGTTCTGTGTCTCCCCCTCTCTCTGCCCCTCCCCTGCTTACGCCCTCTCTCTCTGTCTGTCTGTCTCTCTCTCAAAAATAAAATGAACATTAAAAAGTTTAAAAAAAAAAAAAAAAAAAAAAGAAAGCGGAAAAGACAGAATGGGAGAAAACATTTGCAAATCATCTATTCGACAAGGGACCTGTATCTGGAATATACGAAGAACACTTCTAACTGAATAAGAGAAAGACAAATAAACCCATTTAAAAATGGGCCAAGGGGCTAAATAGATATGTCTCCAAAGATGTCCAAATGGCCCATAAGCACATGGAAAGATACTCAACATCATCAGACACTAGGGAAGTGAAAATCAAAACCACAACGAAATACCACTTTATACCCGCTAGGACTGCTGGACTACTAATAACTTTTTGAGACGATAAGAACTGGCGAGGATGTGGGGAAGTTGGAGCATTCACACACTGCTTGTGGGGGTATAAAATGGTGCAACTGCTTTAGGAAACATTTCGGCAGCTTCTCAGGAGGTCGAAATAGGGGAAGCACGTAACCCTGCAATTCTACCCCTAGGTACACAACTGAGGGAACTGAAAACACACACACACACACACACACACACACACACACACACACACACACCCCTGAACATGTGTATTCATAGCAGCATTATTTAGAATCGCCAGAAAGTGTAAACAACCCAAATGTCCTCCGGCGGATGCAAAGATAAGCTAAATAGGGTAGACGTCTACCATCGAATATGATGCAGCAATAAAACGGAACAAAGTTGTGCTACGTGGATGAAGTGGAAGGATCCAGACACAAAAGGCCACATGTTGCGCGATTCCATTTTTATGAAATGTTCAGAACAGGCAAGTCTGCCGAGACAGAAAGTGGATTAGTGGTTGCCTGGGGCTGGGTGTGAGGGTGGCACTGGGGAACGACAGCTAATGGGTTCATGGTTTCTTTGTGCGACGATGAACAGATTCTAAAATTAGATCCTGGTGATGCTTGCATGACTCTGTGAATATAGCTAGAAACCGCTGAACTGTTTGCTTTGAGTGAGCGAACTGCACGATACGTAAGTTACATCTCAATAAAACCATTTTCTCAAGACAGCTGTAGATGCCGAGACACAAAGCTTTTTAAAACCTATATAAATGTTCATCACATATGTATGATACATCGTGCACAAATATTTTCCTTTAATATTTTCACACAGTGTCTCTTTAGTGAGAAACCATTGAATGTCGGGCGAGCAGCTCATGCAACACATTTTTTTAACGATCTGTCAGAAGAAAAGCGTCCTTTCTGACCTCCTAATGCCTTCGTGTGAGGAAATCATCAAGGATATGTGAATAGATTTAGCTTGTAACGGTGTATGTCCATTGCAGCTTTGTCCAGAACATCGTAAAACTGGAAACAATCATTGCTACCGTTTATTGAATACACAGAGCTAGTAGCACACTCCACCATTACAATGCAAAGCATCTTTTGTCTTCCACAACGATCCTGCGGGGAAGCCATCGGTATCATTATAGTCCTTCCGATAGCTGAGGATAGAGTCTCCAGTCAAACGTCTACGAAGCAGAGCTGGGATTTTCATCCAGTTCTGTCAGATTCCACAGCCTTCCGTGGTTCCTGCCCTCCCTATGACTCTCCCTAGCAAAGTACCTGATTGCACAATGGCTTGAGAAACGGTCTCATAACTGAATAGGCAACAGGACAGAATGATATTCACGGTTGACGCGTAGGTGAAAAATACGGGTTCAGCACCGGTGTGAGCTCACTTATTTCCTACATATACATATATAGACAGAAGTATTCATGCATGCATATATATACACACACGCACTGACAGTATTTAACAGTGGTGTTCCTTTAGTGGGAGGATTACGTGTAATTTTCTTTCTGTTGCTCACCTATATTTCCCATTGTGGATTTTTTGTGCTGCTATTTTTACTCTAAAACTTCCAAAAGTTCTTGGGGTGCCTGGGTGGCTCAGTCGGTTGAGCATCCGACTTCAGCTCAGGTCATGATCTCGCGGTCTGTGAGTTAGAGCCCCGCATCGGGCTCTGTGCTGACAGCTCGGAGCCTGGAGGCTGCTTCGGATCCTGTGTCTCCCTCTCTCTGCCCCTCCCCCGCTCCTGCTCCGTCTCTGTCTCTCTCTCTCTCTCTCTCTCTCTGTCAAAAATAAACATTAAAAATAATTCCAAAAGTTGTGTTTAAATAAACTAAGGTAACACCAGTGGATACAGGACCATGCACGCCAGGCTTTTTCTAGGGCATGAAGAGAGTTGGCATTTTGGCAAGGCTGTGATGACAGTGAGGCTGGTTTTGGGGACCACCCCTCTTAGTCAGGACTGCCTCCCTTCTCCTTCAGGGATCCTCCTTCTGTTCCACCCTCAGTGCCCCTGCAAAGTGTTCTTAGATGGCCTTGGCCATGCCTCTTGCCCACTGATTGGCTTATGCAGTTAAGCAATAATGAGTGCCTTCTTCTTGACGCGAGTCCGTTATATTTTAGTATAGAATTAATATTTTCAATGTAATTTAATTTTTTTCTAATTACAAATATCACATAAGTTCATTGGAAACAAACATAGAATATTCTCAAAGGTACAAAAAGCCAATAAAACTCATCCACCACTCCCTCGCCTTGAATTAATAGGGGATTCTGGGGATTGATACAGCTGGGCTATATCAAGACCCTGGTGGGGGCAGTAGGCAAGGGTGAGAGGGCAAAGGATGTCCATGAATTCCTCATGATCTCTGCCATCAATGGAGGCAGCATGGCATCATGGGAAAGCCACAGCATCTTGGGATAAAAAAAAAAAAAAAAAAAAAAAACGGAGTTCTTACCCCTTTCCCCTGGTATTAGCAGGTTACTAAACTTCTTTGACACTGTCTCTTGAGTAGACCCCCAATTCTTTTTGAATAAGTGGGGAGTGGACAAAAGAATGATTACATAAGTAGCATAGTTTCCTTTTAAGTAATATCGGTTCTTTCTGCCTCATAGGGTGGTTGTGGGTATTTAAGACAACGTAAGCAAGAGCTCTATATAATGCAGAATGTGGTACGGTTGTCAATGCGTGTCAAAGCAACTCAAAGTGGTTTCTCTTGTGTCTCACTCCTTCCATGGGAGAAGCAGACCTTCCCAGCTTTCACCGTCCTGAACACTCCTGCAAAGACCTTGTTTCTGAGTCACCAGTCACTAGCCACCCATGAGTGGCATGGAAAATAAGGGTCTGTGCTGTATTTAGTTAGTGTTGTTTTTAGTGGTAGATGGTGCAGTGGAGGGAGAAACAGCAAGCCTCGTAATCTCTGGCTCTGCTCCTTTCAAGCCAAGACCTTGAACAAATTACCTACCCACTCTGAGCCTCAGTCTCTCCATCTATAAAGTGGGGATGGTAATACTTACAAGGTTATCGTGGGGATCATGTGAGAAAATGCGCAGGAATGACTTTTAAAAGGCTTTTAAAAGGTGCTTTGTAAAGGTTCAATTCTCCTCCCCCTCCCTTGGAAAGTTTATATAATTTATCTTATTTTTTTAATATTTATTTATTTTTGAGAGAGAGACAGAGACAGAGACAGAGTGCGAGCAGGGGAGGGGCAGAGAGAGAGGGAGACACAGAATCTGAGGCAGGCTCCCGGCTCTGAGCTGTCAGCACAGAGCCTGACGCGGGGCTCGAACCCACGAACCGTGAGATCATGACCTGAGCTGAAGTTGGGACGCTTAACCGACTGAGCCACTCAGGTGCCCCAAAAAGTTTATATAATTTAAAGATAGAAAGATGGAGGCAGGGAGAGGCTGAGAGGCCCAGCAGGGCTCGGCAGATACCCCACAACAGGGAGGAAGCATCCGGACAGCAAGACTTGCCTCCTGCTCAGTTCCCTGAACCACAGAGAAATCAGGCTACTTTTTGACTTTTGCAATGAGCCGTGATTTCTGAAGGACTACCCCACTTTCGTACACTGAAAGTTGTTTTCAAAGGTTTAAAAAGAGTGGCAGTGTTGGGGCTCCTGGGTGGCCAAATCGGTTAAGCGTCTGACTTCAGCTCGGGTCACGATCTCAGGGTTCATGAGCTCCACGTCAGGCTCTCTGCTGTCAGCACGGAACCTGCTTCCGATCCTCTGTCCCCCTCTCTCTCTCTCTCTCTCTGCCCCTCTCCCCCGCTTATTCTCTCTCTTCCTCAAAATAAATAATCAAACTTTAAAAAATAAAAAGAAGAGTGGCGATTAGAGTTAAGCAATGCAGCGCGGACGTGTGGTTGTCCCCTGATCGTGCTAATTGAGCTTAAGGGCGATAGAGGTAGCAGGAGCCGGTAGGCCATTTTCTCTGCACCAGTTCGGTACCCAGCGCATTTCACGAACCCCTTGCAGCAACAGCCGAGGGGCTGAGGCTTAAACAGGTGGAGTGTTTTGAACACACCCACACTTCTTCACCAAAGAAGAAGGACCCCCACTGAGCCTCCGTTCACACGCCCTCCTAGGCTGGGATTTGTACCAGGATCTAGCGTTAAGATCCTTCAAGACAACGGCAACACCGGCGCTGATGATTTTCGAAGGACGTGAGCAAGGCCGAAGATACACCCTTTTTTTTTTTTTTCCCTCGTTCAAATTCTGTGGGCTTCCTTCCACCAGCTAAAACCAAGACCTGCTGATTCCTGAGGACAAAGAGGAGGGAGAGATGTGCTCTTACGCCCTAAGACTAGGATGTCAACGTGGAAGTTGTGTTCATTATAATCCCTTTGAAGTTTTGCCCAAACTCAAGTCCTACAAATTAGAGTAAAACTTGTGCTTTGGGGGGATTAAGAAGGTGATTTCAGTGTAGAAAACATTAGGGAGGATACTAGCACTGATGTGCGTGTATGGAGGCTTTAAGCAAAGTCCGTCTCTGCCTTAGCTTCCAGAATGCTCTTGGAGCTGCCTGGGCAGCTCAGTAATGTCCCCCAGTTCATCTGTCTGCACCATTCTGGTGGCTTCTGTGTCGGGCCCCTTCCCAGGAGGGGAGCTGGTGCCAAGCAGTTGAAGTGACGCCTGGCTCATGCCTCCTGCTTTCTCTTCAGACCCCGTGACCCTGGTGGGCTCCTCGCCTCGGCGCCGCTCTCTCCCCGTCATCCCGCTCAGCCTGCCAGCCGACCATCCGGCCATTCATTCCAGTCCCATCCTGCTGGATCCAGGGGAAGCCTCCAGTGCACACACTCCGTGTTAGACTCTGGGGGTGAAGGACTAGCCATCCCAACCTCTGCCGTCAGAAGTGCGTC
>NW_024421054.1:0-1169 GCF_014898765.1 Herpailurus yagouaroundi
CCCTCCCCTTCTCTCCCTTCTGACCTTCTACCCTTACCTCCCTCCCCCTTCTGCCTCCTCCTTTATCATTCTTTGTCCCTAACTTCCTCCCACCTGAGCCCCTTCTCTCCTCCTTGCCTCTTTCTTCCCCAGGACAACCTCACCAGTGCTACTCTGCCCCGAAACTACAAGGTCTCCCCTCTGGCCAACGACCGGCGTTCCGATGTGGGCGGCTACCGCAGATCCCTGGGCTCCGTGGGGCCATCAGGCACTTTGCCCCGCAGCTGGCAGCCTGTTAGCCGCATCCCCATGCCTCCTTCCAGCCCCCAGCCCCGCAGGTCCCCGCGCCAGCGTCCCATCCCCCTCAGCATGATATTCAAGCTGCAGAACGCCTTTTGGGAGCATGGGGCCAGCAGGGCCATGCTCCCGGGCTCCCCCATCTTCTCCCGAGCACCCCCGCCTAAGCTGCCTCCCCAGCCCCAGGTGCCCCTTCAGCCCCAGCCGCCCCCCCAGCTGTTCTGGTCTCCAGCCACGTGTCCTCCCTCTAACCAGCCCTCTGGGCCCCCCCCCCCCCACTGTTGACTCACCTTCGCTCACAGGGGCCCAAGTTTGTTGGGGAGGTTGGGGGGGCTGGGGCGGGGGGCTGAGGCTGGGGCTGGGGCTGGGGCTGGGGCTGGGGCAGAGGCTGGGGCTGGGGCTGGGGGGGGCGGCTGGGGCTGAAGGGGCACCTGGGGCTGGGGAGGCAGCTTAGGCGGGGGTGCTCGGGAGAAGATGGGGGAGCCCGGGAGCATGGCCCTGCTGGCCCCATGCTCCCAAAAGGCGTTCTGCAGCTTGAATATCATGCTGAGGGGGATGGGACGCTGGCGCGGGGACCTGCGGGGCTGGGGGCTGGAAGGAGGCATGGGGATGCGGCTAACAGGCTGCCAGCTGCGGGGCAAAGTGCCTGATGGCCCCACGGAGCCCAGGGATCTGCGGTAGCCGCCCACATCGGAACGCCGGTCGTTGGCCAGAGGGGAGACCTTGTAGTTTCGGGGCAGAGTAGCACTGGTGAGGTTGTCCTGGGGAAGAAAGAGGCAAGGAGGAGAGAAGGGGCTCAGGTGGGAGGAAGTTAGGGACAAAGAATGATAAAGGAGGAGGCAGAAGGGGGAGGGAGGTAAGGGTAGAAGGTCAGAAGGGAGAGAAGGGGAGGG
>NW_024421055.1:0-14549 GCF_014898765.1 Herpailurus yagouaroundi
GCAGAAGCCATCAACTTCGCCACCCCGCGATGGATCGATTATGGCAAAGTGGCGTCTCAGTGCAGCTGCGGGGAGGCCAGGGTCACCTTCTCCATGGACGCCTTCGTGCGAATCCTGCAGCCTGAGCGCTATGAGCTGTGGAAGCGCGGGCAGGACCGGGCTGTTGTGGACCACACGGAGCCCACCTCGCCAGAAGAGGGGGAGCTCAGCGCCTGGAGGGTGGCCCAAGCTCCCCGGAGAGCCCTGCTGGGCCTGAGGCACCTCCCACCCCGCCGGGCCACGCGCACCCCTCGGCCTGTGGCCGCTAGTGGTGGGACTGGCCGTCGCACCCCAATGTGCCTGGCCTCCCCACGCTCCTTGCCGGCCCAGAGTTCTTCCTCTGATGCCCAGTCTGGGCTTGTCCCCGCCTGCACTTCTCAGGAGCCTGGCCCCACCCGACCACCGACCCCGATTCCCTCTGCCCGAGATGTTCATCCCTCAATGGGCAGATGTGGTCCTGGTCGTCGTCCTCGGGAACAAGGGGCCCGGGGGCCCAGCATCCAGGCCCGGGCCAAGAGGCGTCTCTCGGTGGGAACAACACACACAGCCCAGTACCCTGAGGCTCTGCCCGGTCCTGTGGATGAACCCTCAGTGGACAACCCTGTACCACTGAGCCCTGGGCTCCAGCAACCTGCGGAGGCTTCTGGGTACAGTTGTGCCCTTTTCCCCTAAGCCCAGGGGATAATGTTGTAACCTACTGCTCTTGTGTGTGGAGGCTCCTTGAGACCCACCACATTTACATCAGAGCTTTGGGCCAGCCTGCAAGCTACTGGTCTTCAGAGGCCAGTGATGTTGCCACTGATGCGTTGAGTCCATGTTCTTTATCATGTTTGCCATAGTTTGTTCTTCCTGCCACACTCTGCAGTGTCTTTGGACACTGCTAATTCCTGTGTTGCCAACTGAGGTTTCATCCACTAGACACTCTTGTGTCTCTGTAAGCTAGGTCCTGCTGAGGTCATGAGAGCATAATCTTCCCCAGACTCCTCTGGGCCAATGCTTCTGGGTTTTGATTCTCCTCCAATCTCCCTGCCTTTTCTCCAACCGTACCCCTTCCGCCCTTTCTTGCAAAACAAGGCCGTTTTGACCAAATGGGTCAGTAGAGACTCAGAACATAATTTATGATCTTTCTGAGTCTTGGATGTATTCAAAATGTGTTATGGCCAGTATTTGTTCACGAATGTATTAAAGGTAACCACAATGTTAAAATCTAAAATTTGTTTCTAATAAATATTGTGCATTCAAATAATTGAGGGGTTGAGGTTATTCTTTTCTGCACTTTTCTTGATAATTGTATCAGAACATTTCAAGCAAGGCTGATTTTTGTTGGCTGGCTGCATTGCGTGATGTTGATGAGGAAGCAATTTGGCAGATGGTTATTGGGTATGAGGTGACCGGGTGGGTGAGGGGATTCGGCTTGCAGCCCTATCTTAAGGGTGACTTGGTGGAAGTCACCTGGTACTTTTCTGGGCAGTAGGACCACAGCTGCTGGGAGGTGAGCATGCAGGGGACCAAAGTGCCCCATCCCCAAGTCTGCACTGCGTTTTCAATACTTTGCATGGCCCATTCATTGACTCATCCCAGGAGACATGTGCACAAAGAAATGGACAAGAGAATTCTACTTGTTAACATGTGCTGTGAAGACAGGAAAGGGGTGGGATGCTGGAACACACTGGGCAGGGCTGGCCTAGGTTGGAGGAATCACGGAGAGTTTCATTGAGCAGGAGACCTCTGCCAAGACCCAACTAACAAAAAGGAAGCTGCATCCAGAGCTGATTTCCACTTAGAGGAAACAGTAAGTGGAATGGACCCAACATGGAACTTCTGTTTTCTCAGGAATGGAGAGGAAGCTCATTTGTGTCTGGGCATACAGAGGAAGAAAGAGAGAGGCAAGGTGTAGGATATGAGGCCCTTGTAGCTCATGTAAAGTATCAGGGTTTTTTCACCTTGAGAGGAGAAGGTATTGGAAGTTTGACACAGCCCTTGACATGCTGGGATTTATGGATTTAAGCAGCGAACTGAGTTGTGGTGTGACGATGTGGGGGCAGGAGTAGTTAGAAAGTCCAAACAATAGTGTTGAGAGTCAATGGTTATTTCAATGTCAGAATTGAAAATACACACAAGTGGAACAACTCAGAATCAGTCTTGGAAATTGCAAGTGAGGGTTGGGTACAGAAGGAAACATTTCAGAGAAGCAAAGCGCCTCTCCCCTCCCTCCAGCTCTCCCCTAAGAACATCACGAAAGCTCTGGCATTGGAAGCCCCACATACCCCCGAAGGCAAGAGTAATGAAAACATAGTGTTGGGTGGGAATTCTGATGCAGGAACGTGTGTCTCATTCTACACCATGCAGCTGGGCACCTTGGTCTTTCCTAATGTGACAGGAGATGGAAGTAGACTCTGGAATGCTGGGCTTGGGAAGCCGGGCCCAGGGACACCGGGCACGGCGTGGGGGCGGGGGGGGCAGGGGGGGGGTGTGAAAGCCCTGGATGGAAGCGGACTGGAAGCATCTGGAAGAGAGCAGCCCTAGAGAGCAACTGGACCCACAGCGTATCTTACATAAGCAACGAAGACACTTCGGTGTAATGCGTTACTGAGAGCTTGAGGGGTTTTCTTTGGTCCTTCCAATTGAGATCAGTTGTGGATACAGCAGTGTAGGGGAATGCAAGATTTCTGAAAATTTCAAGGGCAATCCCTGGCTCATGTTCCTATTTTAAATGTTAGGAATTGAGATTCTCATTACGTTTCAGGAATCTTACAAACTCTTCTCTGGCAGATAGATGTCCCGGGCAGCTTAGCATAAGCTCAAAAAAGGGTTGGGTCTTAAAGGGGAAGAAACAAAGCTGATTTCCAGAAAATATCGTTCCCATTGGCATTCCTCTGTTTTCAGCCAGTTATTTTCACATATTTGTTTTAATTTGCCTTGCTCAATAAGGACAAGAAATATTAAGAATGTTGTTCAGCGTACTCAATAAACTTTTCTAAGCTTTTTAATGTTTGTTTGTTTGTTTGAGAGAGAGCAAGAGAAGAGAAGGGGCAGAGAGTGAGAGAGAGAATCTCAAGCAGGGTCAAAGCTGTCGGTGCAGAGCGGACACAGGACTCGATCTTATGAACCATGAGATCATGACCTGAGCCAAAATAAACAGACTGACGCTCAACTGACCGAACCACCCAAGTGCCCCTAAACTAGTCTGCTTGAAAGGACTGGGAGCCGAGGGTGGTATTGAAGGGGCTTCTGCAAGCAGTTTTATTCACAATCCTATTTCATTTCGTGGCGACACCCTCAGTGTAGACACTCAGTGTTGACTACTCTTCTCAGTAAAAGACATCCATCTCCAGCTGTCTCTCATGTCCACTAAGGTTTTCCTATGCTCAATCTTGGTAAAGCAAGGGGCATTTATCATAACAATTATATAAATTGCCACTTTTGTTCTCACTGCCCTGATCTCTTCTAGACATTTCTTAACCTCTGAGAGAGAACAATGGTGAATTCAGTGTATATTCAAGTTTATAGACAAAAGTATATGCGGCCACAGGTAATATGGTGTGCGTGGTCTTATCAACTTATCCCATTACGTTTTAATTTTTTATTTTTTTTAACGTTTATTCATTTTTGAGAGACAGAGGCAGAGCACGAGCGGGCGAGGGGCAGAGAGAGAGGGAGACACGGAATCCGAAGCAGGCTCCAGGCTCTGAGCTGTCAGCACAGAGCCCGATGTGGGGCTTGAACCCACAGACTGCGAGATCATGACCTGAGCTGAAGTCAGATGTTTAACCCACTGAGCCACCCAGGAACCCCCCGTTAGGTTTTAAAAATTCAATATTACATTTACAAGCTCTGAAAACATTGCTCTATATAGGTCTTAGTCCAACAAATTAAACGAGGTCTGTTGTCAATTTTTATCTTATTCACTCCCCTTCTGATGGACAACAGGATTATTTCCAAATCTTTGTGAATTCAAACAACGCTTTCCTGAACAGCTTTGTATAAAGAAATAGAAATACTATGTTGTATTTAATGATCATTTTCA
The DNA here is from genome assembly GCF_014898765.1 of Herpailurus yagouaroundi. Lineage (NCBI taxonomy): Eukaryota > Metazoa > Chordata > Mammalia > Carnivora > Felidae > Herpailurus > Herpailurus yagouaroundi. The sequence goes on from NW_024421055.1 coordinate 4,067, forward strand.
ACTTTCCTAGAACAGTCAGATTGGCTTCCAATTTATATCTCCACTAGCAGTGAGGGAGTTCTAGCTTCTCTATATCCTGGCCCATTCTTAAAAATCACATGCATTTATGCCTCCTAATATAAATGAGTAAAAACTAGAATCTCATTGTGTTTGCCTGATTGCTAGGAACTCTGCACATATTTTCATACTAGCCATTTGGATATAATGTGTTAATATTGCCTAATCTGAGGTTTTGCCCTCTTTGGGGGGCTAGGGGATTGTTTGTTTGTTTTTTGCCTTTGTGGAGGTTTTGTGATATTCAGGATACTAATTCATTGTGGGGTTGGTGGTTTGTTTTTTTTTTGTTTGTTTTTTTTTTTGGCATGATGACAATCTCCTAGAATGTAATTTTTAATTGTTTTTATATCATTGAATTAGGGTTCTAAAGGTAAACTGAACCAATAGAATATATAGAGATACATATAAGAGGAGCTCTTATTATAGGAATTGGTTCACATGGTTGCAGAGGCCAAGAAATCCAGTGATTTTCTAGATTAATGTTCTGCAAGCCTGACAACCATAAATATGGTGATGTAACTCAGCATGAGTCCAATGGCCTGAGAATCTGGGAGCCAATGGTAGAAGTCTGAGTCTGGGTCCCATCACACTTAAAAGTAACAAAACAAAACAGTAAGGGCCTCTGGGTGGCTCATTTGGTTAAGCATCTAACTCTTGACTTCTGCTCAGGTCGTGATCTCGCTGTGCTGAGAAGGAGCCCCGTGTCTGGCTCTTCGCCGAGAGCACGGAGCCTGCTGGGAATTCTCTCTCTCTCTCTCTCTCTCTCTCTCTCTGTTCCCTTCTGTTCATGCTCCACTTTTATCTCAAAACAAATTAAAAAATGTTAAAAAATTAAAAAAAAATTTACCAGCAAAAGATAGGTTTATTCTGGAAAAGGAGAATCACAGGGTGAGACAAAAAAGCTGGGGCAAAACTGTACGCGAGTCCGGGGAACAAAGGGCAGATATGCTTTTTTAAGGAGACCAGGGGTAAGTTGGGAAGGCTCTTTTAAATTAAATGTCCACTGCAGTGAAGTGGGAGTTTCAAATGTGCTGGTTTTTCATTGGCTGAGCTGTTGCCCGAGATGAGGAAAGCACCTCTTCCTCCAGCTATTATCCAGTAGTAGCCACCTGCAAGATCACGTCCACTTAAGGTTGAGTCTGTCTCTTCCTGTTGGGTCCAAAATTGACATGAGAGCTCCCCCTGCCAAAAGCTCCCGGCTCCACTTTGGCGAGGTTCTCCACCACCAATTTTCACAGGCCAAACACCTGGGAACCAGAGGCCCTACGTCTGATGTCCCAGGGCAGGCAAAGATACTGTGTCAGCTCAAACCGAGAGGCTGCATTGGCCTTTCTTCTTCTTTCATTCTGTTCCAGCACTTGATGACTTGGATCAGCTCACCTGTATGGCTGAAAGTGGTCTTTACTCGGTTTACTGATGCAAATGCTAATCTCTTCCTGAGACACCCACGCAGACACACCCAGGAATAATTTCTTTAGCAGCTACTGTGGGCAGCTCTGAGCCCAATCAAGTCCATGCATGAAACTAACCATCAGAGTCATTACATTGGAATGAGTTAAGTATATCAGACATTGCCACCGTGGTGCTTTTGGTTCTTTAAGGCCTTTTTTTCCACCCTGAGTTCAAAAAGACAAATTCTTCAGTATGTTTTCTGTTAGTCGTCAAGCTCTGTTTTGAATCTTCAGCCTGCAATCCACCTCAAATTTATGTAAGTGGTGTGAGGTAGAGCTCTACTATTTTTTTTTCTCTCAAAAATAGTCCATTCTCCCCCACCCCCAGTTTGGTGTTCCCTCCCCATTATATAGAGATTCCCAGTAACACAGTATGCGTGTCTGGCCTCATCTATCTCGTCTACAGACGTGTTTGTTCATTGCAACTCAACAATCACAGCCTCATAGTGGAGAAGTCAGCCTTCTTTGTCCTCCTTTCAAGGAATAATCTCGGAGATTCTTTGAATATCTGACTCCACCACTTGCTAGATCTGTAACCTTAAGAAGTTTGCCTAATGTCTCCTTGACTCAGTTTCCTCACCCAGCCAACATGAGGATAAGGAGGAGGACTTCCCTGGAAGGGTCGTTATGAAAATTAAACCAATAATTCTAGGAGCGCCTGGGTGGCTCAGTCAGTTAAGCTTCTGACTGGCTTATGTCATGATCTCACGGTTTGTGGGTTTGAGCCCCGCGTCAGGCTCTGTGCTGACGGCTCAGAGCCTGGGACCTGCTTCAGATTCTGTGTCTCCTCCTCCCCTACTCGTGCTCTGTCTCTCTCTGTATTTCAAAAATAAATAAATGTTAAAAAAATGAATTATTCTATGCAGACTATTTTGAACATGTCTGGCATTGGTAATCTCCCTATGCGTTAGCTAGCTACTTTTTAATAATATACGCCCTATTAGTTGTAAAGAGGGACTGCTATTCATCAAAAGGTATGAAAGAGAGAGTGAAAAGGCAAATCAGGGAGAGGAAACAGATATCGTATTATTTATATCCAATGCAGAGAGAATACCCAGTATATATAAAGAACTACTTCAAAGAAAGACTGACAACCCAGCAGAAAAATGGAGAAAATGCTTGATTAGGAACTTAACCAAAGAGCATATCCAATTGGACAATATACTAAAGAAAAAAATCTCTCACCCTCTTTAGTGATCCCCTGGGAAACACAAATCATAATGGGATACTCCTGCACGGCCATCTGATTAGCTAAAATAAGAAGGCTGATAAATCATCGAAGGTTTGCAAAAGGGAGGAACCACAAGCATCCTCATATGCAGCTAGTGAGTGTGTAAATTGGTAAAAACTCTCCAAAAACAGTTTGGCAGGACAAGGTTTGAATTCACGTTCTGTGACCAAGAAAGTGATTTTTAGGTATGAATGCACGTGTGTGCTCCAATGAACGTGTGTAAGAATTTTCGGAGCAACACTGTAAGAGGCCAAGGGTGGAGGCGACCCAGAGGCCCCTTGACAGTGTAAACGTTTATATGGCTGAACCCACGACTGCCCTGAAACAGAACAGAGTCCAGCGATGGGCGACAACATCACAATGATCAAAAAAATACACAGAAGGGTACATTAAGGCACACAAAGTAAGATTGTATTGATATGAATAAGGTTAAATAAAGTTTTCAAAAATGGGCACAATTTTAATTTTATGTTGTTTACCAAAATTACTACGCCCAGTGTCAGGATAGGATTAGTGTCAAAGGCAGTTGGGGCAGTAATACCAGAGGGGACGGACAAGTCACGTTCCTGGGTGTCTGGTGAGGTTTTATTTTCTTGACCTGGGTGGTGCTTGCTCTATAGTTATTTGTTAACAGAACATATAAGCTTTATACATTTCTGTAAGCACATAGTTCATGGTTTTAAAACTTTAAAAGAACCCCCCCCCCCCCCGCTTTCTGTTCTAAAACTATTAAGACCTATAGTGATTCATGAAATCATTTGATTTGTGTGGTGTTTTGTAGACTGAAAAATCTAGACTATATTTCTAATATTTTTCATTTGAATATCACTTATTGGTGTCTTCTCTTGTTTATGTTATTTGATTATATTTAGTAATGCTTTCCTTTTTTAGAACAGTTCTAGATTTCTGAAAAATCGAGCAGGTAGTTCAAAGAGTTCCCATTCCTCCCAACCCCTCCCACTCCCATTTCCCCCTAGTATTAATGGCTTCATTTCAATGATACATTAGTTCAATGAATGAATGAATACCAATGTTATTTACTAGAACTTCCTTGTTTTTCACAAAAATGCTTATATAGAAACTTGACAATTTTGGGGAGTAGCAGTCAGTTATATTGCAGGTTGCCCCTCTGTTGGAATTCGTCTTTATTTATGATTACCCTTGGAGGAAGATTACAGAGTTCCAGCGCCATTTTTGTCACACTATATCAAGGGCAGATACTATCAATATAAGTTATGACTCTCGGTGTTGACTTGGCTGAAACCATGTTCATTTCATGATCTCCATTGTAAAATGACTACCCCCACCCCACTTGCCACTCTGTACTCCTGAAGGCAGTCAGTATTCACAGCCTGCATTCAGGCAGCCGACTGTTATCCTCACCTCCTTTAGAGTGGAGTATATGCAATGTATCTGGAATCTTCTGCAGGACAGATTTATTGGTCTTTCTCAATTGGTTAATCATTTATACCAGTGTGGACTCATAGATATTCATCTTATACTTTGAGTTGTCATTCAATAGCACTTTCATTATTTTGTTGGCCAGATTGTTTGAGTTCTGGCCATTAGGAGCTCTTTCCTGTGGTTCCTGTGCCCCTTTGCGGTGACTCTCAATGTCTTTATTGGTTTAATGGGTCCTTAATGTCAAGATTTGAAGAAGCTCCAGGCTCAGTCACCCATTTCCTGTCCCAGTCCTAGTAACTTCTTTTCCTTCATCAGATTTGCCACTTTTTTTTTTTAATTTTTCCCTAAAAGTATCTGTTTTCTGGGACACCTGGGTGGCTCAGTGAGCTGTGTCCTACCCTTGATTTTGGCTCAGGTCGTGATCTCATTGTTCCCGAAATCCAGCCCCTTTTGAGGCTCTGTGCTGACAACATGAGCCTGCTTGGAATTCTCTCTCTACCCCTCTCCACTCACACTTCCTTTCTCTTCTCTTTCTCAAAATAAATAAATAAACATCTTAAAAGTATCAGTTTTCCGTTTTATTAATCATCTCTATTTTTGCAGGTGTTCGTTTTCCCCTTCGTTTATTTATCATGGTATCATTATTCTGATTTTTTTTCCTTTTCTCTTGCATAATACCGTTTTGGTTTTCACTGAGTTGAACATACAAATCAATAGCATTTTATATGGATATTATTGTAGGCGTTATGTGGCTTCTAATTTTCAAATAAATATAGTTGTGTTCAGTTTTTTATTGCTGACTTTCAATTGTCTTTCACTGTGGTCAAGATTATGCTCAATATGTTGGTTCCATGGAAATGTTATTGCTATTTATTTTGTGGTCTTATATCACTAATATTTTAAAAGTTTCATTATTTTTGAGGCAAAGAGAGAGAGGCAGAGAGAGAGAGGGAGAGAGAATCCCAAACAGAATCCTTGCTGTCAGCACAAAGCCCACCAGTGGGGCTCACACTCACAAAACCGTCAGATCGTGACCTGAGCCAAAATCAAGAGTGGGTGCTTAACTGACTAAGCCGCCCAGGTACCCCTTATATCAGTAAATTTTTATAAGTATTTTATATGTATTCAAAAGCATTTTCCATTGTTATTCTTTGTGTGTGTGCTTTACTTCCCAGTGCTGTGTGGTTAGGCACATAAAGTACATCACTGTTACATTTTCCTAGTGAGTGTTTCTCTTTGATAACTCTAAACTTTCTTGTATCCTATAAATATATTTGATGTTAATTACAGGTATCTTTTGTTTAATGTTTGCATAGTTTGACTTTCCCACTCTCCATTTTCAGCCTCTTAGTTTGCTTTGTTTAAAGATTGGTTTAAAAAAAACCAAACAAACAAGAGATTACACAAAGTCGGATGATTACTTAAGACCCCAGCCCCAGGATTCCGTTAGATGGGCACTGATACAATTAAAATCAGCTACTGGCCGGGTATAAAGCCAGAGCCATCAGGACGTGAGCTGCATTTGGACGTGAGCTGCTAAGAGTAGTACGAGGTCTCTCCAGGCCCTGGAGTACCTTCAGCTGGAATCAGGATTTTGTTGGTGGAAGGTAGGTCGCTTTATTTGTGCCATTTGCTCTTGTGAGCAAGAGTTATTTTTCTGTTACAAGTTTAAGTTGCTGACTGTAGTTTTATATATATTTACATTTGAGAAATACACATTGGGACCTCATCTCCTTGGGTTAAAAGAAAGCAGTAAAAACAGTTTTATTTTTAGGGGTTCTTGGGTAGCTTAGTGGGTTAAGCGTCTGACTCTTGGTTTCAGCTCAAGTCACAACCTCAAGGTTCATGAGATTCAGACCCGCGTCGGGCTCTGCACTGATGGCTTCGGATTCTCTTTCTTTCTCTTTCTCTCAAAATGAATAAATAAACTTAAAAAAAAAACCAGTTTTACTTTTAAACTGTGTTTTCAGACTTGTGGAGTTAATATTCTTCTTAATAACTTCTTGGTAAAAATAATAGATTTTCAGGAAAAAGCCCTGCATTCAGCAGGCTGGTATCCACTAGAATTAAGACGGCTTCTAGAACTGGCTACTGGTTTCTAGAATTGGACTATTACCCCTGCATTAACTAGTTGCAGAATGCTATAGATATTTCTCTATGCTAACCTGTGTCTGCAAACTTTGTTGAACCCATCAGTTTTAATAATTCGTCTTTTAATGCAACATGATTAGGTTTTAATTAGATTGCTTCAAGTGTTTACCCATTAAGGTTGAGAACATCCGGTGTAAAATTAACATGAGCATTTATGTTCTGTATTTTGTTGTTTACATAAATCTTTGCTTCTATCATGGCACTTCTTTCCCTTTTTTAAAAAAATATGCATTTGGGGCGCCTGGGTGGCTCAGTCGGTTGGGCGGCCGACTTCGGCCTAGGTCATGGTCTCGCGGTCCGTGAGTTTGAGCCCCGCGTCAGGCTCTGTGCTGACAGCTCAGAGCCTGGAGCCTGTTTCCGATTCTGTGTCTCCCTCTCTCTCTGACCCTCCCCCGTTCATGCTTTGTCTCTCTCTGTCTCAAAAATAAATAAACGTTAAAAAAATTTTAAAAAAAATATGCATTAAAATAATAAAATAGGTGTTGAGTTATTTCAAATATTTTTCTGCATGCCATCAGATGATAATTGTTCCATTTGATTTGTGAAGGTTTCAGTAATACTGGTAGTGTTTTTAAACCATCCTGGCAACACTTTATCATGATGTGGGTGGTTTGTTTTTTTTTTTTTTAATGCCGTTTCTGGTAAAAATGGGATAAAATTTTATTGGAGACTTTTGCAACTTTTACCCTCAATAATGTTGGCCCTAAAGAGCGCTTATCCATTGTCAGTCCCTCTAAGTTTAGCTCCCAGGTTATGCTGGTAGCCTCACAAACAAACTGAATATCATAGTCTAGAAAATTTGTATGAGGCAAGAGTTAGAATCCACTTGTAAAATGGCGTATCAGGTTTTTATGGGTCATACTTAAACAACTTGTTTTATTTTTATTAAGTTTATTAGTATATATAAGTATTCTAGTTTTTTCTTGCACCCATCTAGGATATTTGCACTTTTGAGAAAATTGTCCATTTTTAGTTTTCAAAGTTAGTAGCGCCAAGTTATTTATAAAATTCAATTATAATTTAAAAAATTCTCTACTAGATGCTCTGCTGTACGTCCTCTTATCAAAATGTGGGCTATTTGTATTTTTCATGCTTATGTCTTTTCACTTTTAATTGTCTTTATTAGAATCAGGTTTTGGTTTTGGTGATCACTTCTACTTAAGTTTATTTGTTTATTTTGAGAGACAGAGAGACAGAGAGAATCCCAGGTAGGCTCCAAGCTGTCGGTGTGGAGCCGGATGCGGAGCTCGGTCTCATGAATCACGGAATCATAACCTGAACAGAAACAGCGTAGGATACCTACCCCACCAAGCCCTTGGTGATCATTTCTATTGGGTAAAGTGTTTCATTCGAAATTGTTTGAGCTCATATCTTTGTTTTCCTTTCCTTAATTTACCTTTGAGGTTAACTCACCCAGGGCTTCACTCATTTATTTACAAACTTTCTCCATTATTCTTGGTTCAGTTAGATGTTTCTCTTTTTTCTGTCTCATGCTGCCCTCAATTCCTTTTTTTGTTTTTTACTCTTAACTTTACTGAGGTATAATTGACATTAAGAGTTGTGAAATACTGAAAGTGAACATTGTGGTGATTTGATGTATGTACACATTGTAAGAGGATTCGCCCGTCGAGATGATTAATACAACAATCAGCTCACATATTTACTTTTTTTAAATGTATTTTTTGGTGAGAACGTTTAAGTTCTATTCTCATAAAATTTCAATTCTACAGCACAGTTTTATGAACTAGAGTCACCATGGTTTACACTGGATCCTCAGAACTTAGTCGTCTTATACCTGAAATTTTGTAGCTTTTTACCAGCCTCCCCCTATTTTTCTCACCCCCAACCCCCCCGGGAACTGCTATTACATTCTGTTTCTGTAAGTTTCACTCTTTTTTTTTTTTATTTTTAATTTGTTGATTCCACACATAAGTGATACCATGCAGTATTTGTCTTTCTCTATCTGGTTTATTTCACTTAGCATAATGCCTTGAGGTCTACGTTGTCCCCAAAGCCAGATTTGCATCTTTCTCAGGACTGAATGGTATACCCTTGTGTGTGTGTGTGTGTGTGTGTGTGTGTGTGTGTGTATCACATCACATCTTCTTTTTTTTAATAGGGAGGTTGAGAGTTATATTTTATTAAAGATTAATGACCATATAGTATTATACTGGTTTCAGATGTACATTACAATGACTCAACAATCCTTTTTCAAAATAAGTTTACTGTCAAATCGGCTTACATAAAACACCCAGTCCTCATCCCAACAAGTGCCCTCCTCAATGCCCATCACCACTTGCCCCAATCCCCCACACCCCATCAACCCTCAGTTTGTTCTCTTGTATTTAAGAGTCTCTTATGGTTTGCCTCCTTCCCTCTCTGTAACTTCTTTTCCCCCACCCTTCCCCCATACATTATGTTTCTCAAGATCCACATATCAGTGAAAACATATGATATCTGTGTTTCTCTGACTGACTTATTTCATTTAACATAATACCCTCCAGTTCCATTCACATTGCTGCAAATGGCACGATTTTATTCTTTCTCATTGCCATGTAGTATTCCATTGTGTATATAAACCACAATTTCTTTATCCATTTGTCAGTTGATGGACATTTAGGCTCTTTCCATAATTTGGCTATTGTTGAAAGTGCTGCTATAAACATTGGGGTACAAGTGCCCCTCTGCATCAGCACTCCTGTATCCCTTGGGTAAATTCCTAGCAGTGTTATTGCTGGGTCATAGGATAGTTCTATTTTTAATTTTTTGAGGAACCTCCACACTGTTTTCCAGAGTGGCTGCACCAGTTCGCTTTCCCACCAAGAGTGCAAGAGGGTTCCTGTTTCTCCACATCCTCGTCAGCATCTAGAGTCGCCTGATTTGCTTGTTTTAGCCAATGACTCAACAATTCTATGCATTACTTAGTGCTCATGGTAAGTGTGCTCTTTAATCCCCATCACCTATTTCACCCATCTCCCTACTCACCTCCCTTCTGGAGACCATCAGTTTGTTCTCTGTATTTAGGAGTCTGGTTTTTTTTGTATATCTCTTTTTCCTTTGCTTGTTTATGTGTTTTGGTTCTTAAATTCCACATGTGAGTGACATCATATAGTATCTGTCTTTGACTTATTTCATTTTACCACAGTTCACTCACTAGGTCCATACACATGGTTGGAAATGGCAGGATCTCATTCTTTCTTATGGCTGAGTAATATTCCATTGTATATATACCACTTCTTCCTTATCCATTCATTAATGGATATGCACTGGGGTGCGTCCATATCTTGCTATTGTGAATAACGCTGCAGGAAGCATGGGGTACAGACGTATCTTCGATACTGTTTTCAGTTTCCTTCAGGTATATACCAGGAAGTGGATTGCTAGATATCATATGGTAGCTCTATTGAATTTTTTGAGGATCCTCCACACTATTTTCCATAGTGGCTACATCCGTTTACATTCCTACCAACAGTGCAGTTTTTGCACTGAAATTCCAATTTGAAGTTAACGTCGCTACACCGATTTTGTTTATTTTGATGCTACGTTAGTGTTTCTTTTGTCATTCCTTTATTTTCAAATATTTTGTGCTCTTTCCTTTAGATTTAGCCTTCAAACTTTCTCGAAGAGGCTCTCTGCTCCAGTGAGGTGAGGCGCCACGCATGCACTGAGGCAGGTGCAACAGGAGAAGCCTCAGAGACACGCGGTTCCAACTGAGGAAGCCTCAGAATCGCAGGCTGAGCCAGGACTTGGTGCAGAGGGCGTGCGCCACCGGGAAACACTCTATTTCCTTCCAGCGCGAGATGCTGCCCAGAGTGGCATCCCCCACCCCATGAACAGGCAAGCCTGGAAGAGATATCACTTCATTTGTTTAAAATTTCAAGTCCCAACTACTGCCTCACACACGACACAGCTTTTTTTTTTTTTCTTTTTTTTAAATAAAGAAAGACTAGAGAAGGTATTATATTACCCCCCTGCTTCCTCGGGTATCTAAAACATACCTGAGACCCCAGGAGTCAGTTACTTATTACATTGCAGCCATGAAGCAGCCTAAGAATCCAAGTTATACAATCATGACCTTTCACCCAACCACGGAAGAATTTAAAGATTTCCCTAGATATATTGCGTACATGGAATCCAAAGGGGCACACCGCGCAGGCCTGGCCAAGGTGATTCCCCCCAAGGAATGGAA
>NW_024421056.1:0-5625 GCF_014898765.1 Herpailurus yagouaroundi
ATATAAATATATATAATATATATTATATATAAATATATATAATATATGTTATATATATACATATATATAATATATATTATATATATAAATATATATAATATATATTATATATATACATATATATTATATATTATATATATAACATATATATAAATATATATAAATATATATAATATATATTATATATAACATATATATAATATATAATACATATAATATATATAATAGTCAGATGTTATTTATGAACACTTACGCAAAAGTTTTGAATTAAAAATTAGCTAAGACAGTGTAACTATATTATAAAAATAACCCAATGACTAAATGGGATTTATTGAAGGAGGGTAATGACAGTTTAAACTAAGAAAATCTGGTAATATAACTTACCTAATTAATAGATCCAAGAAGAAAAGTTGAATGACAATTTTCATAAATGGTGATATGCATTTGACAAAATTCAACACTCAGTCTTGTTTTATTTATTTGTTTGTTTGTTTGTTTGTTTATTTGTTTATTTATTTTATTTGAGAGACAGTACACATGTCTGTGAGCAGGGAGAATGGGACAAAGGGAGAGAGAGAAACTTAAGCAGGCTCCATGCTCAGCATGGGTCTTGATCCCACAACCCTGGGATCATGACCTGAGCTGAAATCAAGAATCAGATGTTCAACGGACTGAGCCACACCCAGGTGCCCCTCAGTCTTGTTCTAAGCACACCCCCATGTAAGAATCAGTGAATAACAATTCCTTAAAATGAAAACATTGTCTCTAGCTAGTTAGCTATTTTAGCCCCAAAGCCAACATTTTACTTAAGGTAGAAATATTTGAGACATTTCCACCAGTAATTAAAATAGAGTTAGAGGTATTAACCAATGCAAAATATTAGAACTGTAAGTGATGGAAGATAAGTGATAAAATTACTTTTTTTTTTTTAAGTAGGTATGATTAAATACCTGGAAAACCCAAGGAGGAAGCTAGTTAAAGTTTTCTTGTTTTTCCCTCTTACTCTGCCCTAGCAGGGTTCTGTGCAGCCCAGATTTTAATTCTTGCAAGAAGTCAATCAAAATTTTGTTGTTCATCTACAATGAGTAGCAAAAAGGAGAGAACTTAGAGAGCCCAACATTTGGGGATTTTCAATTAGGTAAAAAAAAAATTGTTGGGTATATATTACGCAAACTGAAAGGATAGTCAGCATTGGTTAAGAATTCTTAAAGTCAAGATTTTACAAAAGGTGAGATCTCAGGGTGACTAACTTGGGGTGAGGATAAAGATCATTTAATAAAAGGGAGGAGGTGAAGGAACTGAGTGATCAGTTTGCTGAAGGATGCTAAGGAAACTCTTGTGACCAGGGCACCTGGGTGGCTCAGTGTGTTAAGCTTCTGACTCTTTTTTATGTTTATTTTTATTTTCTTACTGTTTTATTTATTTTTGAGAGACAGAGAGAGACTGAATTGAGCAGGAGACGAGCATAGAGAGAGGGAGACACAGAATCTGAAGCAGGCTCCAGGCTCTGAGCTGTCAGCACAGAGCCAGACACGGGACTTGAACTCATGAACTGCAAGATCATTGCCTGAGCCAAGGGCGGACACTAAACCAACTGAGCCACCCAGGCGCCCCAAACGTCTAACTCTTGATTTCGGCTCCTGTCATGCATGATCTCACAGTTCTGTGAGATCGAGCCTCGAGTCAGGCTCTGCGCTGTCAGCTTGGGATTTTCTCTCTCTCTCTTTCAAAATAAATAAATACACTTAAGAAGAAAAGAAAAGAAAACTGTTGCGACCTTTTATGCTTTTCTTGTTTACTTCAGTGGTCGCCCACACGCAGCCAGTACAATTGCTCCTGAACAACATGGGTTTGAACTTGGAGAGTCCACTAATACATGGATTCGTTCCGAAAAATACAGTATGGTACTGGAAATGAGTTTGCTCTTCCTTTTAACTCTCTTAATAATATTTTCTTTACCCTAGTTTACTTTATTGTAAGAATTCAGTACATAAAACAAACAACACAAAATACGGGTTAGTTGGCTGTTTATGTTATCAGTCAGGCTTCTGGTCAACAGTAGGCTATTAGTAGTTGAGTTCTGAGGGAGTCAAAAGTTATACACAGATTTCAACTGTGTGGGGCATTATCACCCCTAACACCCGAATTGTTCAAAGGTCGGCCGTATTTTAAACTTGCAGCTGTTCCCAGAACTTCCATTTTATCATTCCTCTCATTTTTGGCAGATGACCTTAATCCCTACTTAATGATGAAGTTTCCGAAATGATCCCAGACCTCTCTCCTCTGAACTCCTGTAACACTCAATAACACTTTATTGAGCACAGACAATATGCCAGGAGCCGTAGGCACCAAGCATCAAGGTGAGCGGTTCATTTAATGTACAAAATCACCGTATTGTCATTCTCATCACATAGATGAAGAAATAAAATTATGAAAAAGTTTGATACAATGCTTGAGGTCACCATTTAGTAAATATTAGGGTCAGTATTCAAATCGAGCTTGTCTGCACTTGTCTTACCTTCCCCATGGGAATAAACATCTTTTCAGGAAGGTCTAAGACTTGACTCATTTTTGTGTTCTCCATTAATCCTATCTCAATAACTTCAGCATTGTAGTCACTCAATTCATGTTGATTTGGGTCAAGGATTTGGTGAAATCATCTAGCTAGCTTTCCCTCTTTCCTGACTAAAAGTTTCTCTACATCCTTGTTTCTACCTTTTTTGTGGCTTTCGATTTTAATTCTATCTTGAATTACAGTGAGGAGCCATGGGATTGGATTAGCATATAGCTGATTTAATTGAAACGCTATTATTGGAGGGCACCTGGCTGGCTGAGTCAGCAGAGCATGTGACTCTTGATCTCAGGGTCTTGAGTTCAAGCCCCTCTTTGGGTGTAGAGCTTACTTAAAAAATAAAAATAAAGTAAGTAAAATGTTATTGGTTTATCAGCCCATTCCTTTTCATTTTGAGGATGGCTCCATTAAGAAAGCACTTTATGCGGCTGGGATTGTCTCATTTGAAATCAGGATTTCGGATCAGTGTAAGACAGGTTATATATTATTCTGTTCTTTTTTTCTTGTTAAATGTGTGAAATTGGTAGAAAGGAAGAACTTTCTCTGTTACAAGTTTAAAGCTTCTGTTTTTCAGTTGTGGGACCAGCTTTATTTTTACATTGGAAATCTGATAGATAGAGTTTCCATTTCTCCTTGATTAAAAATGAATATATATAGGGGAGCCTGGGTGGCTCAGTCAGTTAAGCATCTGACTCTTGATATGGGCTCAGGTCATGATCTCGCGGTCATGGGATCAAGCCCAACTATGGGCTCAGTGTAGAACGTGCAGGCTGCTTGGGATTCTCTCTCTCCTCCTCTCTCTGCTCCTACCCCATGCATGCTCTTTCTCAAAAAAAAAAAAAAAAAAAATATATATATATATATATATACACACACACACACATATATTTAGTTATTGTCTCATGGGTGGTAACTAGTTTTGCTATATTGTCATGTTCAAAGTTTTAAAGACAGATTTTTATCAGGTAAAGTCTTCATTTTATGGGAAACTAAAGGAATAGACCAGAGTTGGACATGAATGATTTTGGAGGATACTGAAGGAGTAGATAAGAACAGTGCTGAGAAGATTCAATTTTTGATGGCACACGTAGAGCCATCAATCCATGCTGCTTCATTGTGAGGTTGCATTCAAGGGGGAAAACATATTTCTGGATCTTAGAAAATGCTCATGTGAAATCAGGATCACATATTATTGGACAGTTGCCTGTTTACTTCCCCACCTTTGTTCTTAGAAACAAACAAATAAAGGTAAAAGAGATTAAGGCAAGAACTATTTACATTTGAAATAGTTTCAAATTTTTAAATCTTTACTTTTTATTTTAGCGATTAAAAACATTTTGGGGGCGTCTGGGTGGCTCAGTCGGTTAAGAGTCCGACTTCAGCTCAGGTCACGATCTCACCTTTCAGGAGTTGGAGCCTTGGGTCGGGCTCTGTGCTGAGAGCTGGGAGCCTGGAGCCTACTTTGGATTCTGTGTCTCTCTTTCTCTGTCCTTCCTCTGTTCGCGCTCTGTCTCTCCCGCCATCTCAGAATAAATAAACATTAAAAAACAATTTAAAAAACATTTAAAAAAATTTATCAAATCTTCAGACTATTGCAGCATGTGGGTTTTTGCATCTTTCCACGTTCAGGTTTCAAACACATATTTTGACCCCAAATAGGTTTTATTTTAGGGGGATGATAACAAACTGAGGTTACTAGCAGTGGAAAAGAACATTTTAGAGTCCGATTGATCTGCTGACAATGGAATTATATTGGAGCTGATTGGATAAAAATGATCTTCTCAGTTGCGTCTACCTTCAACAATTGGTTTTGATTGAAATGCCGGTCAAAAAATACCCCATTTCCTTTGTGCAAGAACCTACTGAAAGTAGGGTTTCCATTCCTGAGTGAATTGGCAAGCTGGGAGGTATTCTTACAATTTTAGTTGCTTAAAGAGTTCAAGTGAGAACTGGTGGTGATGTGTGACATATATGAGAGGTTTTATCATTATAGTAATTAATACCAATGTTTATATGATTGTGGTTTCGTGTGGACCCTTCAGCTGTATATATCCAGACAGACCTTGGGATTTGGGACTTCGATGCTTATTAATTTAAAACCATAGTGTCTCAGGACATGGCATATAGAAAGAATCTAAGTGTTTTTTTTTAATTTTTTTTAATGTTTTTATTTATCTTTGAGACAGAGAGGGACAGAGCATGAGGAGGGGAGGGGCAGAGAGAGAGGGAGACACAGAATCCGAAGCAGGCTCCAGGCTCCGAGCTGGCAGCACAGAGCCCGACGCGGGGCTCGAACTCACGGACCGTGAGATCATGACCCGAGCTGAAGTCGGACGATTAACCAAACGATTAACCAACTGAGCCACCCAGGCGCCCCTCTAAGTTTTTTACAATAATGACATTTCATCCTGTAGTGAAAAAAAAAAAAATTAACTTTACGGAAATAATGTTGCGTCCATGGAATCCAAAGACAGGCACAGAACAGGCCTGGCTAAAGAAATGGAAAACCAGGGTGTCGGATACCGCTGCAATAGCCACTCCTTTCCAGCAGGGGGCGAGGGGGAGGGGAGCGTGTCTACTAAATTTGCCAAATGAACAGGCCCGGCTGAGGGCGCGTTCCGCGGGGGGGGAGTACCGCCAGCTGGCGGGAAAAGTTCAAGTGTCAGATCCAAGCATAAAATTCGGAGCGAAAATATTTGAAGACACCCTTATACATATGACCAAATTGTGGCAGTAGAAATCAATGCTTCTTTACATGATCAAAACGCTGACACCTGGGGACCATCCAGGGCCTGCTGGAGCAAGAGTGCGGCGTGGTCATCGAGGGCGTCAACACGCCCTACCTGTACTTTGGCATGTGGAAGACCACCTTCGCCTGGCACACGGAGGACATGGACCTTTACAGCATCAACTACCTGCACTTCGGGGAGCCCAAAACCTGGTACGCGGTGCCCCCGGAGCACGGCCGGCGCCTGGAGCGCCTGGCCACCGAGCTGTTCCCGGGCGGTGCCCGCGCCTGTGACGCCTTCCTGCGGCACAAGGTGGCTCTCATC
>NW_024421057.1:0-3505 GCF_014898765.1 Herpailurus yagouaroundi
GCAGAAGCCATCAACTTCGCCACCCCGCGATGGATCGATTATGGCAAAGTGGCGTCTCAGTGCAGCTGCGGGGAGGCCAGGGTCACCTTCTCCATGGACGCCTTCGTGCGAATCCTGCAGCCTGAGCGCTATGAGCTGTGGAAGCGCGGGCAGGACCGGGCTGTTGTGGACCACACGGAGCCCACCTCGCCAGAAGAGGGGGAGCTCAGCGCCTGGAGGGTGGCCCAAGCTCCCCGGAGAGCCCTGCTGGGCCTGAGGCACCTCCCACCCCGCCGGGCCACGCGCACCCCTCGGCCTGTGGCCGCTAGTGGTGGGACTGGCCGTCGCACCCCAATGTGCCTGGCCTCCCCACGCTCCTTGCCGGCCCAGAGTTCTTCCTCTGATGACCAGTCTGGGCTTGTCCCCGCCTGCACTTCCCAGGAGCCTGGCCCCACCCGACCACCGACCCCGATTCCCTCTGCCGGAGATGTTCATCCCTCAATGGGCAGATATGGTCCTGGTCGTCGTCCTCGGGAACAAGGGGCCCGGGGGCCCAGCATCCAGGCCCGTGCCAAGAGGCGTCTCTCGGTGGGAACAACACACACAGCCCAGTACCCTGAGGCTCTGCCCCTCCCTATGAATGGGCTCTTCATGGTCAATCCTGAACCACTGAGCCCCAGACACCAGTTTTATGCTGAAGCTTCTGGGTGCTGTTGTGCCCCTGATCTTCAACCCTTAGGGCCTCCATTGGATCCTGAGAATGCGATGCACCCTGGCCCTTGCCTGCTATCCCTGGACAACATCACAATCAACTTCTCTGACAATGTCCCACTGACTTGCCCCAATGTCACTGGGACTCAGAGAAGATTCCCCAAGGACTCTGATGGGGATTTCAAGGCCCCTGTGAACCTCTCTGAGGTTGTAATGATGGACCACACTTATGCCTTTATGAATCTGACCCCAGCTCCAGTTGCCAGACCTTCCTGCACCCCTGACTGTGATCCTCTGGGTTCAAGTCTGAGGCAGTTGCCCTCTTTGAGCCCTCACCACCTATGGAAGATCTCCAGCCTTTGAGCTCATGACTATTGAAGATTTTGACCAGTATGGCTGTATCTGACCCTCAACCCCAGGAACCACAGAAGCTCTCAGGCCCACAACAATTCTGTGCTGGGCCTGTCCCAGGGGTGCTTTATTTTCTAGAAAAGACGCATCCCCAAAGATGCCAGATACTGTCTCCTGCTATGACAACCAGGACGCCCAGGGGCTCCCAACACTGTTGTAGTACGTTGTAGTACTTCTCAGGGAATCTCAGCTCACTCCTGAGCATGAAAAGGTCTTTGGTCTGTGCGTTGGCCTAGATGTCATGGTGCTGCTTGTTTGTGATATCGCCCTAAGGATATTTCGCCCACAGTAATTTGGGGCAACATTGGGTGATGCTGAGACTCGGAGCCCTTTCATCCCCATATTGTATCTGGGCCTCTGAATCATGATGCTGGCTTCCACTGGACATGCTTCATGCCACTGCTCATGTTGAAACTAGACCTAATTGAGTCTGTCAGCCAATTCTGCCTCAGGGATCTTTGTAACTTTATTTTCTTAAAGTTGCATCTGCAAAGCAAGGAAAGTCTAAAATCCTTAACATATATTTTCAGTATCAAGATTATTTATGAGATACCTTCTTAAAAACAAGACAACAGGTCCTAAATGGAGTGTCTTATGCTAAACGCCATGTCACTAAACAGAGACTTCATTTGTGTTTAAATGGAGAAATGGAGGCTTCATCCAGTTAATCAGGAATCCTCTGATCAGTATCAGTTAGGTTATCTGCTGATAGACTCCTTCCATCCTCTAAAGGAATGTAACCCCCATAATCAATTCAATTTTTTTTGCCTAGTATAATTTCCTTCTTCCTCTTCCTTTCTGCCTATAAAAGTCTTTCATTTTGGAGCTCCTTTCTATTGGCTAGATCGGACACTGCCTGATTCGAATTGATTTTTTGCTCAAATAAACTTTTACAATTTTTACTCTGCCTCCAGTTTTCTTGGAACAGTCTGAAACAAGAGTGTCTAGAAGAGTTAATAGTGAAAGAACAAGCAAAACAATACCAAGTACAATACAAACAGAAAATAGGGGTCATGGATCTTTGTATCAGACAGATTAGACTCAAGGGCAAAAGGTACACAGAAAGGCTTTTTATGATGCCTATGGCTAAATTTCACCCAGAAAATACAGCAGTCATGAATATCCATGCAACTTTGACAAAGTATAAATTACTTTCTAGATGAAAGGTAAATTTAAAAACATAGCTTAAAAAAAAGTTGAGAGAATCGCATTAAAATACGAGAATTTAAGTTACCATAGTTATAATTTATAATAATAATAATAATAATTTATAATAATAGACATTTGGTCTTCATCCCTGCCTCTGGTATAGAGCTCCTAAAACCCTTGGAATCTCCTAAGAAATACGAGTGATAAGGTGTCTTTTGTTGTGTTAATGATGCAATTTTTGGAAAGTCCCAAGTCATCTTAATGTGACTCCAGAGGAATCAACCTTGTGAATGGATGGTTGGAACTTTCACTCCCACAGCCTTGACCTCCAAGGGAGGGGAAGAGAGACTGGAGGTTGAGTCAATCGCCAATGGCCAATGATTTAACCATTCAGGCTTATGTAATGAAGCCTCCCTAAAAGCCTGAGCAGAGTGGGTTTGGAGAGCTCCTAAGTCCGTGAACACCTTGGGGTGCTGGGAGAGCCGTGCGCCTGGAGAGGGCCAGGAAACTCTGCACACGTTCCCTCTACCTTGCCCTGTGCATCTGTTCCCTCCGGGTCTTTCTGAGTCCTATCCTTTCATAAAAAATGAAGATCTAGTAAGTAAAATGTTTTCTGAGTTCTGTTAGCCATTCTAGTGAATTAGTCAAACTGAAGAAAGGGGTTGAGGCAGCCTCTGATTTATAGCCAATTGGTCAGAAGAATAGGCAAGTACGGGGTGGGGTGCAAGGGTTGGGGGTGGGAGAGCGTGGCAGTCTTGACCCTTTAACCTGTAGGGTCTGACACTATCTCCAGGTAGTTTCAGAAATGAGCTGAATTCTCAGACATGGTAGTGTTCTGAGCATTGGTGGTGGTGCTGGTGTGGGGAAACTGGAACACATATTGTAATTGGATGTTCAGGACCCCTTACTTAGTGCAAGACAGAAAAAATGGACAAACTTAATGACGTTGAAAACTTAACATTAACAATAAAGGCAGACTTATGAACCTGGTAATAGACAATACTTGCTTTTGTGAGGTGCCAATGGATCAATCGCAAAAACTGACATATATTAGTGTGAAAAAAATCAATAAATTCCCTAAACAAAGAAAAAAAATCAAACAGTAATTATCATGCAATAAAACTAGAAATTAATTAAAAAAATTTTTTTAATGTTTATTTATTTTTGAAAGAGAGAGAGACAGAGCACGAGTGGGGTAGTCAGATATAATATATAAATATATATAATATATATTATATATAAATATATATAATAT
>NW_024421058.1:0-9307 GCF_014898765.1 Herpailurus yagouaroundi
CAACACGAGATGTTTTCAGCGGCAGAAAATGCTAAGACGTACAAACACAGGAACGCGCTCCTTCTCTTGCAGCTTTTCTGCAACTTTCAACCCTAGATTCTAAAATTAAAAAACGCTTTTTAAAAAACAGATGAAAATCTCCAATCTTGCACCCAGTGGCCCCTCTGGGGCCCACTGTCGGGATGCCACAATCTCCTAGCTGCCAAGGCCAGGATGAATGTGTGAAGCCGGCAGGAGGGAAGCACCAGGTTGCTGAGCTACGGCCTAGAAGGCACACACCAGGTTATCCAAGCACTAAATATCCTTAAAGTGCAGTCGGGGCCCAACATAAACCCTCGGGCTACATTTCCCAGCCCGCTAAGTGCTGGTGTGCTCCCTCTACACTGATGTATGGACGCTGGAGACCGAAATCTAAAGTCTACGACAGAAATCCTTCATATTTATGTAGTTTCAGCATGTATTTTGTGAATCTTTTTTTAATATTATAGCCCTGTGTTGTATAGATTCAGTTTCTTGAGGGAAGGGCTTCCCGCCTGCAACTTCCTGGCTAAACACTGCGGATCAATGATCCGGCTTGCTATAACCCACAACCCGGCTTGCTGTAAAACCAAAATGTTCCTGGACTCTTCCAAGACTGTCACAGCTCTGTCTTCTGAACTCTCACTTGACATTTGACTGATTTTGTTTTATTCTTCCAGAAAACATCATCAGAGTACGTTTCACTCAACTTGTTCAACGCCTTCCATGTGTACCGCTACAGAATAGCTCTGACTGCTCGGGACAGTTCTCATTTCACACATCAGATCTCATTGTCATGTATACCCTCTGTCAGATGACAGGCTCTGATATTTAATGTGAAAGTACAGTCATACTTTAATGGAGTCATTGTGATGCTGGAGACGTTTACACACATCACGTCTGACTCCCACTCAAGATCTTATCAAAGGGGAAGAAGGGAGAAAAGGGTGGCAGCAGGGACGGGCGGAGGCGTGGGGAGGAGACGATGACCCGGCCCGGGGAAGGCATGCGCTACCCTGAGGACACGGCAACACGGGTACAGACACAACAGTGTCTACAGCAGCACTGTGAGCCACTGGGAGGGACAGCCTATACCCCACTAACGTAATACGACACCAGCAGGGCTATGGTTGACTGGAGAGGGCCCAGAGGAAAGAACATGGAAACTTCCAGAACTATGGGAAAGACTGTGTTTGGGCCCCAGCAATGCCATTTATAGCCGTATTAGCTGTTATGAAGTGCCTGCTCTAAGCCTCAGTTTCCCCTTTGGAAATGGAGATACCCATTGGACACTGTTGGCCAATAGTCGGAGCACATTTTGCGTAAAGCATCGAGCAGGCTCCCGTGTGACAAATTACCACAACCTTCACAGCTAATAGTTCCCCCGGGGGGAAAGGCAACCTGAACAAGCTTCAAAGAAGGCACCTCCCTCCACCGCTCCTCTAGAGTCTGGAAATGTCGGCGAGCTGGTTTGTGACCGCTCCCACAACACTGACAGGCGACCCCTCTTATGTTCTGCAACGTTTCCATAACAAACTCAAATTTCAGTTACATTTTCACGTGTGCGCTAGTAAATGGTAGTAGGTAACTGGTCCAAATGAGCATGAATTCTGAGTGGGAACAGTGACAACAAATTTGTCCCATCAATGCTAAAGAGAGGAGTCTGGCAGAGAGCACTGGATAGAGAGTCAAGGATGGGAGAGTGTCCACTTTGCCACCACCTGGGAACACAAGCACTCAATCCCCACAGGCCCCATTTCCCCGAGGAATACAATAGGTTCGGCACCCCTGCTCTGGGACCACTCTTGTCACAAAAAGCAATGAATCTTTCCAGGATAAAAGAGTCGTGTCCACAGCACACAAGAAAACTAACATTACCTAAAGCGGGGACCACAGAGCAATCAGAATGATGACTGTCACGTGGAAAACTACTTGGCCATGAGAAAGAATGAAATCCCGCCATTTGCAGCAACGTGGATGGGACTGGGAGGTATGATGCTGAATGAAATAAGTCAGAGAGAGACAGATATTGTACGTTTTCATTCGTGTGAACTTGAGAAACCGAACAGAAGACCATGGGGGAGGGGAAAAAACAGTCACAGAGAGGGAGGGAGGCAAACCACAAGAGACTCTTAAATACAGAGAACAAACTGAGGGTGGATGGGGGGTGGGGGAGAGGGGTAATGGGTGATGGGCATGGAGGAGGGAGGGCACTTGTTGGGATGCGCGCTGGGTGTTGTATACAAGCCAACTGGACAATAAATTACGTTTAGGAAAAAAAAAAACACCAAGTCAATGAAAACCCACGAGTCTTTAATGGTCTTCAAGAGAGGAGAAAGGCATAAAAAAAATCTAATTTCTCAACATTTGAAGACATTTGTAAACAGTTCCTTAATGTGAAATTACAAATTAAAAGGAAAGAGGAAGCATTTTGTTAACTGGTAGACATTGTATTTCTGAGTCATTGAATGACCCTGGTAGTTGAGCTAAAAAGTGAGAGAAGGCCACTGATCACATTAGAGACAAAATCTAGAAACCTGTTTCATAAAACCTTAATGACATTAAATCACGAAGGATAATCTCCTGATTTTAAAACCCTCAGATGCATGACTGATGCATTTGTATTACTACTCAAGTACCAACATGCAGAATATTCTCTAGGGGCTAGAGGAAGAACAAGGTTGGCTCAGGCCCCCCCCCCCCATCACCCTCTCCAGGGGTCAACCTTCACCTCGTTAATTTAGGTGGAAAGCTAGATATAATCTAATTTCTACATCTCTAATGTCCCCCAACTTCAAGTACCAACTTCACCTGTGAAGCATTCTAGCCAAAAATGTTCCACCCATACCCATCAAGCCTTTACATACTATTTGCAGTTTAAAGGAAATCAAAGGATAAAGGAACAAATTGAGTAGTACTATGGGGCAGCAAGCAGACAAATGTAGATGGTAGGACAAATGGCCTGGTCTCTTCACAAGAGTTACAAAAAAACAAACAAAGTGCAAGATTAAGAGAAACCATCTGGCTGACCCAGATGCAATGAGCAATCCCCGACTCTGCACCGGTTTGGACCCATCAGGTGAAATAGAACTCGGGGATCAAATGAGGCAAATGTTTCTATCTTCTGCATATTTGAGGCAACTGAAAACATTTCCTAAAATATAGAATGGGATAGCACTAACTGAAGGAAGTGATAAAATATTTATGGTGATCTCATTTTGGTCTAGGGAAAAAAACACGCACCGGTATCCCTGTTCATAAAAACATGCCCGAGCATCCGTGTATGGGATGTTCGTGCAACACATCAACAGGCATCCACACGTGAACATTCAAACAATCCCGAGTGGTGCGCACTCTGGTTTCCCACGGTGGGGGGCGGGGGAGAGAGGGGGATCTCGGGCCGTGGGAAAGTGCAAACCCACTCCTTGCACTTCTGCTCGTCTCAACTGCACTATGCAATTCGTTTTTGCCGCCACCATTTCTGCAATGATTAAAAAGTTCCTTCTGTGTGAAACGTGCCTGTGCTCCAACAACCTCCCAGGGCGGCTCACGGAGGTCAGGATGGCAGCAGTGCTAAATGCTTCCACCTGTGTGGGGCCCCACTGTTGGTAATGACCACCTGGGGTGTCATGGGAGAAAGTAAGTTCTCTAGCACAAAGAGGCCGAAGAAAAATCGGTACTTGGGGGAAGGCTGAGTGACAGGTGGATTCGACAGCAGAGCGACCAGACCGTTTGGAAAAGACCAAAGGAATGTAGCTGGAGTCAAGAAGGCTCCACTAAGGCAGTGGGGTGTGAGCGACCATGGAAGAACACGCTGGCCTGAGAGACGCCGGGGAGGGAGCATCTACAGGACTTGCTGGCTGACGGGTTCTGGCAGCGACCGGACCATCACGTGCGAGGCCAGGGTATCAAACTTCAAAGACTCCGAACATAAGGAAACACGAGAAGACCTCCATCGACGTAGAAGGGGCAGGAGGCACCTAGGGCAAGTTACGGTGCCTGGAGAGTCCCATCTGGTGAAAAGTGCGAGGAGGAGGAGGGTGGGGGAGATCGGATCTCATCAACAGGAGACCGACAGACAGTCCCAGGGGAAGTCTTCATCACCATGCTGAGAATTTAAGCGAGATGCTGGAACTTTAGAGGACAGTAAACAAACCTAATGGAAAGGGCTTGTTAAAGAAATTCAAAAACCATCTCTGAAGCAAAGGTAAAACGTGTACCAACAGCCACATGAGATGCAGAAGTGATCACATTAAGCAGCAGTCATGAAGTCTGTCATTATGACCAATGCCAAAATTACGTGGCCTAGAAAATTCTTAGTGTCACCGGGGCCTAACAAGGTATCACTGGTTCTCAGAAGAGACAAAGATTATCAAAAACGTGATAACTTGATAACCAGAAGTTATCAAAGGAAGTCGTTTGTATCACACAAAACATGGAGTCATCCTGAAGACCACACTGTGTGTTCATTTGTTTAGCCCTGCAAGAAAAGGAACCCCCAAGGTCACTAAAAGCATCTAGAATAAGAGTGTTATGTAAATCTCATTAATACGGATTCTTGTTTAAGTGCTGTGATCCAGAGGCAATCGTAAGATTAAGAACTTAAATTCCAAGATTGCCATTTCATGGCTGTTTGGAAATGAGACTTTAAGCCATGAACGTACTACATGACCCATCTTAAAAATCCAAGAGGATACGCAAAGAGATTGACAGAATATGGAGGCAGAGAAGGAGTCCGCCCAGGAGCCCTGACGGATTCTGACGAGGGGCCATGCCAACGGGCAGCTCTGGAAGGTCCTCATCAGAACGTGACCCTGCCGACGTTCCCCTAACATTCTGCTCCTCGGGCCAACCCTCGAGGCCAGTCTTAGGACTCTGCCTCGCCCTCTCCACACTAATCCCCATCACAAAGTAGCACTGCTGGGACTAGGAGAAGCCCCTGAAATCAGGCTCCTTTTTCCATGCTCCCTACTTCCTATCCCCCTCATCTTCCTCACCTTTTCAGTGCACAGACTGCACGTCTGGTGTCAGATTTATTCCTCAGTGTTTCATGGGTTTTGACACTGAGAAGCCTGTGTGATGAAAAATGCAACTCCTCCAGGGTACTGTGTAGGCACTTCCAGCAAGACAACCTGCTCGCACCCAGTGTGGACACTCAGACAAGGACCTGAGCTTAGGATTCCAAGCCCCAAGTTCCCGCCTGGCTTTCCCTCCAAGCACCTTTGAAACTCACCAGTTAGAGTTGAGCCCCTGAAAAGTCAGTGACCTCCCTCCCAACCACCTTATAAGTAACAGGTGCTCATGCCCCACTATTTCCTGCTCTCCGGTGACCTGGGACAGAGGCCTGCCCTTCCACTGGCTCGGAGAATCCCCAACTGGACCGCAATTAATCCCAACCCATGGAAATGCCCACGCTGGGATCAGGCAGGTTTCTGGGCCTCCTAGATGGGGGAGTTCCCTAAAATAAAGCATTTTAATACCTGAATTTCATTTTAATTGTATGCTTCTGCTCAGACTTTATAATCTTTATCAAAATGCCTCCCCAGGAATCCAGGTACTACAGATCAGTGACTGGGGTCCCTCAGACCAGGCTACTTAGAGCTCATCACGTGCTAATCTAGGACATACTTGAGGAAGGTCACAACTGTTGTTCGGGACACACACAGTCAGTCCCAGGGACTGTAAAAGAAAAAACCAAGAAGAAGAAGAAGAAGAAATTCAACATTCCATACCTTCAGACAGCGGTCCTCAAAGCACGGTGCCCAAAGCAGCAGCACCACCTGTGACCTCGTGCGGAAGGCACACTCCCAGCCCCCCTCCCAGAACTACCGAACTGCAAACTCTGCAGCTGGGGGCCAGCACTGCTTTGAACCAGCCCCTGCAGGATTTAGACACATGCTCATGTTTACAAACCGATGCAACATATGATCAATAGCAAAAAGAAATGAGGGAACACAGAAACTTTAGAAGCCCTTTCGTTTCCTTTGTTCTTTCAGTCAACATTTACTGAGAGCCTATCATGTGTTGGGCCCCGTACCAGGTGCTGAGGATGCCGAGATTAAGAAGGGACCCTCCGGGGCGTTGCCCAGCGGGGGGGGGGGGGGCCCCCCACGGCTTATAATAAACACTTTGGCAGTTGTGGTTGATATTCCAAATAACATCCTGACTTCAGCACAACCAACCGTCACCGGCACGCACTATTTGGATCTCCCTGACAGACGTCCGCGGCATCTCTGCAGAAAGGCCTCCGCTGACAGTTCTACCCAAACCAGCAAGCGAGCCTCATCCCAGCTCACCCCTTACTTTTCTGGACAGCACTTTTCACAACCTGACACGTCTGTTTACAGCTTGTCCCTTCCACCAGAAGGCGGGCTCTGGGACTCCAGCTCGCGTGCACGGACACACACCCTCCGCCACTTGGAGCCGGGCATGCTGCGGCTGTCCTATCAAAAGGGTGGACGAAAGGTCACGGGGTTCAGGCGAACACAACCACGGCAGGCCCAAGTCCACAGGTGTTACACTGAGCCTCGAGGGGCATCCTTCCGACCTCTCCTAGACGTGGCTTCAGAATTCCACATGCAGCAGACTCTCGCATTTCTTCCTGCTGAAGTTCTTATTAAGTTTTAGAAGTGTTGAGCAGATTAAAGGATTCCTTGAAGCTTTTATGCTTAACTTTGTAGAAAGAAACGCCATCTCTCTGACTATTACTGGGACAGATTACGAATAATTTGGAAGTGAATTGGATTGGCCATTTTGTAAGCTTTTCTTATCTAGCAGGGCTAATAGCAGACACTTTACTCCTTACAACAGCCCAGGAGGAAGTCTTATTAACCGCATTTTACAGATTGAAATGCAGGGTCAGATAGGCAGAAAGCTTATACTCACTGCGCTATAAATATGGCTTCAATCAATAGAGAATGTTTTGTGCCCCATAATCAGTTCAGACTTAGAAATTATAGAGAGGCAGCACAGTATCGTAGAAATAGCCCAAGCTTTAGATTCAGGCATATGCGGCTTCGAATTTTTTAACTTCTCTTGTGGAACCGCTTGCCCTTGGGCACGTTGCTTAATCTTCCCCAACTGTTGGGTGATTTCTACTTGCACGCTGTGAAGGTAGGAGCCTGAGAGAACTACTCTGTACATACTGCTTCAAGTGCTCCATCTCCCAGGCGGCACATGCCAAGACACTCCAGCCAGCACGACCAATGCCATCCTTGAGCAAGTTGAGGACCGTGAACCAATGGCCTAACATAACTTTCTCCTCCCAGATAAAGGGAACCTTAATTCTGCCGCCTCTAGGCCCCAAAAGGCTCATGGAGCCTTTTTCTATCTGGAACACTGCTTTAGAAAGCATGTTCTCTACATAACATAGCAAATGTATTCGAGTTAAAAAAAAAAAAAAGACTAAGTTTCTTAAGCAGATCGTTCCAATCTGTCCATTTATAAACACAATTACTCAAATGTAAGGGCACATGCGAACTTTATGAACGTCCCACAGCCCTTTATACCGTTTACAGTTCTTTATTATAAAAGCTAAAAGACTCCAGAACACTTAATATGTGATATAAGCTATCATCTGAATGTGCTGGGATTCGAACTGATTGAGAAGAAATTAACTTCACAGTCCTGCTTTGCCACACCGAGGACCATCTCCTCAGAGAAAACGGAATTCCCGTGGCCAGGCAATGTCCGACCTAGTACCCTGGACTACCTGGATGAAGAGAAGTTTGCTGAAGCCCGAGCACTGGGCCACGTGGCAGGGACCACCCCGCGGCCACGAGGATCTTAGTTCGAGGAATTCAGAGACATCAGCACAGAACGACTATAGAGGTGGGAGCAGGCAACAGGTGGGAACGGGGAGGGGGAATGCCCAGCTCTGCCTGTGTGCAGGTTGACCAGACAGGCAGCGGAAGAGCACAGCCCTCAGCCAGCGTGGGGAAAATGCCCAGGACGCAAGGCACGTGGACAGCCAGCACCGGCGACGAGCAGTGTGAGCTGAGCCCGGCCGAGCGCGTGGCCGCCCTTCGGGGAACGCGTGGCCAGCGTTCACCTGTAAGCACCGTGGGAGGTGGAGGCGTTCGGTGGGTGCGCTTAGCAGGCTGAGGAAGTTCCCTTCTATTTCTAGCTCGCCGACAGTTTTGTCAAAAACGGGTATCGTACCTCGTCAGAGGTTTCTTCTCTATTAAGACGTTTTTATAGTTTCCCTTTTTTGGTTTGCTGAAATGAAGAATTACATTTGTTGGCTTTCACGTTATGCAGACAAACCCTACCCAACAGGTGTCAGGGACGATGTCTGCGGCCATGTCCAGGAGTCTCTGTTGCCGCTTTCGTCATCTTCGTCTGCTTCTGTCACCGAGGTCGTGCTGACCTCACAGAACGGGTCAGGATTATCCCCACCTTCAAGGCCCTGGAAAGAAGAGTTGATGTACGCCTCTGATTAATCCTCCCTTCGTGTTTGAGGAGGTGCAGGAGTGAAGCCACCTGGGCCTGGATTTGTTCTATGGCCGAGGTTTTAACAAAAAATTCTACCTCCTTAGCGGACTTAGATACTCCCAACAGCCCGGTCTGTACGCTCTGGTGTTTTGTGTCTTTCAAGGCATCTGTCCGGTCCATCTCGCTTTTCAGACTTGGGGGCACAGAGCTGCTCAGAACACCCGCCTCCCTTCCCTCTGTAGAGTCTGTAGGAGGCCACGTCTTCTGCTCCGGGTGCATTCAGTCGTGCCTTCCTCTCCCATCAAGCTGGCTGCAGATTGGTAAATTCCATTTTTCTCCAAGAATAGGCTTTTGGTCTCCTCATCTAGATTAGGGTTTTCATTCCCGTTTTGTGTTCTGATCTTCATTTCCTTGTCTGCACTGCGTTCAATTTCCATTTCTCCTACTTTCTTCAAGCGGAGGCTGGGGTCTGACTTGAGGCCTTCCTCCTCCAACACGGGCCTCCGGTGTGACACGTCCCAGAAGCACTGTTCTGGCAACAGCCTACCAACAGCCTGCTGTGCTTTCCTGCTCACTCATGGCCAAATACTCGCTATTTTTATTTTTTAACTCTTCTCCAGCCCATGGGTTAATCAGGAGTATGTCGTTTCGTTTCCAAACATTTGAAAAATACTCAGAGACTTAGTTATCAGATTCTAACTTCATTACTGTCAGAGTATACTTTGCAAAATGAGAATCCTTTTAAATTGATTGAGATTTGTTTTGTGGTCTTTATCAGTCCCAGCTCCCTGGAGAAACAAAACCGCAGAGCCAAGAGACAAAAAAAAAAAAAAAAAAAAAAAAAAAAAAAAAAAAA
>NW_024421058.1:9407-9847 GCF_014898765.1 Herpailurus yagouaroundi
AAAAAAAAAAAAAAAAAAAAAAAAAAAAAAAAAAAAAAAAACAACCTCAGAGAGGGGAGCGGCAGCGGATGACCACCGACCACGTGCAGCCAGGACGTCGAGGCCCCGACCCGGGGGGCTCAGGGTCCAGACGCGTGCAGCGAAAAATAGCAGAAGAACCCAAATCCAGGAACAGTCGACAGAGGGTCTGATCACTACTCCTCAAAACCACCAAGGCCATGAACAAGAGAGACTGAGAAACCGTCACCGACCAGCAGACGCCAGAGGACTACACATCACGCACCTATGGGACCCTGGGACAGAAAGGCCAGTGGGGGATAAACTAGTGAAACCAGACCAATGAGCAGAGTTTGTCTCCAGCGGTGCGCCGATGCCGTGGCAAATGTGCTGTGGCAACACGAGATGTTTTCAGCGGCAGAAAATGCTAAGACGTACAAACA
>NW_024421059.1:0-13635 GCF_014898765.1 Herpailurus yagouaroundi
AAAGAAAGAAAGAAAGAAAGAAAGAAAGAAAGAAAGAAAGAAAGAAAAGGGGAGGGGAGGGGAGAAGGGAAAGGAAGGGAAGGGAAGGGAATGGAGAGAGAAGAGAAGAGAAAGAAGAGAAGAGAAGAGAAGAGAAGAGAAGAGAAGAGAAGAGAAAAGAAGAGAGAAGAGAGAAAAAAGAAGAAGCATATCTCTGGTGTCTCTGTTGAGTCCTGGCTGAGTTAGCAGTAACTTCTGCATCTAGCTGATGTGCCATGTATTTATTTCTCAAAAATTTGTTAGTCATCATTTTTATTATTTTCCCTAGTTTTCAGTGTCTTAAATAAATGGGAAGAGCCAATATTGATTTATTGAAGTTAATTTCTAAGAAAAAATACCTACATCTATGTCATAAAATAAATAGAATTAAGTAGCACACTGGAACACTCATAGGTGAAATGAGGAAAGAACAATGAAGGCCCCTCTCCCCAAAGACAGGGCTGCCCTCTGAAAGTTCAGTAGTTAAAATCGTACTCTAATGGATGGGTCTTCCCACAACAGAAATAAACCAAGAGATTGCTTGTAAATGTGTAACCGAAGAGTTTGTGGGCTCCCAGAACTCCTGTCAAGGTGACCCCCGTGTAATCTCAGGGAATGCAGGACTGGAAAATGATTGCAAATTAGTAAACTGAAACCTAGTCAATTGAATTGTATCTGGTGTGGAGAAAGCCTGTGTGAACAGAATGGGGATGGTCAGCCGGAGACCCACGAGGGCAGCTCAAGGACTCAGGGTCAGTGCTATTATTGCAGCACGGTTCAGAGAAGATGTAGGCTAACTGTGGGAAGGAGCAGTGTCCCCAGGCGAAGGAGACCAGGAGACCAGAGGAGCAAGGTGATGACAGCAAAGGTGTGCTGTTCAAATCCTGGCCTCTCCACTTGAAAATGATGCACCCTAGGAAGTTCGGTCACCTCTGTGAAGCTCCACTTCCTCTCCTGCACAAGGCAGGTGATGATTACAGCATTGTCATAAGGATGTTCTGTGGACTAAATGACAGCATGTTTGAAAATCTACTTTTATGCTCACATGGCCAGGGAAAGGCAAAGGCAGCTCCCACGTTCACATTCAGTGATAGGAGGCACTCAGCTGAGCCCCAGAGCCCAGCAGTAGGTTCTAAGAATAGCAGCCTTAAACTGGAGTAATGCCTCTGACCCCTGGGTCATTTTCTTCAGAACTCACCCTCCACGGGGCCGCCTGGGTGGCTCAGTCAGTTAAGCGTCCGACTTTGGCTCAGGTCATGATCCCGATGGCTTGTTAGTTCAAGCCCCAAATCAGGCTCTGTGTTGGCAGTATGGAGCCTGCTTGAGATTCTCTCACTTCTTCTCTTTCTGCCCCTCCTCTGCTCGTGCTCTCTCTCTCTCTCTCTCTCTCTCTCTCTCTCTCTCAAAAATAAATAAACATTAAAAAATTTTTTAGAAATAACACTCTGTAAAAGGTAATTGTGGTTTTAATAAGAATTTTATTGTACACTCAACCCTGTTAAATATTTTGGAAGTTGGACCATACCTCTAAGAGACAGAGACCTCTTATCATAACCAACCAACTTTTAAATAAGAGTATGAATCATGGTTCACATTGCTGAGTATGTTTCTGGGAGTCTTATGGTGGAGAATGAGAGCAGGAAGACAGTAGTGAGCTTGACACCAGAAAGCCAGTGTAGGTAACCATCACCAAGGCCTGGGCCAAGACCCTGGAGCTCCCTCTAAATAAAACTGAGGCCTGGAGGGTGAAGATAAGGCAGTTGGATGGACAGACCTAAAGCAGGTGAGCTTGGTGGAAGTGGTTGATGAAGAATGAGGGAGGAGTGAGACAAAGAGAGAGAGAAGACCTGTGTGTGTATGGCCTCAGTCACTGGGAGAACAGGGCCGTGTCCTTCACAGGACTAACACAGACAAGTAGAGGAACAGATCCCTGGAGCAGCGACAAGTGGAGGGGGCTGGGGCATATTCGTTAGAGATGACAGTT
Source organism: Herpailurus yagouaroundi (assembly GCF_014898765.1). Taxonomy (NCBI): domain Eukaryota; kingdom Metazoa; phylum Chordata; class Mammalia; order Carnivora; family Felidae; genus Herpailurus; species Herpailurus yagouaroundi. Next base: position 2,003 of record NW_024421059.1, read on the forward strand.
GACATCCAAGGAAGGTGTTCGGTAGGCAGCTGAAAGATTATGTGTTCATTGTGTCTGTGACGGGAAGGAAGGCAACGCTGTGAAATGCTGCCACAGAGTGGAATGAGTTAGGGGCTGACATATTCATGGAAGTTAGCAATTCAGTGAGTGGGGCTGCCATGGCATGAAAGGAGAGAAGGCTGGTTGGGGGAGAAGAGGGCCAGGAGATAAAGAGGGAGAATGCAGACAGTTCTGTGAAGAACTTTCCTGGCACTAGTGAATGCTACTTCTGTTCATATCCAGAGCAGATCAGTCAAACCAGGCCTCCAAAAATCTCCATTTGTGGTAGTGTTTTCTTAATTAATTTTATACTCATAAAATCTTGAGGGTCATGAAAATTTCCTAATAATAAGGTAATATTGGGTGGACTTTGGCTGTATTCATATACCCAGTCCTGGTTTTGTTTTCTCCCATCTATTTGAGAAGAGCACTCTGGTTTCAAGTTTCTAGAATGTTTTAGAAGAACTATAGTTTCTGACATGTTTAAATATTTGCAAAATTGTCTTGTTTTGCCCCTCATGTTTCTTATGCTGGGAATGGAAAACAAGCCTCCAGACATGTTCTGGTCAGCATAGGGAACAAGGGAATAGATATGGCCTCCTGGTGTGGACTTGCATATGTGGCCACAGTCAATGCTTGCATTCGCTTTTTTGACAACCAAGTGAGAGCCAACCTTCAGTCTAATCCCCTATTTCATTTTTATTAGAAAGTCTTAAGAACGAAGACCAAAGGGAAATAATTGCCTTAACCAAAGTTAGGGTGGAATTACTGGCAAACATCAATACAGTTCTTCAGACTTGCAAACTTGCTCATGGGCATTTAGTTGGCCATTCTTCCCACCCAGCCATGGAAGGTGAAGGGCATTATGCCACCAGCTCAAGGGAAGAGTGTGCTGAGGGTCTTGAGACTGATGCACTCAGATTCATGCACAAGGGCTTCAAAGTTAGCTGGGACCTTAAGTTTTTGCATAATTTTCTAGATTTTTCTACCTTATGCATAATGATATTTATTTATTTATTTATTTATTTATTTATTTATTATTTTTCTTTGGAGTGACTGAAAGCAATAACAATGTAAAAAGGAAACAAAAATCTCTCTTGATAGGTTGAGTTACCCAAATGACTCTACTAAAAGCAGCTTACCGAGCAGAAGTGAACTAAAATTGGCTGATGAAAAAATAAATGACAGCATGTGACTTTTCACCATATTTTACCCCAGTGATTCACTAAAGAAATCAGTGGCCCCTTTTTGCCTCTGCAATTCTGAATTTGGTAAAATCCCAAGATGCAGATAATAAAAGGAAGGGGAGACCACATTTCCTCTTACATGTCCTTTCATTGACCCTTGTGTGTTTCCTGAGGACCACATGTCTGTCCTTTGTACCCTTGCAGCCTTCAGAAGCTGGAGTCACTGACTGCCTTATGCTCATTCATGCCAACCGTGAAGCTCCCTTTGTTATTTTTCTTTAAAAAATTCTTTTTATTTCACTTTTTTAAAATTTCAAAACTTACAGGGAATTCTAATAATTATTGAATCCCCACCTTGTGTTAGTGTGTGGTTTTATACACGTTATCTCCTTCCATTTATATAGTATCAAATTGGTATTATTAAAAAAAAACAAATTGATATTATTATCCCCATTTTAGAGGTAAGGAAACTGAGGCCCAGAGTGACCTCACTGACATTTTATAACTAGTGTCTTGAGACACATGGATTCAACCCATAACAGTCTGGTCAAAATGGCAGTGCTTTTCCACTACAACACAATGGCTTCTGCACTTATAAAGTACTTAAGTGCCCTGTACCCTTAGGAATAGGCTCGCATATTGTTCCAAAGGAAGACAAAGTCTATAAAATGTGTGCCCTTAAGAAGGTAAGTTCAAACAAAAGAGAAAGGAAAACAAGTCAATGTGTGGAAAGAAATGTATAGCTCTAGACTCCCTACTTATCACTAGGCACCACCCTAATTTGTATCACTGGGTATCATCGTATGGTTAAAATCCACCACCAAAGCCCCCAGGTATCCTACCCATTGATACTTTGAAATCATACCTATCACTCACAAATTGAATTAAATCCACTTTTCTTCTCCCTGTGACATTAAGAGCATGAATAAATACGCAAAATATTGTTGACACCTAGATTGCTCATAGTCTGCACACAACCCTCACCTGCATTTTATTGGCCAGTGCAGTGTTGGCTCCCACCATATCCTTCCTTCCTTCCTCCCTCCCAGTCACTTTCTTCCTTTCTTTCTTTCTTTCTTTCTTTCTTTCTTTCTTTCTTTCTTCTCTCCTTCTTTCTTTCTTATAGAATTTTAAATCCTTTGTCAAGGTTTAAAAATTGAGAAGTTTTACATTAATATTCCAGTCTGACCCACTTGTTTTACATTCATGAATATCATTATTACTTGTTATTAATGGATTCACTGTCTCCTTTAGCCAGAACAACTGTTTTCGACCAGTTTTCCTCTCTCTCGCTTGAACGTATGTGTCAGGTTCCATGTGTTATCTAACACAAAACTGGCTTCACTCATTTTTATTACTTATTTGGCCCTTGTAGGGAATTACTCATTTGGCCCCTGTGTCTATCATAATTCAACAACTTTGGAAAAAGCAACTTCTTTTTTTTTTTTTTTTTTTTTTTTTTAGTTGTCAGATTAAAAAAAAAAAACAACCCATTTTTGGTATTGTGTCTTGCATCATCAAACTTTTTTCTCTGTTATTTGGAAGAGATTTTTATCCTTAGAGTGCTATTTCTTTATTACAGCACTTTAACCCAGGACATCAAATTGAGGCAGACAAGGTGTCAAGTGTGTGAGGGAGGCAGTAGTTAGCATTGATTGACAGGCTTCAGAATCAAACATTTTCACCCTGAAAATGAAAGTGGAGAGAAAATCCTAAAGCAAAATGGTTTCTTCAGGGTTGCATATGTGTTTGTCTGTATTCTACTTTGACTATGTGGAATTTGCTTTGAATTCTCTGCTTGAAAAGATATTGGAGTATGAAGACTCAAATTTTATTCTGTGTCTTTGTAACATTCATAGAAATCCTTTGAAACATAAACTAAAGTCTTATGCCCGGCCCTTTGAATGGCCTCTAAATATGGTACTCAAATAGTAGAAAATGGATTAGTGCATTTCTTTACCTTTTTGGCTACTTGACCTGAAGGGTATGTGTGCAGGTGATTATTTCATTTATTTATAACCAAGATGGATTGGTAGGTTTTTCTCCAAATCTCGTGAGTTGGATGCTAAAACTTAACATTTAATTTTCTGTAGTGTTTTGTATAGTAGGCGATATTCAATACAGAATCATAGCTGGAGGTGTGAAAAAATGGATTGACTTGTCTGAGGCTGCAGAGGGTTCAGGGACAAAGATAAGAACTAAAATGAGTATTATCACCACCATTTCTGAACAGTTACCATAGCTCAGGCACCATGCTAAGTGACTATATGATCTCATTTAATTTGTTCAATAACTCTGTGGTATAGACTTTATCTCCATGTTAAAATTGAGGACTCCATGGAATCTCAGAAATAAAATGATTTGCCCAAGTTAAAACAGCTAGGAACTGGGGACTTGGGCTTCCAGAACCAATCTGTGTGCTTCTAAAACTGTCCTTGAAGCATTACATCACATTACTGCTGCCAGGCTTCCCAGTTAAGAATTTGGGATACTGTTTTCTTGCTCTCTAAACTCAGAGATGTACATGCTATACAATGCTAATGAAATATAACATGGGTTTTGAGTGTGTTTTGAGTGTTTTGTTCACTTCTTTGTGACTACAGAGAGACAACCAGTATGAATCTGCTTCTTTGTGTTGTTGTTACTTTGCCTTGAATGTTGGTGCGCGGTTCTGGGTCTCCCAATTCCCAGGCACAGGCAAGATGATCCATCCAGTGCTTAACTGAGGTTGTATAGGTGGAGAGTCCAGCCCACTCTGTGGGGTTCTCAGACTGCCCCCATAGGATTGAGTTTGGCTTGTCATTTTAAGTTGGTAGCATGCCTGATGGATGAAACATGGACATGAAAAATGCCCCATCATCTTTTCTAGCAGGGAACCTGATGCTCAGATCAGTAAAATGGAACAAGACCATAAGGCAGAGTTTGCCTTGCACGCTTAAAAAGGCTATTGAAGAATGTTGGTTACTATCTCAAGACTCGCTGTGGTATAAAACATTTTGTATTTTTTTTGCCCCGTCTTTCAGAAATTTCAGTCTTTTGTTAGTCATGAGTTTCAAATTATCATGTCAGGATGAAATACACAATATACAGGCATCTCCAAAGTCTTAAAATATATGTGTATACATATATATTAAATTTACGCCAGGCTATTTATGGCACGCTAGTTAAATTTAGATGCAGGGTAGATACCGAGCATGTGACTAAGCCTCTGCCCCTTGTGTCCTGTGAACTTAGGCAAGTTATCTGATGTCTCTGAGCCTCAGTTTCCTCATCTGTGAAGGAAAATAATGGTACCCACTGCATAAGGGTGCTGTCTGGGAAAAAAATATCCGCTGGTATGTTTCTGGCTGAAAATATTCATTCAATGCCAGTTTCTTACCTACACTTTTATTCTCTCAGTTATTAAATGGTTTGTCCTTACCATGAGTCAAAAAACACAGCTTTAAAAAAGGGAAAAACAATAGCTTCATCCATTTATTTTTAACTTTTTTTTTTTTTTTGCCACAGGGTGACTAGTTAGTTCTCCAGCTGCATAATTAACAAAGACAAAGCCCAAGCCCTTAACTACCAACATCTTTAAAACATAGAGCACAATGAAAAGCAATAAACCAGTAACTCTAGAGACTTGTTTTTACCTAGAGTTAAAAAGGTGATAAGAAACATCCCAAGCTGATCAGAATCTGGAGGCAGGAGGCTGAAACAAGTCCTTGGAGTGATTTCAAGTGGGATTTGTGGCCCCTATTTCAAGTCAGTTACTGAGCTACCCAATCTCTTTGTGGCAAGAGAGCCGATGTTTGATGTTACATCAGCACTGCATCGTGCAGGTGGGGTGCTGTTAGCTACAGCAAGCCACAGCAAGCTCTGTAAATTACCTGTGTTTCTGGAAAGACTTAGGGAAAATGTAAATGCCACTGGTTTTTGGAAGCTGGCCAAGGATTTTGTAATTAGCATTCCAGTCTTTTGCATATGCTTATGAGATGAAGAGTCTTCTGTCTCCCCCATCCCTGCCCCCACCCTGCTGCTACAACCACCCAAATCACCTCAGAAAGGAAGAGTCTTGGAGAAGGAGTCCCTACATAATCCACATTTTCTCCTCTTTTTTTCTTAAATTTATGTTTTGCAGGACAAATGATACTGGCTTTCTTTCCTTCAAAGACCACTTGCCTGTCACTCAGATAGTTATCACTGATACCAACAGATCAAACTCAGAAGCTGCTTGGAGAATTGGTCCCTTGCGTTGCTATGGTGACCGTGAGTACTAAATGGAAAGAAGCTTTCTCTCTTCATTACATAAGCACAAGATGTTTTTATTCCCTTATCCCTTTTCCCTGCAGTGTCCCTCAGTCTTGAAAATTATTCACATGCCCATTGCTTTTCTCTATCCCATTCCAAAACAATGAATCACGCTTAAGGATTTTTTTCATTTGCAGGGCACTTCTGGAATGCGGTATCATTTTACACAGAAGCCTCTTACCTCCACTTTCCCACCTTCCATGCGGAGTTCAGTGCTGATATTTCCTTCTTTTTTAAAACCACGGCTTTATCGGGAGTTTTCCTAGAAAACCTTGGCATTAAAGACTTCATCCGACTTGAAATAAGCTGTAAGTGCCCTCATTTATGAATTTAATGTAATGCCAACAGAAGTTCATGTGTTATCTTCACCACTAACAACTAGTATATGTGGATACTATCAGATTAATAACTCTGGACATTTGTAAAAATAGCCATGATAATTTCTGGTTCCTTCTAATGCTTTTTGTTTCATTATTACCTATCGGTATTTAGTTGTTCTCTCTTCAAAATAGGGCATTCTTTGGGGCGCCTGGGTGGCTCAGTCGGTTTAGCGTCCTACTTCCACTCAGGTCATGGTCTCGGGATTCACCAGGTTCAAGCCCCACCCCTGGCTTTGTGCTGACAGCTCAGAGTCTGGAGCCTGCTTTGGATTCTGTGTCTCCCTCTCTCTCTACCCCTTGCCCACTCACACTCTGCCTCTCTCTCTCTCTCTCTCAAAAATAAATAAACATTAAAAAATTTTCAAAATAGGGTCGTCCTCAAATTTCCATAGGTACCTATTACAGTGTCCTTTATCTGCCCAGGGGTACTTCTCACCTTTGACTTTAACCTTCCACACCCCAAAACTTTTTCAATATAATTTCCATGGGAAGTTGAATGTGTTCTTATTGTGCATTCTATTCACATTTGGGGTCTACTTTTTTTTACTGTACTTTTGCTCTGAAAGTGATTTCCTGATTTATTTCCCACCATTAGGAGTGTGTGACTATCCAATCAGAATCCCCATTGTTTCTCTACCACTTGTACCTCCTAAATTTTACCCCAGGATGTGGCTCATTTTCTAACATCCCATCTCCTATATACAAGTTGTATTCATTAATGATCATAAAGCTAAATGGAAACTAATAGAAATGCAAATGGCAAAATGTGCTAATATTGAACTCCTGTATATTATCATGCCAATCAAAATTTCCAATACAAAAAAGAAAAGACAATGTAGTACATGAAAATTTTCTAATTTTAAAATAAAAAGGGGGAAAACATCCATGTGTATTGCTTTGTTCCGGTAATAGTCATATTCAAATGTCTGTTCATTTGACTTTATTTCTGCAAATTTGTGGATGACTTCATCAAAACTGATTATCTTCACATGTGCATGTTCAAAACAGTATAATCAGATTTGTCCATCTATCTTCTCTTATACTGATCAAAGAATACTTTTACTAATTTTAAATGAAAAAAAATTTTTTTTCTCATGAAGCAACAGACATGTAAATTTTAGGAAAGGTTTTAAACATAAAGATAAGCTTCATAGAGGGGCACCTCTGTCGCTTAGTTGGCTGGGCGTCTCACTCTTGGTTTCGGCTTAGGTCATGATCTCATGGTTCGTGGTTTCCAGCCCCACGTCGGGCTCAGCGCTGTAGGTGCGGAACCTACTTGGGATTCTCTCTCTCTCTCCCTCTCCCTCTGCCCTTCCCCCATTCTCTCTCTCCCCCTCTCTCTGAAAATAAATAAACTTTAAAAAAATTAAGTTTGGTAGATATTCAAAAAAATATTTTATTTACCATAAATTCCAGGAGTTGCAATTCTTTCTACGTGTTTTCTTCAGAATCAATTCTAACAGCTTTTAGATATCTCTGCAATCATTAAAAAAATCCACTAAAAATTTTGCCTGGAAAATCCATCACAGATCACTATTCTATTTGGTAAAATCTCATAGAGTTCCTAAAGGTTTGTTGTTGCTCAAGCTCTCCTGGGTGCAGTTTGCATCCACAAGGCCTGTGATAATGTGTATTTGTGTCTTCTAACAGTAGTCTTGAGTTAAACAATGATTGCACGATAATTGTAAAAATGAGAAATGAGAAGCTGAATTCTTACTTTTAAGACTAAGCACATATGTTTAAGTCTGCATGTTCAGGAGCCAAAGGTATATCTGGAGTTCTCTGCATTAACTTCCCTCTTGAATATAATATTTATTAAGTGGTGAGTAATAAAATGTGCTATTTGAAGCTTACATATACATTATTAAAAATTCATACTAACATCAGCATTTGTTAGAACTTAGACCAAGAAAAGGTTTTTTTTGGAGGAGGAATGTTTTTTTTTTTCCCTGAGATTGTTTAGAATTGCTGTTTTTGGTTGCTTTCGCTGGTTTTCCAATTTTCTATACTCAGTGACTGCCCTGCCCCCCAACTTACTTCTTCTAAAAGAATGGGCTGTTCCTATCATGTTGCTCTTGTTATGCCCATGGCTGTAACTTGCACTTGTCATTAGATGCCTCATTTTTCTGTGTCTGAATTTTTTTTAATGTTTATTTATTTTTGAGAGAGGGAGAGAGAGAGAGAGAGAGAGAGAGAGAGAGAGAGAGAGAGCACAAGCGGGGGAGGGGCAGAGAGAGAGGGAGACACAGAATCTGATTCAGGCTCCAGGCTCTGAGCTGTCAGCACAAAGCCCCACATGGGGCTCAAACTCACAAACCGCAAGATCATAACCTGAGCTGAAGCTGGACACTTAACCGACTGAGCCACCCAGGCGCCCCTCATTTATCTGTGTCTAAATGGATGCTTTCTGTATTTGATTAAGGCAACTGACCCATATTCGAATAATGATCTGACTGCGTGAAATACCCTTGAAAGTAATGTCTTAGCAACAGAAGCTTGGAAAAGAGCACAAGCGCTAGCTGGAGGAGATGACTGAGGTGTTTGCACCAGTCCTTTCAAATCACCAAGCAGCTAAGTGTTTCTTTTGCAGTTATAGCACAATACGTACAAGGAAAGAGATCTTCTTAATTGGTAGTTTTAACCTCCTTTTACTCCAACAATTTAAGACTATTAATGGGAGGAAGCTCTTGTGGCTTTAATGTGAAAGAAGATCTCTCATATCTAACTTGGCCAGGCTCTGAAAATGTGGAGTTGAGTGCCAACCATTGCATAATATGGATATAATAACCTCAATGTAAATTTAATAAAAATCAGACCTCGAGGCCTTTTGATTCATTAAAGCAGCAGCAAATGTCATGGCATATTATCACAAGGTAATGAGCAATGATTTAGTGTTAATTACATTTCAGTGTCCAATTTGTTTGTACTTTCTGGTACTGTATTTTGTCCTTTTGGTTGTATAGAAATGTTGAAATGCAGGTGGTATTAAATTTGGTGAAAATTTTAAAATCTATTGACATGATTGTTTGCTGTACACTTTTTCACCAGGTTGAAGAGCGTATATGTTTTGGAAACAAGATTTTATATAAAAATTTTAAAGTACAAGACTTCATGATTTTCAGAATATTTTATTTTATTTTATTGTTATTATTTAAAAGGAAAAAAATTGGGGGCGCCTGGGTGGCTTTGTTGGTTAAGCGTCTAACTTCAGCTCAGGTCATGATTTCACAGTCCGTGAGTTCAACCCCCCCGTTGGGCTCTGTGCTGACAGCTCAGAGCTTGGAGCCTGCTTCGGATTCTGTGTGTGTGTCTCTCTCTCTCTGCCCCTCCCCCGTTCATGCTCTGTCTCTCTCACTCTTAAAAATGAATAAATGTTGGGGCGCCTGGGTGGCTCAGTCGGTTAAGCGTACGACTTCAGCTTGGGTCATGATCTCACGGTCCGTGAGTTTGAGCCCTGCGTCGGGCTCTGGGCTGATGGCTCAGAGCCTGGAGCCTGCTTCTGATTCTGTGTCTCCCTCTCTCTCTCTGCCCCTCCCCTGTCCATGCTCTGTCTCTCTCTGTCTCAAAAATAAATAAACGTTAAAAAAAATTTAAAAAAATGAATAAATGTTAAAAAAATTTTTAAAGGAAAAAAATTGAAAGGAACCTTGCATTTCTTATTAATAGCTGCACTCATCCTATACCTTTTCTGCAGATAGAATGTTCACCCTAAGGGGTTCATGACAAGATACTTCTACAGATCAGCTACTTATAAAGGAAATGGTCTTTAAACACATGAAGTGGCTCAGAATAGATTTCTCTTCCATCCCCAAGGAGTGTTCCTCTATAACTATCTGAACAGAAGCTTCCAAAGTTGATAAATCCATGTTGTTCGACAGGGAACAAGAAATGTCTGTGAAATTTTCAATCCATTTCTTTCTGGGGCACTTCCAGCTAACACCTGTGAATTTTGTAGTGTTGACATTAGTCCGTATTCTAAAAGAAGCAAGACATTTTACAATGTCCTCAAGTCTTATTAGTGCATCTATTTCAAATGAGACTAAGAAAAAAAAATCAGCTGTTTTGGCCATTATCTCACAATGGCTGTGCCCGTGGAAATCAATATTTTGGAGTAGGTGAGGAAGAGCAGAAAGAAATGGCTGTTGAGAGTCGAGGGGGCCATATTGCTTGGAACCCCATGTGGATTCAATGTGGTACCATTACTCTGTTTAATTGTGAGCATGTCTGTCACCCCTTTAGTGGTTACTTGTGCAAAATGGGGTTTATGACACCCATATGCGAATCAGACATATTTGGCTGCAATTAAAAGAAAACTCAGGGGCGCCTGTGTGGTTCAGTTGGTTAAGCATCGGACTCTTGATCTCAGCTCAGGTCATGATCTCAACGGTTTGTGAGTTCAAGTCCCATGCCAGGCTCTGTGTTGAAGGTGCAGAGCCTGCTTGGGATTCTGTTTCTCCCTCTCTCTGCACCTCCCCCATTCATGTTCTCTCTCTCAAAATAAATAAATAATCTTAAAAAAAAAAAAGAAAAAGAAAAAAGAAAACTTGATCTGAACTGGCAGATACAAGGATGGGAATTCACTGGTACTGAAACATGCGACTAAGTCCAGAATTGGTGGGGCACTTTATTTCTGGTTGGATTCATCAGTTTAATAATGTTATCTGCGGTTTAATTTATTTCTCTTCTTGCACTGACTTGTGAATATCTCCCTCAGTCTAAAGCTACTGCACCCTCACGGGAGGGCTACATTTCAACTGGTGGGAAATCACTTCTTTGCCAGCTATCCACACAATCCTGCTGATAGGCAACTCACTTGACCTCCTATGACCAATGCTTCTGGCCATGAAAGGAAAGATTGCCGAGTGGTTTTTCTAGGGCCCACCTTTACACCTGGAAGGGGGACTAGCTTTCCCTAAAGACTATAAAGGAGGAAAAATAATTTCCTTCTTAACTTTTCAGTTCTTGGTTAAGACCCCTGTAATAAAAGAGTGACAAGAGAAAACAAACAAAAGTTTATTGACAAGCGCACATCATGTGTTCATGGGAAAAATGAGTAACTCAAAGCGGTAGCTTAGAACTGCAGCTTACTGGGGTGCCTGAGGGGCTCAGTCATTTAAGCTTGCAACTCTTGATTTCAGTTCAAGTCATGATCTCGCAGTTTCATGAGTTCAAGCCCTGCATTCGGCTCTGCACTAGCAGTGCAAAGTTGCTTGGGATTCTCTCTCCCTCTCTCTCTGTCCCTGCCCCCACTTGCACCATCTCTGTCTCTCTCATATAAATAAATAAAATAAAAAAAATATAGAAAAAAAGAACTACAGCTTATTATATAGCATGTTCAACAGGGAATAATAAATTTATGGAGAGATAATCGGACAAAAGAAGGCAGTTTTAGGTTTCGAACAGCAGAGAGTAAGACTAGTTAGTAAAGTTTGTTATGCAGAGATGTTTGGTAGGCTGATAGAGTCTACAGTTGTCTCCAAGCAATTAACTTTTGTCCTGGTAGAGAGGAAAGGAAGGACATCTTTGTCAATTTATGACCTGCCTTACATACACCGGAGGAGAGCAAGGAGTTTTTCCTTGTCTCTGCTTCTTCTCAGTTGCCTTCACTCAAAATCAACCTGATTTTAAAGTAGCATATTTTGGGGTGGCGTATTCTGCTGGCCTTCAAGCCCATGGAAAAAGTGAGTGAGATATACATATTTCATATATGTTATCTGTATGGAAATATATATAT
>NW_024421060.1:0-16490 GCF_014898765.1 Herpailurus yagouaroundi
TGTGTGTGTGTGTGTGTGTGTGTGTAAGTTTAAAATCTTGTATTGCCCTATGAGTGAAAGCTGGGACAGACGACAGTCTAGTGACCAGACATTGGAATAAATTCTCCAAAGTTCTTAGCACAATTTCTGACTAGATGCCTGGGTGGGAGACATTGAACCTAGAAGAGGTGAACTGGGACTATCACACTGGGGGAAACTTACCTAAATTGTAGGAAGATCCAAGCACCATATTTGAAGAGGGCAAAAGTAACCATGAGAGTCAGGGTTCCATCGACAGTAATTGACATTGAGTTAGGACAGACTGGGCTTGAGTAAGGAATATGGGAGGGGAAGAAGGGCAACTGCAGAAGGGGATGAGGAGTGACTTCCTGAGCAACCGCTCAAGTGCCTCCTACAGCTACTTACATATATGGGCCAGAAGATAGATAATTAGTTGGGCCAAAATAGAATTGATGTTTCTCTTTATTTTCCTTAACCACCTATATTTCCCTTTATGTGTTTCCAACCAAATTGCAAATCCTTTGAAAATAGAGCATTCGATCATTCTATTTACTTCCTTATAATCCCTACAGAAGTTTTTGACATGGTTGATATCTAATTTGTATTATCAGTTATTGTCACAATAGTGTTATCTAGCCAGTTGCCAAAACTCAGTGGCGTACAGAATTCAGTACTTATTCTCAGCTCATGCATCTGTGCATCAGGTGGGATAAATGTACTCCGTGTGCCACATTCTGAGGCCACGCTGGAGAGGTGGTGGCAATCTGCAGCATGTTCTCGTGGTCCTGTCAGAGAAGATCCCCAAGGGAAAGTGGAAACATTTGTATGACTCTTTTAAGATCTAGACTCTGAACGGACACACTGCCATTTCTGTTCATATTCAGTGGGCCAAAGTGACTAAAAAGACCCAAGTCTAACATCATCCCTGGATAGGGATGTTGACAACTCCCATGAACCCACTATACCATATATGTACTGATCGGTGTGGACATTGTTGAAACCGTAAAAGAAGAGACAGCTAAGTCTTTCTGGTGGCACCCTGAGGTTACCAGAATTTAAGGCCATGGGCATCCTACCTGTAAACTGAGAAATAAAATAAAGAAACACAATAAAAACAATGACAATGGCTCAACACGGTAGCACTGTCTGTATATATTTACAGAACTTTCCATCTCCTTTCTGGTTAGTTTGGAATTATGTTTAGACTGTTCGTAGTAGTGGGAAGAGCCAAATTCTCTTGGCTCTAGTTCCAGTTACCACTGAGAAGCTCATTATTTTCCCAGATGTCAAGACTTTGGTTTTAAAAAATTGTAGGCTTGAAGACGGCTCTCCAGTTTGAATTCCGTTCAGCAGCTCAGGTGATTAAGTCATAGAAGTGTGCAACGAACCTGCATCATGATTTCTTTTAAATTTCCTACATTAAGAAAATCATAAGTTGAACTAAGCATGTACAGGTTGAGTTTCTGCTTAGGAATCCTATCAAACTCCATTTGATTTTTATTTCTCCTTGAACTCTGTCTCTGTGTATATCATATAAAGTTCACGTTGGAAGAAAACTTAGGGGCAGGATGATGTGCTTATGCACTTATTAGCAAACCTTAATACTTTTCTGATGCTGTTCATAAAGTAGGTAATACGGGCTCAAATTTCTGAGTTTAAAAGTGAGGATAACAATATTGCTCCTTGTCTACCTCCTCATATCTCTCTGTCTCTCACTTGCTCTCTGTCTCTGTCTTTATCACACACACACACACACACACACACACACACACACACATTCACTGCCTCCCCAAACTCAAATTCTTGTTATAAGTTATTCTACGATATGAGGTTTGTGTCCATATTTCTTTGACCCAATTGTGAGAAGTATTTTCCAAGTTTATTTTGAATTGTCTTCTTGAGGATAATTAGAATAATAAGAACTTAGTGTTTTACAATGTAAATGCGAGTCAAAATACACCTAGAAATTTCTACATGAGCCCAAGGATGGAGAAAGGCTGCCGGGTCGTGGACTTCACCCCTGGCCTGATTAAGAAAGAGTCTTGCTGTACTGAAATAACAGAAGGGGAGCTTGACAGTTAAGGGTTATTATGGGCAAACCTAAGACTACATACCCTGAGTGGTCTGCTGTGCCAATGGGGTTACATGGTGGTTTTATACAATTACCTATTTTAACTTGTTTGTCAAATATCCTAGCTGCATTGAAACGGAGAACATTTGAGTTCCCAGGAAATGGACATAAAAACAAAACAAAACAAACAAACAAACTATGAGTAAAAACCCAGAAAGATATAGAGCATTTGAAAGGAGAGTATTATGCTAAGTGAAACAAACCAGGCAGAAAAATACAGATTCCATATGTTTTCACTCATATGTAGATCTTGAGAAACTTAACAGAAGACCATGAGGGAAGGAAAGGGGGGAAAAATTACAGAGAGGGAGGGAGGCAAACCATAAGAGACTCTTAAGACTGATAACAAAATAAGGGTAGATGGGGGTGGGGGATAGGGGAAAGTGGCTGATGGACAGGGAGGAGGGCACCTGTTTGGGATGAGCACTGGGTGTTGTATGGAAACCAATTTGACAATAAATTATATTTTTTAAAAAATGAAAGGAAGTCTAGCTTCAGGGCATAAACTGTGCTTTCAGTTTGTGTGCCGTCTCTAGCAAAACCAAAATGCACTTGTGATGATGTTCTTGAAATTCCTGGCAGGGAAGTCCTTAAAAGGCTCCAGCAAGCAATGCTAGTATTAAATTCTTGTGGTATTATTAGTGCGTATAAATGTGTCATAGTTAGATATATTTATTTATTGTGTTGTCTTTATTTTAGGTTATGTAAGAGATTATCCAATCACCTGTAATTTTCTTAGTTATCTCTCACTTAAATCCACCGATACGGGTTTTGCTGTAAGGTCCTAAGTTTTTTAACCATACATTATTTCCCCACATGTCAGAGCACAGTGGCATAACATAAGGATTATAATAACTTGTAGACTCTTGGACAAGAATGCTCGGGTTCAAGTCCTCATTCTGAACTTTCTGGTTGTATGGCCTCAAGACAGTCATTCAAACCTTCTTTGCCTTGGCCCCTTTGCCTGTACAGTGAAGGATAATAATACGTACCTCCTAGGATAACAGTCATGATTAAATGGGTTAATACATGTACAGCATGTTAAAAAAACTGCCTGTAACCGAGTATATGCTCAGTAATGTTTCTTATTGTCATTTTTATAAGCCCCATGATAAATGACTCATCTTAGGTTTGGTGATAGTCTGTTTGACATTAACAAAGGGCAAGGGATCACCTTCTGTGCTCACTTACTGCCATACACTGAGGTCATTCACTCTATACCATAAACTTTCTCAGGAAGGTTTTTGATCATATATATATATATATATATATATACATAAAATGATGAATTTTCCCAGACCTTGTTGTATACACAAGGTTACATAACAATAATACGAGGTTACATAACAATAATAATCCCAAATGCACAGAAGTAATGCAAATAAATTAAATTCTTTAGTGATTTTTGTTCTGTATGCTGCATACTGAGGACCTCACCACCTCTCCCAGCCTCAGTGCTTACTGCTGAGTTTCTAAGAGAGGGAGACACAGAATCTGAAGCAGGTTCCAGGCTCTGAGATGTCAGCACAGAGTCCAATGTGGGGCTTGAACTCACGAACTACGAGATCATGACCTGAGCCGAAGTTGTATGCTTAACCGACTGAGCCACCCAGGTGCCCCCAGTTTAGAGTTCTGATCCATTAAGTAATACTAAGTGTGTATTTAGCTCCAGAGGAGCCATTTATCTCATTTATACCTGTCCAATATCTTTGGAGTGACATTTCTGTGTTAGGGAAAATTCACACCGTGAGTCCTGCCTCTGTAGGGAGTCAGAATTCGCATCCTCAGTCTCCCTTCCAGCTGGGTTGCAGGGGTGTCCTTGTGCTTCCTAGATCAGGTCCCTGTGTGCAGCTCTGACTGGGAAGCAGGCTCTACACGGAGCTTCTGTTCTGCTGGTTGGGGTTGAGGGCCACAGAAACATCTCTCTTTGGAGGGATGGGGCCTGTTAACCTGAGATGCTTAGGGAGGAGTGGTCCTGGCACTGGCAGTGTAACATACTCAGATGCATAGGTCTCCAACTTTTAACTTTCGGGGACAGTGAGCCAGGCAGAGCTCCCTGAGCAGGCCAGTGAGCAAGGTGGTGAGCCCATTAGCCAAAAGCCCGTTACTTCCTTGGTCACAGTTCTGTGGCAGTCTGGTATCTTCTTAATAAATACTCCTTGATGGGGTGCCTGGGTGGCTCCGTCACTGGAGCGTCTGACTCTTGGTTTTGGCTCAGGTCATGATCTCAGAGTTCGTGAGTTCAAGCCCCGCATCTGGGTCCACGCAGCTGGTGTGGAGCCTGCTTGGGATCATCCTGCTTGGGATCCTCTCTCTCCCTCCCTCTCTCTCAATCTCTCTCTCTCTCTAAGATAAATAAATAAACTTAAAAAAAAAAATTGGACTTGGAACTATCAGAGTGAATTCTTAGTTTGTAGGCAAGAACCTGATTAATAAATGTTCTATTTTGCCTCTTTCCTGATATTTTTTTCTCGTTAAATGTTCCAATTAGAGTTTCCGCAAAATTTGGAAAATCGTAGTTTGAAAACCTGGCGATAGATTTTTAGGAAATCCCCTTATTTTACATTGATCCCACACTCCCTGATCCTTTACATTGAATGTTTGCATTGTTTGCTGGGTTCTTCTCTAGATGACCAGCCACATGTCACTTGCTCCTTCCTTGAAGTTTTGCTCAGAGAGTATTTTTTTTTATCAAGTTCTATCCTGACCACTCTCAAACTTCAGCCCACACTTTTTTTGCAGCCCACTTTTTCTAGCCTATTGTATTGTTTCCATACCTCTTGTTCCTTTCTAAATATGAAATGTATTATTATTATTATTATTTGTTTACTGTCATTACAATGTAAGATTGGAGGAGGGGGGCTTGTTTTCTTTGGTTGGTCGGTTTGGTTCCTCTTAAAGTGATTTATCCCAAGTGCCTAGAATAGTTCCTGGGATATCATGGATCTTCAGTAAATATTTGTTGGATGAATGTTGAGATATATCTACATATTTCTAATTGTGCTTTGTTCTTTCACTTTTTTTTTTTTTAAATATATTTCTACTGTTTGATGCTCCCATAACTGTTGTTATGCTTTTATGAGATAGTTTAGGTTACAAAGATGGTATTTTTTTTTCAACGTTTTTTATTTATTTTTGGGACAGAGAGAGACAGAGCATGAACGGGGGAGGGGCAGAGAGAGAGGGAGACACAGAATCGGAAACAGGCTCCAGGCTCCGAGCCATCAGCCCAGAGCCTGACGCGGGGCTCGAACTCACGGACCGTGAGATCGTGACCTGGCTGAAGTCGGACGCCTAACCGACTGCGCCACCCAGGCGCCCCTTTCTTTCACTTTTTAAAACACCTGGGCAGGTGAAAATAAATCGGACTTCCCCAGTGGTCAAAATGTGCAGATAGGGTGTAGACTACCCTTCCTGACCACATCATTAGTGTCATGAATCAAGGCAAGTCCCACCCTTTTTGATCCTGTTTCCTTGTTGCTTATGCTCCATTTAGTACTCCTCAGGAAAACAAACACAAAAGTGGAACATCCAGGAGGAAAACTGAGCAATGATGGTTCTGCTTTCAGATTTCTGCATGTGAGTGTGTGAGTGTGTGTGTGTGTTTCTCCTCTCTGTCGCTTCCTTTCTTCTTGTTCATTTACAGTCATTCAGTTAAAACAATTTAAAACCTTAATACTAATTTCCAGACATGAAGAGGGGACCTTAAGCCTCAGTTCTACAAGACACTGATGGATTTACAACACAGCAAAGCCTTGAGCTGCTGTGGAACTTCTAGGGGCTTAAGATAACAAGTAAGCATTGGTGAAACTCTTAGGAAGCAACATAGACACCAGAAGCTATGAACAGATTGGTTGTCCAGAACTCATACCGTTAGTAATGATGCTATTAATATGATTGCAACTTGGGGCGCCTGGGTTGAGCGTCTGACATGGGCTCAGGTCATGATCTCATGGTCTGTGAGTTTGAGACCTGCATCGGGCTCTGTGCTGACAGCTCAGAGCCCAGAGCCTGCTTCGGATTCTGTGTCTCCATCTCTCTCTGCCCCTCCCCCGCTCATGCTCATGCTCATGCTCATGCTCTCTCTCTCTCTCTGTCAAAAATAGATAAACATTAAAATATATATATATATATATATATATACACATATATATGTATATATGTATATATATATGATTACAACTTTTGTTTAGCTCACAAACAAAAATGATCCATGATGACATTGAACATTACTATGGGATCTGGATTCTAGATTATGGGGGAGAGGACTGAGCAGTGTCAGAAGGAGATAGAGATGAAGAGATTTCTTCCCATTTCTTGGACCCAAAGCCACCATTGGTAAACATATCACATACACAATATTTTACCCTCGTGTTGCCTGAACTCACCCACTGGAAAAATCTCTCTAGGCCACTTGAACGTGGCTTATCTAAGCTAGGATTTAGAAGCAAAGCAATTCATTTGAACTAGTGTTTAATGATTTACAGCTGTTTGAAAGTAGGGAAAATGGATTTATACCATTGAGAATTAGTCTTTAAAAAGAAGGTACTCGCTAACAAACATCTCTAACTTGAATTCTAGCTTAAAAGATAATAAGGGGGCTTGGGACATTATAGGCAGAGTCACGAGTGGTATTTTGGTATGAGTTTGGTCCTTCAGGCTGACCTACCTGTAACTCGGTAATGCTAAGACTTTTCTGCTTTTCACAGCATCTTCCTTATGTTTTTCCAATGACCTACTGATTCTTGGAAGTTCCAGATTGTCACTTGTCTCCCTGCTTGCCTCAGTGACTTTCATAAGGGTATTAGCACTGAGAGCAATTCTTGGAAAGTTGTTGCTATCTGTGCATACACGAATGGTTTGTAAATTATGTGTTTGTAAATCAGAAGTTGCATGTGCAATTAAATCTTGACTTGGCAAAATTCCCACCTAGTAACATTATCAGACAAGTATTATTCTACTTTAAAATGGCACGGCATTAAAAAATGGCCCCTCATAAGCATTTCTTTCATTTTTTAAATAATCACATATTAAGTGCTTGTTGTATGATAAACAGAAACAAAACAGCAATTTCCAAAGCAACCTGGATGTAACTCCATGAAGACAAAAATGCATAATCCATGTCTGCCTACAACCCATCACTTGGATTCTTATGATAATTATCATTTTTGAGTACTAATTTTAATCTAGTGACATATTCCCAGTTATAAAGGAAAACTCCAAGAGACTTTGCTGAACTTAAAAAAAAATAAATTGCCAAAAACAAGACTCCAAAATAGTTTTCTGTTTATTATATAAACCAGAAATCAGAGTTTATATACCAGATGTATAGGTTAAATATGACATTCAGAAGGAATTATTCGGCCCACCCACACAATTGATCTTCAGAGGGTTTTATTTTTTTTCCTTCTAGTCTTTGAACTTGAAATATATGACCCTGTTTAAACAAGTTGGAAGCTATGGTAATCCAGGGTACCACCATTCTTTCTTCACCTTAGTGTCCCCCTGCCCTCAGAGTCTATGAGAAACTGAGACCAGTCTTGGCCCTCATGCTGTTATTTTACCTTTGGTAATTTTATAAGGAAATTAATTATTGTATCTGTAACTTAAAATTTTTTGGTCTGAAATCTAGCCCAATTTAATTAATTGTGATACCTGCCTGATTTGAGTTTGTGACCCTGTCTCTGACCATTGTGATTAACTCATATCCCACTACATAAATACTTTTCAGGACAGTGCTGTTTTTTATCTATATCTTTATATGTATATAGATATGGGTATGGATATAGATATATAGATACAGATGTGTGTATATGGATACATAGATTTGTATGTATGTAGATAGATAGATAGATAGATAGATAGATAGATAGATAGATATACAGGGAGAGAAAGCAAGCAAGCAAGCAAGCAAGCAAGCAAGAAAGAAAGAAAGAAAAAAGAAGGAAGGAAGGAAGGAAGAAAAGAAAGAAAGAAAGAAAGAAAGAAAGAAAGAAAGAAATAAAGAAAGAAAGAGAAAAAGGAAAGGAAAGGAAAAAGAAAAAGAAGAAAGAAAGAAAGAAAGAAAGAAAGAAAAGAAGGAAGAAAGAAAAGAAAGAAGGAAAAAGAAAGAAAGAAAGAAAGAAAAGGAAAAAAGAAAAAGAAAAAAGAAAAGAAAAGAAACAAAGGGAGAGAAAAGGAAAGAAGAGAAGAAAGGAAGTGAGAGACAGAATATATATACTATGTGTATGTATATATGTATAGATACATATTACGTATATGTAAGTATATACGTATATCTATCTATATATATATGTATATTCTTCAAGACACTTTCGTCTCAGCTTCTAACACTCTCTGCAAACTATCTTGTCTTTCAGATGGAACACCATTTACCTGGTGGATTGGGCGGTCTAATGAAAGGCACCCTTACTGGGGAGGTGCCCCTCCTGGGGTCCAGCAGTGTGAATGTGGCCTGGATGAGAGTTGCCTGGACATTCGACACTTCTGCAATTGTGATGCTGACAAGGATGAATGGTAATGGGGATCATGATCTTTCTGCAGTTGTGGAGGAAACACATTAATTGATGCATAAAATTTCCCCCAAGAGAAAAAGACATGGTTGAGAAATTCAATATAAACTAGGTCCCCCTAATGATTGTGATTGTTTGTAACTTGGAAAATTGCCAGCTCTAGTACTTTTAGGGCTATCACTGAGGTTTGTAACATAAAACACGTCACCTCATCACCACCTTCTATTCTGAACGTTTGTTTTTTTCACAACAGAATGAAATGTAACATTAAGCTTTGTCATGTAGTCAGTGTTTCTATAATGTGTGGAATATAGCTTCTGGGAGAGAGTGGGGGAGGCAGAGATGTGTAATCATACAAACTGTGTCTTCATTCTCCCATTTTCCCACTGATGTTTCAGTCACCGGCCCACCCTCTCCTGGCCAATACAATGATAACAAAGGAAATTTATATTTATTGAACATCTACTTAATGTTCACAAAAAAACCCATACTAATTCCTTATAATTGTCTCACTTTTGCATCTTAAGGTTGAGGAATGTGGTTTACAGAGAAGTTGAGTAAGGTCACTGACCCACATGTATTAAGTGACGGATCCAGAATTTGAACTCAGTTATGGCTGGGGCCAGGGTCTCTCTTCCTCTCCCCTACCTTATTGCTTTTGTAAGGTTAAGACCCCTTGTCCTTCAAGTGAAGTACCTGTTTTTCACTGTATTATGAAAATACAGAACATTTCCAAGACCATTTTGTTGTCACTAAATTTCAGGCATTCTTTAGTTTTGGCTTTGTAATTTTGCTTGTTTCATGAAATTCTGCTCAATTAGGAATTCCTAAGTCCAACTGCTTTCAACCCACTTAAAAATTTTTAAGTACTTTTTCTCTGGTGTTTAAATTGATAACAGCAGAGACTGTTTTGAATAAAACTTCAGGTAGAGTCAAAATCTAAATTCAATGAGGAAAGGACCAAACACCTCCCCCAGGTTCTTCTAGATGGGCCACCCTTTCAGAACGCTGTAGGGCTGCCTGGGCCCTCAGGCAAGTTACCTCAAAATCTTCACATGGGTAAAATCAAACAAAGTTGACTGGAGGTAGGATGGACTTCTCCATTCTTTAGGCCCCCACTTTACCCTGCGGTGCCTTCTATCATAATGTCATGAAGACCTGCAATCAATTATAACTCATATTTTGGATGGAGACTATGTCTTTTAATATTATATCCCTCAGGATCTATCCCTTGTGCAGTAGAAACTCAGTGGTAGTTAACTGAATAAATGAATTTAGAAGACCTCTGAGGATGAGGGATGACCACAAAATGGCTCCTCCAAAGCTTGAGAGATTTTTGTGGAAAAGTTAAATGGTTTTGTTGCCAGGAAAACATAGTCAAAATGATCTGCAATCAGCAGCTTAGAATCACTCACTTTTGCATGATTCATTAATTCCCCTTCCCTATGCTTGACATCAGAAATTATAGATGTATACACCTAAATGGAAACACCTTTCTTTCATCATGTATAATCAGAGAAGTTGATATGGGGCAGTGGAATATAAAGAGAAGGTGAAGTGTTTCTCCTAATTACCTTCAATTCACTCCCTAGTGGCTGAACTCTTTGATCTTTGCTCACTGTTTTATTTCCTGTGGTGTGGCCCTTTGCATACAGGACACTGCCTCAGTGCCTTTCCTTCCTAGGGAACAACTGACCAGGGCTGGGCTTAATTTATTAAGCAATGAGGGGCAGTGGGAGAGAATGATACCATATTACTTAAAAATAGGCCACCATGTTGATATGTTTCCACACTCTCTTCTCTAGGATTTTCCACTGACTCTCTCTTTTACTCAGATTACACCCTCTTCCTCGTTTGACCTGCTCACTAGTTCACTAAGCTTTGAACCCTTTATAAAGTGTTGACTCAACTTCATCATCTAGGCTGTACCCAGAGGAACACTTCAAAATGTCCTTTCTGTCAACTCTGGTGTCATCATACCTCTATCAACATAGAAGTTATTGCATTTTTCATATCCTTTTCCAGTTCCTTTAAAACCAGGGAAAAAGCCCCATTATCTGCCACTTTCTGTGGCAAACAACCTTTATTAGAGGCAGCAGCGTTTCATTTTAGATATAAATTTTGTTCAACAACCCACATAGCAAAGATCAAGAGAACTGACCAGACCTTTCTTTTGTAAAGATGCCTACTTCACCAAGACTAGAATAACACATTGAGTGTCTCAGGGCAAAATCCAGGTGAGATCAGTGAGTTCCTTCTGTCATTCTTATGAAGGAGCAGAGGCTGAGATTCTGATTTAACTCTTCTGGATTTCATTCCTTTGTCTTCGGACAGTCACACACTCTAATATATTGAGTCTGGAAAATACCCTGTTATAGAAGCAACTGCATGTACTATTCCATTTGACATTTACTCATGTATCACGTGTTTATTGAGTGCCTAGTCTATGCCAGTCAAGCAGTCTGCTTTGCAGAGAAAGCCAAAGGCATTGTAGTCTCTGCCCTTAAGGAACTCACGGAACAGTGAGGGAGAAAATATAGTTAGTTAGCAATATACGGATTTTTGTGATGAATTTGGTAATAGAGATAAGTATAGATGCGCCCAGACCTGTGGTGGATATGGGCTGGGACAAGTGGCAATTAGGTTTTGAAGGACCGAAAGAAGTTAGCTAAAGTTAGTATAGTATGGGTAGGTAGAACCTTCATATGCTCAGACAGGAAAATGTGACATAATATAAAAATCACTACTTCTCCTACACACAAATATTTTGGTGTGATTGTTGCCCCGTTTTCATGTGGGGGATTTATAAGAGAGGAAGACAGGAAAGAAGACTAAATCCAGATCAAGAAGCTTCTTGTATTTGAAATAGTAATGAGATCCCTTTGTCTATACCAAGATTGTGGACACAGAATGTCCTTTCCAATATGAACCCTGCCAGAGCCTTGTGGAAATGCATTCATCACTTATCTATTCAAGTCTATTATTTAATGCAGAAGAGAAAAGGATAAAAGCACACAGGATTGTGAAATAGTTATGTTTTTGTTTTTCTATCTTCTTTTTAACATTCTTCCAACCACATTCTTAGCTTCCATGTGGTCAAGCTGGCTTTCCACATATCTCAAATTTTTGTTTCGGAAGAGAGTGCCCCTATTAGTATCGCTGGTGTTTCAAAATGCTCCTAAGAAACCTCAAATATATTTATATTGTACAGTTCCCTCAAGTTTCTGCTTTTGGTAAAATTGACCAGAAAACTGATTTGGGCTGGTGGAACATCTAGCTGATAGCATTTTGATGTATTACAACTTCTGGGTAATATTGTCGCTTAAAAATGTTACCTATCATGCACTGAAGTGTTCTTGGCATTTTATGTGCTCTATTTCATAGTGTCATCCCCACAACGCTTGAGGTGGGTTTTATCATCTTTTTTGCCCAGAAAAGGAAACTGAGGCTCTGATATGGTAACCTCAGTTCAGATCACGTGCCTAAGGGGGCAGGGTGGGATTCCTGCTGAATCCAAGGATACTCTTGGTTACTACATAAAAGGAGCCACCAATTTTGAGATTTCAGTTGTGACAGCAGGTGAGGATGCCAGAGACCTCTCCCAGGGCTTCTCCAATCACATTGTGGCAGCCTGTGGGTTTCCTTTTGCTAAAACAGGCTGCTCTGGGAGGCTCAGCCATCTTCCAGGCCTCTGGTAGTTGATAATAGTTTATTCCGTTTTAATCAACCTCTGGAACTGAATACATTGCTGCCAGACCAAGTAAAGGGGGAAAATGAGCATGTGGTGGGTGGGAGGGGAGGTGAGTCAGCCCAGAAGACGGAGGTGGATGGAGGGGAAAGAAGAACTTGACAAACACCAAAAGCACAACTCTTTCTTAGAGTAAAGGGAAGCGTCAGGTAGGCATAACGTCAGGTGTTCTATCTCCAGGGGTTTCTGTCTCAGCCAAAGAACTAAACAGAAGGAAAAATAAAAAAAAAAAAAAAAAAGGAAGAGAAATGAGAAGACTTTGAATGAGTAACAGTTTTACAGTCAATGATTGTAAAGGAACTTGTCTTCAACTTAGTGGTTTGACGTATAGAAATCTTGCCAATCGGGTGTTTTCTGATCCCATTACTTCAGACTGATGGACTGTGGGGAATAAAGAAGGACACTGGGGGCAGTTCCAGGCTGGAGACAGCACAGGGACAGTGGGGCCGTGTGGGTGGGAAGCTGTCAGCCAAGTAGAGGGATCCAATGGGAGGAGGGATCCAAATGGAGGAGGCAGGGAGAGCCTCCTAAGGGTCCCTGTTGGTGGGGGCCCATGGCCCTAATGAGGACTTTGCTCAACCAAACAACCAGGTGGAATTGAAATGAAGCTCTGTTGCTTAACAGTAGAACATTTTTAAAAATTTATTCATAAGAAAGTATAGACATTTTTATATGATTTTCAGTAACTATGTTCTTTGTCTTTTGTCCTTGATGTACCCTTACATAAAGCGATATGGTACAAGATAGGAAGAGAAAATGGTATAAGGTTTAAATTCTGGTCATCTGGTCATCCAAAAAAAGGGAACCTATTATTCTGTTTCTTAAAAAAATATATATACAGGATATTTTTAGATTTTTTTTTCAGTATATGGAATCCTAAAGCTTCAAACCATTCTTTTGCCATTGATTCCACTTCTCTACCACAGAGAAATTATTTAATAAATGGTGTCAAATCCATGAATGAACAATTGAATGTCTTCCGTTGGGCATATTTTTACTTTCCGTAGGTCAGGCCATGGTCATTGTAGGATTAACTGATCTTTATTTCATTGTTAGCTGTTATCCAGCTTTTATAACCTCACAAGAAACATTCACCCAAAGTTTAGCCTAAACTTTCCGCCACACATTCATTCCCCTTCTGGCTCTCAAAGAGTAGTTGGAAGTGGCCACTGTGCTCCAAAAGTTATCTTTTTATACATTTGCCTTCAGCTTTTCTCTTTAGTAACTTCACATCTAATCCAGTCCCAGGACTTTGACCTTCACAAAGACCCTTCCTGCTTTTCCTGCAAGATTTACTGAGACAGTTGCCTTCAGGAGGAGGATGCTGGATACACCCAAGGGGTTTAGGATTCTGCTGTTCCCTCACATAGGCTGTTCTGTGGTCTCGCAGACCTCCTTTCCTCAACCTTCCACCCCTGAGATTCCCAGACTTGGGACAGGAATGGTGCCTCATTCTTGGTAGTGTCCTAAGATGGCACAGGAGTCCTGAATCCTGAGAGAAAGGAAAGGATCACCTCAGAAAACACTAAGATTCTATGTTCTTTGCTGGTTAAATTTTATTATTCATGAAACTGTTTATGAGCTGTTCTACTGCCTATTGAGTTTTGAAAGTGCGTTTGTTCCTAGCAGGCAGAAATTATGAAAGCTTTATCTGTATTTTTACTTGCACTCTATGAATTCCCACATTCATCTAGTACTATAATCAGGGCCTGCACCTCATGTTAGAGAGAAGTATGCATGGCACATGGTAGGTCCTTCATGCATTGACTGCTGAAACAAGGAATGAAATAATGAATCCATGGGGTTTCCTTTCTCCCCATCCTCTCTCCCTGGCCAAATATGCCCTTCACTTACTAGCTATTGTCTGCTGTTTAATTCATTACATTTCCACTTAAAATGTATATCCTGGGGCAACTTGCTTTGGCTTGTTTAAACTATCCCATGACTAGATTTCAGGTCGTTTTTAGACAAAATGTGTCATGGTGCATCTATTCTCTCAATAGAAAGCATCACATACTCAAGAAAAGAAGGAACAGCACAAAAATGGGGGAAAAGAATCTATATCCAGAGGGTGATAATTCAAAAGTATACCACATCATTATTTTATAGAATTCTAAATGGAGTGAAATAGTTGATATCGTACCAAAGACAGCATTAGGGATTGTTTTCTGTTTGTTTATTTGTTTGTTTTAGTTTAGTGCTGCCACCATCTATCATTTCTTGGGAAACTATTCAATATAAGGAATTTAAGACCTGTTGGTTCTAGAAAACAAAGCTCAGTTATAAAATACTTGTTAGTATTTTAGACTCAGACTTTTATTACATCAGTTCTCTGTCAGGCTGTACAAATACAGTCTCTAAATTGTCTGTGGAATCGCATTACTTGGGTAATTGCAAAATTGTGAGTATCAGAAATAGAACTTGAAGTCAATATGAAGGTTAAGAGTTTGCATTTATATAGTATATTTTATATAACATTTTGATTCGGATTGTTATTGTATAACAATATATTATAATTATACTGAAAAATGCAGTGGGACTTTGGCTTCTATTTTCATTTGCATACTTATCACTAAGTGTACAGCATTACTCACCTAACAGTAGCTCTTACTCAGATCCAAATTACATGAGCTGCTTACCTCTTTTATCTGCTCTGCAAATTTGCTCACAATTGTCAGTTCTGACTCACCCAATTTAGGTTTCTATATTTAACAAAGCATAAGGGGACTATTTCTCTTGATTTTTTTTTTAAATTTTAGGAGCTCATTTTCATAAAATAAATCCATTCTATTATATACTTACTATAAAACTCAAATGTTTCAGAAATATTTAAGCAAAAAAGTAGAATCTCCTTCCTCACCACACTTGGAATCCACACTTGTGCTCTGTATATATAATCTGACACCTAAAGATAATAGTTGGGCACATAAGGTACTTCTACATATAAATATTTTCCTATGTGTATGTCATATTCACTAAATGTGAGATCATATTGGGGTGCTTGGGTGGCTCAGTCAGTTAGGCGTCTGACTTCAGCTCAGGTCATGATCTCGCAGTTCACGAGTTCGAGTCCTGCATGGGGCTCTCGGATGACCGCGGAGAGCCTGGAGCCTTCGTCAGATTCTGTCTCCCTCTCTCTCTGTCCCTCCCCCCACTCAAAAATAAATCAACATAAAACATTTAAAAAATGTGAGATCATATTAAACATATTATTCTGCAGCTCACTTTTCTCACATAAAGTATGTCTTGGAGAGCTTTTACTTGGCATCATTAAATAAGCATGAAAACAAGTATATCCTGTCCATTTTAATAGCTGCAAAGTATCCATAGTATGTCTGTATCATAAGTTATTTTACCATTCCTTTATGATAAACCTTTTCCTTGTCAGTGACTTTTCACTCCTAGGGGGAAAAACGCTGCAGTGGACATTTTTGAGTCTTGATTTGCAAGACTCTTTGAAAATTATTATTTCTGCTGCATAGACCCTTAACTTAAAATTGTCAAATTATCCACTTTTCTATTTTGGTAGGTGTGGCCAAATTGCCAAAGGGACTTAGGATGTTACCCAGACCTCAAAGGGGATCAGTTCAGATCTGGATGCCCTGACTCTGGGGGACATGCTCCTCTACCTGAGGAGGAATATGCAGAACTCAGTAGAGGCAAACATGGCCACAGAGAGAGACACCAGGTACAACTTCTTTTTGCTCAGAACTTGCTGGACACCTTAGCCAAGTGTGGACAGCTGTGATGGGCCCCAGGTGATAATGAGTTCCTCTCCACTTCCTTCTCTCTGCCTTGGTCATTTCTGCCATGACTGGTATTGCTTCTGAGGTCCATGGGGACTCTGTAGGCTAACTACAGATAAATCCTAGTGTTTTCTGCATTTTTCTCAAACTGCAGCACCCTCATTTTCTGGATATAAAATGTAATTTATCTCTAAGTAACATTTTATTATGTAATGAGATGATCAAATCCTGGATTTGTCATTTAAGTAACTATACAGCCTAAATCATTTAGCCTCTCTGAGCTTCAGGTTCCTATTTTATTTAAAGGAAAGAAAGAAAGAAAGAAAGAAAGAAAGAAAGAAAGAAAGAAAGAA
>NW_024421061.1:0-3460 GCF_014898765.1 Herpailurus yagouaroundi
CCACTGAGACAGGAGGTGGGTCAGAGGGAGGGACAGGGACACACACATACCCTCCCAGAGGCACTCTGTTCCCTCCGCTTGCACCCTCACACACCCACACCCCTTCTCTTAAAATACTTCCTCCCTAGAGCAGCCAGAGGTGAGCATTTACACAGCTGTCTGGGGCTTGTCCCCTCATGAATAATGCATAAGCCTCATGCATATGCAACAGGGGCCTGTGGGGCATTGGAGGAGGGGCGGTGCTGAAGGAGGGTGTGTGTGTGTGTGTGTGTGTGTGTGTGTGTGTGTGTGTGTGTCCCTGTCCTTCCCTCTGACCCACCTCCTGTCTCAGTGGGCACTGAATGTGGGTGTGTTGGCCAGCAGGCATTTTTGTGTGCCTGGGTGTGTGTGTCGGGGTGGGTGTGTGTGTCGGGGTGCTGTGTCCAGGCAAGGGTGTGAAGTTGTGCCCTGTGATGTGTGGATGTGTGCATCGGTGTGCAGCAGCTCTGTGCGCTGCGTGGAGCATAGGGGGCCCACTGTGGTCTCTGGATGTGTGGGTCCAAGTGCCCCTCCGCAGGGGCCGTAAGCACATGTGTCTGTTTCTGGCCTCGGAGTCAGGGCATATTTGTGTGTATGGGCATGATCGTGGAACTCCTCAGAGGAGAACTGAAGCCAGGCTCAGTAAACCATCTCGGGATGCCCTTTAGGGACCTGAACCCCAACATCTCCCCTATTAGCACCCCAACTCTGCACAAAGACCATATCTCACACCCCCATGCTTAGGGTCCACACTGCCAATCACATGGAGAGGAGCCCCTTGCTGTACATTCAGCCACACAACCCCAGACTCAGAGCCTGGGAGACACGCGCGCACACACAGATTCACAGTGACATTAACAAAGAGAGACAATATGGGCACTTACAAGGCAGGCAGCATGTCTTCGGCACAAAGACACACACCCACAGTCTGAGCCTCCCCATATAAACCCCTCGATGAGGCCATACCGTCAGACACAGTTTCTCACAGACACTCACACATGGTGATGCCAGCCCCTGGCACAGACCAGGCTGGATAAATGTGGCCTTGGTGACTGGTGGGCACACATCATTTTGCCACCTGGTGATGTGGCCCCTGCCACAAGTTTCCTGACAAAGACACAACCTCAGTCGCATTAGACTCACAGAGGACCCCAGACTCCCCATGGACACACAACCTCTCTCAGCATGGGGTAGACACACACACACACACACACACACACACACACACACACACAAAGCCCCTGCCTCTGGCAGGGGGTGGGGGGGAGGCACCTTCCATTTGCGAATGTCCACAAGCCAGCGAGGCTGCTGGGTTCTGAGGTCCCATGATCTGCCCACCCCTCCCTCCTTGCCCTTCCCCCACGTCCCCCGCTGGGGCCCAGCGCCAACCCTCTCCTTGTCCTGGCTGTCTCCCATTAAGGCTGCTGAGAGGAACAAAGCCCCGTGCACAGAAATGGGGGTCGGTCGTTCCTGCCCAGGCTGGGCCCGGGATCCCAGCCCCCTACTTCCCGGTGCCTGTGCCCCCAAACCAAGCCAGGACTTTCACAAGCATCCATATGGGCAGATGGAACTGAAGGGGTGAGGCAAGAGTCTGTGTCCCTCTGTGAGGACACAGTCAGATATGGAGGTGCTGGGAGAGGCCCCCCTCTTTGGACTGGGTGCCCCTCATGGGTCCTAGGGATTCTAACTGGGGTTTTAGGGACTCACACCCAGCATTCACCTGGGAGACCCAGTGTGCTCCCTGGGAGAAGAGACACCACCCCAACTCCAAGTCCAAGGGAAGAACAAGGACCACCTTGGGATGGAGCCCCCCCCCCCCCGCCCCAGAACCTCCTCCCTGAATCAGGATGTGGTGACAGGACCTGGGCCAAAAGAAGAGGGAGACTGTAGGGCGCCCCTTCCCCACTGCTGTTCACACTCAGGGAAGACCCCCCTTCCATCGGACTCAGGCTAACCTGGAGGGCCCCCTTCCCCACTGCAGTCCAGCCTGGATTCCTCCATTCATCTGCAAATTGGGAATCCCCACTTAAAATCCTGGGGTGCCTCAGCTCAGATACCGGGATGCCCAGTTATGGAGCCCCCCCCCCATATAGCATCTGGATGTCCCCCTCTTCTCTCTAAACTCGGTGTGTCCTCCCTTAGCCTTGGTTCCCAGTGCCCCCTCCCCAGTTCTGAGACCCACCCCCAGCCCGGCCCCCTCCCCACCTTGGAATCGTCTCCGCATTCTCCGGACAACCCAAGGATTGACCCCCAAATCCGAGTCCCCCTGACATTCCCAAGCGCCCTCCAGTTTGCGTTCTCTTCCTAACCTGGGTCTCCCCTCCCCCTCTCAGCCCCCCTCCCTGTTCTGGGGGCTTCTCTCTGATCCCAGGCCCCCTCCCCAATCTCGTGCTCGTCTCTAATTCCGCGGATCTCTCCCCCAACGCGGCCCCCTCCCCACGACGGACCCCCCACCTGACTCCTAGCTCGGACGCATCCCGGGGCGGTCGCCCGGCACAAAGGACGCTCCGGCTTGTCTTGTTCGCGCCGGGTCCAGCCCCTGCGCCCTGCGCTCCGCTCGCCCCAGAGCCGCCTCAGCGCTTATAAAGGGGCCGCGGGGCTGCTCTGCGCATGCGCCCCTGCCTGCTGGAGGCCTCCGGCTGCGCGAGGGAGGGGGCTCTCCCTACCTAAAACCCCCCTCCCCACTTCTTCCACCTCTCACCCCACCCAGGGGAAGACTACGTCTGATTTCCCGCGCGTTCGCCCATTTTCCCCAAGAGTCACATTAAATGTTCCCAGACGCCCCGCGGGGGGCCTGTCCCACCTTACAGACGTGGAAACTGAGCCTCGGGGAGACGAAATAGCTCCCAGAGTCACGCATAGGGGACGGGCAGAGCTGGGATGCCAACCCTGGGCTGCCTGCCTTTCTAGGGCTCACACTTGAAGCAGTTTGGGCTACAGTTGCTGTTTTAGTCCGTGTAGAGAAAGGAGGCTGAGGCTCAGAGAGGAAAGGAAGAGCGCTGGGTCACACAGCTGGTAAGAGACTCCCAGCGTTGGAGCCCAGATGTGTCGCACCCTGGAGCCGTTTCCACCAGCTGCAGCCTGCAGCCAGAACATAGCATTCTCTTCATTCATTCCTTGATCCAGTCAGCATTTGTGGAGCACTGACTGTGGAGTCCTGCTGTCACAGGAATATTTTTGCTTTGGGCAGGGGGCACGCGTGTGTCTTCGCAGGGAGACCGCACCCTTAAAAAGTCTAGAGCCACACGATGGAATATTATTCAGCCATGAAAAGGAATGGGGTACTAACGCCCCCTAAACATGGGTGAACCTCGAAAACATTACGCTGATTGAAAGAAGCCAGACACAAAAGGCCACAGGACGGTTCAGTTTATGTGACATGTTTCGAACGGACAAATCCAGAGGCAGAAAGTAGATGGGTATTTATCAGGGATGGGGAGAA
>NW_024421062.1:0-3155 GCF_014898765.1 Herpailurus yagouaroundi
TTCTCCCCATCCCTGATAAATACCCATCTACTTTCTGCCTCTGGATTTGTCCGTTCGAAACATGTCACATAAACTGAACCGTCCTGTGGCCTTTTGTGTCTGGCTTCTTTCAATCAGCGTAATGTTTTCGAGGTTCACCCATGTTTAGGGGGCGTTAGTACCCCATTCCTTTTCATGGCTGAATAATATTCCATCGTGTGGCTCTAGACTTTTTAAGGGTGCGGTCTCCCTGCGAAGACACACGCGTGCCCCCTGCCCAAAGCAAAAATATTCCTGTGACAGCAGGACTCCACAGTCAGTGCTCCACAAATGCTGACTGGATCAAGGAATGAATGAAGAGAATGCTATGTTCTGGCTGCAGGCTGCAGCTGGTGGAAACGGCTCCAGGGTGCGACACATCTGGGCTCCAACGCTGGGAGTCTCTTACCAGCTGTGTGACCCAGCGCTCTTCCTTTCCTCTCTGAGCCTCAGCCTCCTTTCTCTACACGGACTAAAACAGCAACTGTAGCCCAAACTGCTTCAAGTGTGAGCCCTAGAAAGGCAGGCAGCCCAGGGTTGGCATCCCAGCTCTGCCCGTCCCCTATGCGTGACTCTGGGAGCTATTTCGTCTCCCCGAGGCTCAGTTTCCACGTCTGTAAGGTGGGACAGGCCCCCCGCGGGGCGTCTGGGAACATTTAATGTGACTCTTGGGGAAAATGGGCGAACGCGCGGGAAATCAGACGTAGTCTTCCCCTGGGTGGGGTGAGAGGTGGAAGAAGTGGGGAGGGGGGTTTTAGGTAGGGAGAGCCCCCTCCCTCGCGCAGCCGGAGGCCTCCAGCAGGCAGGGGCGCATGCGCAGAGCAGCCCCGCGGCCCCTTTATAAGCGCTGAGGCGGCTCTGGGGCGAGCGGAGCGCAGGGCGCAGGGGCTGGACCCGGCGCGAACAAGACAAGCCGGAGCGTCCTTTGTGCCGGGCGACCGCCCCGGGATGCGTCCGAGCTAGGAGTCAGGTGGGGGGTCCGTCGTGGGGAGGGGGCCGCGTTGGGGGAGAGATCCGCGGAATTAGAGACGAGCACGAGATTGGGGAGGGGGCCTGGGATCAGAGAGAAGCCCCCAGAACAGGGAGGGGGGCTGAGAGGGGGAGGGGAGACCCAGGTTAGGAAGAGAACGCAAACTGGAGGGCGCTTGGGAATGTCAGGGGGACTCGGATTTGGGGGTCAATCCTTGGGTTGTCCGGAGAATGCGGAGACGATTCCAAGGTGGGGAGGGGGCCGGGCTGGGGGTGGGTCTCAGAACTGGGGAGGGGGCACTGGGAACCAAGGCTAAGGGAGGACACACCGAGTTTAGAGAGAAGAGGGGGACATCCAGATGCTATATGGGGGGGGGGCTCCATAACTGGGCATCCCGGTATCTGAGCTGAGGCACCCCAGGATTTTAAGTGGGGATTCCCAATTTGCAGATGAATGGAGGAATCCAGGCTGGACTGCAGTGGGGAAGGGGGCCCTCCAGGTTAGCCTGAGTCCGATGGAAGGGGGGTCTTCCCTGAGTGTGAACAGCAGTGGGGAAGGGGCGCCCTACAGTCTCCCTCTTCTTTTGGCCCAGGTCCTGTCACCACATCCTGATTCAGGGAGGAGGTTCTGGGGCGGGGGGGGGGGGGGGCCATCCCAAGGTGGTCCTTGTTCTTCCCTTGGACTTGGAGGTGGGGTGGTGTCTCTTCTCCCAGGGAGCACACTGGGTCTCCCAGGTGAATGCTGGGTGTGAGTCCCTAAAACCCCAGTTAGAATCCCTAGGACCCATGAGGGGCACCCAGTCCAAAGAGGGGGGCCTCTCCCAGCACCTCCATATCTGACTGTGTCCTCACAGAGGGACACAGACTCTTGCCTCACCCCTTCAGTTCCATCTGCCCATATGGATGCTTGTGAAAGTCCTGGCTTGGTTTGGGGGCACAGGCACCGGGAAGTAGGGGGCTGGGATCCCGGGCCCAGCCTGGGCAGGAACGACCGACCCCCATTTCTGTGCACGGGGCTTTGTTCCTCTCAGCAGCCTTAATGGGAGACAGCCAGGACAAGGAGAGGGTTGGCGCTGGGCCCCAGCGGGGGACGTGGGGGAAGGGCAAGGAGGGAGGGGTGGGCAGATCATGGGACCTCAGAACCCAGCAGCCTCGCTGGCTTGTGGACATTCGCAAATGGAAGGTGCCTCCCCCCCACCCCCTGCCAGAGGCAGGGGCTTTGTGTGTGTGTGTGTGTGTGTGTGTGTGTGTGTGTGTGTGTCTACCCCATGCTGAGAGAGGTTGTGTGTCCATGGGGAGTCTGGGGTCCTCTGTGAGTCTAATGCGACTGAGGTTGTGTCTTTGTCAGGAAACTTGTGGCAGGGGCCACATCACCAGGTGGCAAAATGATGTGTGCCCACCAGTCACCAAGGCCACATTTATCCAGCCTGGTCTGTGCCAGGGGCTGGCATCACCATGTGTGAGTGTCTGTGAGAAACTGTGTCTGACGGTATGGCCTCATCGAGGGGTTTATATGGGGAGGCTCAGACTGTGGGTGTGTGTCTTTGTGCCGAAGACATGCTGCCTGCCTTGTAAGTGCCCATATTGTCTCTCTTTGTTAATGTCACTGTGAATCTGTGTGTGCGCGCGTGTCTCCCAGGCTCTGAGTCTGGGGTTGTGTGGCTGAATGTACAGCAAGGGGCTCCTCTCCATGTGATTGGCAGTGTGGACCCTAAGCATGGGGGTGTGAGATATGGTCTTTGTGCAGAGTTGGGGTGCTAATAGGGGAGATGTTGGGGTTCAGGTCCCTAAAGGGCATCCCGAGATGGTTTACTGAGCCTGGCTTCAGTTCTCCTCTGAGGAGTTCCACGATCATGCCCATACACACAAATATGCCCTGACTCCGAGGCCAGAAACAGACACATGTGCTTACGGCCCCTGCGGAGGGGCACTTGGACCCACACATCCAGAGACCACAGTGGGCCCCCTATGCTCCACGCAGCGCACAGAGCTGCTGCACACCGATGCACACATCCACACATCACAGGGCACAACTTCACACCCTTGCCTGGACACAGCACCCCGACACACACACCCACCCCGACACACACACCCAGGCACACAAAAATGCCTGCTGGCCAACACACCCACATTCAGTGCCCACTGAGACAGGAGGTGGGTCAGAGGGA
>NW_024421063.1:0-1103 GCF_014898765.1 Herpailurus yagouaroundi
TAGAGGAGAAAGCAGGAAAAGACCTCTCTGACCTCAGCCGTAGCAATCTCTTACTCGACACATCCCCAAAGGCAAGGGAATTAAAAGCAAAAGTGAATTACTGCGACCTTATGAAGATAAAAGCTTCTGCACAGCAAAGGAAACAACCAACAAAACTAAAAGGCAACCAACGGAATGGGAAAAGATATTTGCAAATGACATATCGGACAAAGGGCTAGTATCCAAAATCTATAAAGAGCTCACCAAACTCCACACCCAAAAAACAAATAACCCAGTGAAGAAATGGGCAGAAAACATGAATAGACACTTCTCTAAAGAAGACATCCGGATGGCCAACAGGCACATGAAAAGATGTTCAACGTCGCTCCTTATCAGGGAAATACAAATCAAAACCACACTCAGATATCACCTCACGCCAGTCAGAGTGGCCAAAATGAACAAATCAGGAGACTATAGATGCTGGAGAGGATGTGGAGAAATGGGAACCCTCTTGCACTGTTGGTGGGAATGCAAATTGGTGCAGCCGCTCTGGAAAACAGTGTGGAGGTTCCTCAGAAAATTAAAAATAGACCTACCCTATGACCCAGCAATAGCACTGCTAGGAATTTACCCAAGGGATACAGGAGTACTGATGCATAGGGGCACTTGTACCCCAATGTTTATAGCAGTACTTTCAAGGATAGCCAAATTATGGAAAGAGCCTAAATGTCCATCAACTGATGAATGGATAAAGAAATTGTGGTTTATATACACAATAGAGTACTATGTGGCAATGAGAAAGAATGAAATATGGCCTTTTGTAGCAACGTGGATGGAACTGGAGAGTGTGATGCTAAGTGAAATAAGCCATACAGAGAAAGACAGATACCATATGGTTTCACTCTTATGTGGATCCTGAGAAACTTAACAGAAACCCATGGGGGAGGGGAAGGAAAAAAAAAAAAAAAAAGAGGTTAGAGTGGGAGAGAGCCAAAGCATAAGAGACTGTTGAGAACTGAGAGCAAACTGAGGGTTGATGGGGGGTGTGAGGGAGGAGAGGGTGGGTGATGGGTATTGAGGAGGGCACCTTTTGGGATGAGCACTGGGTGTTGTATGGAAACCAA
>NW_024421064.1:0-12776 GCF_014898765.1 Herpailurus yagouaroundi
AAGAAGATGTGGTATGTGTGTATGTGTGTGTGTGTGTGTGTGTGTGTGTATGTGTATAATGGAATATTACTTTTTATGCCTATAAAAATGAATGCAATTTTGCCATTTGCAACAACATGGATGGACCTAGATCGACTTACGCTAAATCAAACAGAGAAGTCAGACAGAGAAAGACAAATACCATATGATTTTACTTATATGTGGAATCTAAAAAACAAAACAAATGGACAAACAAAACAAAACTCCTAGATGTAGAGAACAGATTGGTGGTTGACAGAGGAGAGGGGGGTTGGGGATGAAGAAATACAAATATCCAGTTATAAATTAATCATGGGGATGTAATGTACAGTATGGTTACTATAGTCAATAATATTATATTGCATATTTGAAAGAGTTGATCTTGAAAGTCTCATCATAAGAAAAACTTTAGGGGCACCTGGGTGGCTCAGTCAGTTGAGCGTCTGACTCCTGATTTCAGCTCAGGTCATGATCTCAGGGTCATGAGATCAAGCCCTGTGTTGGGCTCTGTGCTGGGTGTTGAGATTCCTCAAGATTCTCTCCCTCTCCCTCTGCCCTTCCCCTGCTCTTGCACATGTGTGTGTGCACGCTTACTCTCTCTCTCTCTGTCTCAAAAAAAGGAAAAACTTTATAACTCTACATGGTGACAGATGGTAACTAGACTTACTGTGGTGATCATTTTGCAATGTACACAAATGTCAAATCATTATGTTGTAACCTGAAACAAATAAAATGTTACATTCAGTTATGCTTTAATAAAAAAAGGATAGTACAAAATTATTAGATCTGAAAGATGTGAAAATAATTGTAACAATAAAGTAATGATAGTCAAAAAAAAAAAACCCATCAACTAACAAAGCAAAACAAAATGGTAGGTGATAATTGGGCACTGGAGTTCTTTTGTGGCTCATCATGAGTGGTGGCATGTCACTCTTATTTATAGGGGCAGTCACAGTTGTTACCACACAGCGCTGCAGCAGGAGACGGGGGTTCTCAAAGTATAGTCCCTGCCAGCAGCGTCTGCAACATCTGGGAATGTGTGAAAAATGTAGATTATCAAGCCCTACTCAGAGCTACTGAATCAGAAACTTAGAGTCTGGGTCCAGGAATCTGGTTTTAACAGACTCTCTTAGTAATTCTGATACATGCTAAAATTTCAGAACCCACTGGATAGAGGTTGTATAGTACATGCTAGAAGGCTGGTTTGTACAAGCATGCCCTGAATGTCCTTGTTTTTTTATTTTTTATTTGAGAGAGAGAGTGAGCACACGAGTTGGGGGGGGGTGCAAAGGGGGAGAGAGAGAGAGAGAGAGAGAGAGAGAGAGAGAGAGAGAGAGAGAGAATCCTAAGCAGGCTCTACGCTCAGTGCAGAGACCAATTTAGGGGCTCGGTCCCACAACCCTGGGATCACGAACCTAAACCAAGAGTTGGACTCTTGGTTAACCGAACCACCAAGTCACCCTCATGCCCTTGTTAATCACCATCTTGAGAATGTAGAGATCCTGTCCTCCTTCTATATTCCCATCAAGCAGAATGTGTAGAAGAACGTGTTGTTTAGCATTCAAAGTCAGGCTCCAGGGTGGCCAACCAGAGTGTCTCCTTTGTTTTTATTTTTTTTAAGTTTTTATTTATTTTGAGAGAGAGAGAGAGAGAGAGAGAGAGAGAGAGAGAGAGAGAACGAGTGGGGGAGGCACAGAGAGGGAGGGAGAGAGAGAAAATCCCAAGCAGGTTTTGTACTGTCAGTGCACGAACGGTGAGATTATGACCTGAGCTGAAATCAAGAGTGGGATGCTTAACTGAATGAACCACCCAGGCGCCCTTAGAGTGTCTCCTTTGTAACAAACAATGTCCAGATGGCAGGCCTTGATCTCCTTGGAACACTTGGCGTGCAAGGAGGGGAGGGGCTAGAGATAGTAGCTAGGCTAGCTGCTATACTATAAAAGCTTGCTGCACATAGATTCTAGCAGCAGGTGCTTTGTTCAGTCTGCCAGTGCAGGACTCCCAGGACATAAGTTCCCACCATAAACCCAGTCTTGTTCACTGTCTCTGTGTCTTTGGTCATGGACCATCACCCACCCTAGGCTTAGAGTCTGCCACGGTGTGGCAACAGAGAGGTTACATTTCTCAGCTTTGGCGCTAAACAGCTCCATCTTGAATCTTGCCTCTTCCATTACAACTGTGTAACTTTGGACTAAGTCACGATCGCAGTCTTTTTGCTGATCTGGAAAATGAAAATAATTTTACATTGTTCATTGGGTTAGTGTCAGTATCAAAGGAGACTTTAAATAATCGAAAAGCTCACTAGTACAGGCTCTAGGAAATAGAGACTTATTGAACCCTCACCTAAATGCCTTATGGATTGTTACTTCTTTGTAGGGTCGCCAGAAATAGCAAATAAAAATAGAGGACACTCAATTAAATTTGCATTTCATATGCACAATTGTATGATACTGCATTTCCATGTTCTTTGCCAGGAGTGCACAGAACATATTTATACTAAAAAATTATTTATTGATTAACTGGAATTCAGATTTGTCTAGGTGTTCTGTATTTTATCTGGTAACCCTGTTCTGAGGTTTCAGATGAGTAATGCAGCTAAGAGAGACTGAGTAATTTGTCCAAAGTCACTCTATTAGTATTTGGATAACTCGATGCAATTGGGATGAGGGCCCAGGTCATTGGTATCCATTTCAACATCAGATTCTTTTCTTTCTTCCTTTTATTATTATTTTTTTGAGAAATAGAATGATCATGACCAAGTGTGAGGGAGAGGGAGAGAGAATCTCTCTCCCTCCCAAGAGGGAGAGGGAGAGAGAATCTTAAGCAGTCTCCATGCTCAATGCAGAGACTGAGGTGGGGCTTGATCTCATAACCATGAGATCATGACCTAAGCCAGACTCAAGAGTTGGACACTCAACTGAATGAGCCACCCAGGCACCCCTAAATGAATTTTGCTAGTGACCAGAATGCCAACAATTCTTTTACCTTCCTCAGATAAACATGGGGGAAACCCAGAGATTACTGTCTGGAGTTTATATCAGTATTTAGCACATGTAGTATTTATTAATCAGTATTCTCTTTCTGTCTCTTTCTCTTGGCTATGTCCTTAGATCCTACAGTTTTTAAAGACATAGATCTTAAATTATGACCCAAGCATTGATCTGTTGGTAAGTTGAGAAAGTACTGATAAATGAAAAAAAAAATTGTGTTCCTGTTAACACAGTGTCTTACACTGAATGTGATTTATTTTGCCGAGTCGCAGAAGTCAAATGGTTTTATTTTAACTTTAAAACATTCTTTGATCTTTTGCTTACAATTGGGAAAAAAAAAAACAACCCAAAACTTGCTGAGTCACTTTTGAAAATATTAATTTCTTTCCTCCTTTTGGACTCCTTTTAAGAGAAAATTACTCAGGAGGGTGACTCTTTGAAACCAATGAAACAGAGTAAAATAAATTTGAGAAAAGAGAAGATAGAAGAGATGGATAATGAGGATGATAAAAACGCATGCCACTGTGGCATTTTCAAATTACTTGGCAGTCAATTTGACTACTGACTTTGAAATTTATTCATTATCTCATATGGCTGCTGTTGTGACATTGCCAGTAGCAACTCCTGCAAATACCTCAGAAATATTAATAGAACAGGGCTTGCTTGGCACCCAGGACCGTGCCAAGGCCCCTGGGGTAAAAAGATAATTGAACTAGATCAATCCTGCCCATTGACTCCTGCCCATTCACAGCCATTCCGGGAGGCAGGACATTGCAATCTGAAGGGAAGCAGGGGTGGGGGGGGGCATAAATCTGGATGGCATGCAGTCAATACTAGGCTGTGTGGTTCAGAATTCAAACTCATCTTACAACTTCTTTACTCAGGTGAATTTCAGCAGATGAGAACATGCTGAGGTCCATAGCGCTGCTTCCTTAAATCACTGTGTTAGAATTCTCCCTCGTAGTCTCTTTCATCTACTTTATAAACTGTAGAAGCACAAATTTAGGGCAATATTCATCATTTTCTAATGAGAGGAATTTAAAAAGGGTTTGAAGGCAGGGGAACCTGGGTGGTTCAGTTGGTTGAGCACTTAACTCTTGATTTTGGCTCAGGTCATGATCTCTCAGTTGGTGAGTTTGAGCCCCCACATCAGGCTCTTTGCACTTACCTCGTGGAGACTGTTTGATTCTCCCTCTCTCCCTGTCTCTCTGCCCCTCCTCTGCTTGCGATCTCTCTGACTCTCTCAAAATAAATAAGTAAACTTTAAAAAAATAAAAACGATTTGAAGGCCAAGCTGAGCATATGAAGTTTAAGGTATTAATCAAATGGTCAGCTCTGTAGCTATAATATTTAATATTAATTTGCTTATGCTATAAATTTAACAATAGATCTGTAAAAGGAGATTATTTTAGAGACGTTGCTTTTTTCTAGGCTCATCTTTTTCTAGAGGACACTTTGTCATCTGCCTACATTAATCCGCCTCATCCGATTACTGAAGATATCACCTTTCTAAATGCTTATATGATGCCATCAGTGGTTGGGTCACAAGTACCCATTTGCTTACCATTGAAAAAGTTATGTAAAAAATGTATTCTCAGTGTGTTGTTGAGATCTGTACAACATAACCACTCAGTGTGAGTCTTGCAAAGGTTTCAAATGCTGGTTTACCAAAACATCCTATTGAATTTGGGTTAAATTTATTACTCTCTAGTTTTTTCAGCTGAGTATTCTTTTTTAAAAATGTTTATTTATTTTTGAGAGATAGAGTGAGCAGGGGAGGTACAGAGAGAGAGAGAGAGAGAGAGAGAGAGAGAGAGAGAGAGGGACAGAGGATCTGAAGCGGGCTCCAAGCTAACAGCAGAGAGCCCGATGCAGGGCTTTAACTCACACACTGTGAGATCATGACCTAAACTGAAGTCAGACACCAGACAGAGCCACCCGGTTGAACCTCGGCTAAGTACTCTTACACATCCCAAACTAACACTGACTTCGGTCATGTCAGGCTATAGTGGCAGAGACTATAATGCTTGCCAAATACGACATATCTTTTCCTACATTTCCTAGCCCTCTTGCAATGAGATGAGATTCGGTGAGAGTCCTGGCCAATGCAACGTGAGAGGCAAGTGATTATGTCTCTTCCTGGCATGGGATAGAGCAAAGTCCATGGGCAAACTTCTAGTACTGTTGTTGGCAAGCCTCACATTCCACGTGGTGCCCTAACAAGATAGCAGAGGCTGTGTTGTCCTGGATTCCAGAGTGACCATATGGAATTGAGGTCTGTCAACCCATGGGGACCATGTAGCATGAGCAAGAAATAAACAAGTTGTGTTAAGCCAAGAAGACTCTGATGCTAATTTGTTACCACAGCACGACCTTGTCTACTCTCACTATTTGTATAAAACAATAGCTGGGGTGCCTGGTGGGCTCAGTTGGTAAAGCGTGGGACTCTTGATCTTGACGTCGTGAATTAGAGCCCCTCATTGGGTGTAGAGATTACTTAAAATCTTAAAAAACAAAACAACAACAACTGAGAGAATGCCCTATCATGTGACATACAATGGTTTAGACTTGAATAAAAAGTCACTCACAATTTAGTAAGAAATAGTTTGAGACCATCCTTTACCTTATATGCAAGGCATATAGTATGCCTTTTGCAGAAACAGGAAGCCTGTTAAAGGTCATGTCTTTAAAGAGCCCCTTTTAGATTTGTAAGTAATTATTCATCACACACTAATAAATTATGTTCACCCTAATACCATTTCCATCAGGTCTCCTATTTTCCATGTAACCAATAACATCAACAGCTGGTCACTGTATTGTCATTTAGAGCAGATTTAGTACAGGACTCTGAAGAATAATAGTCTTTAGATTGCTGGCATGGGGACCCACAATTTTCTCAGAAGGTCTGTGTAAATATTTACCCGGATTCATACGCAGGCTCAGAATTGGATGGTTAAATGCCAGAATTGTGGGTAAAGTGGACCCGGAGGCACTTATATTTGTACCGAAGAAGTGTAATATCAGATAATAGTCCCTGTCCGTGATAGCAGAATCCCATTTCTCCTCAAGGTATTGACCAGTAATTTCCCCAAAGATGCCTCCATGTGTCCACCCAGCAGTTTGTCGCCTGTGGGCACCATGCCACGTCTGCCCTTTCTCGGGCTCTTACTCTAGCTGTCTCTGGCCCACAAAGCTGCTAGATGATGGGAGAACCCCTGCCATTTCCCATCTGGAGGACAGCCCTGTCTGTGCTTGGGAATTGTCTTCAGAGTCTTCAAAATCCATAAAGTTGTGTATTTTCAGAAGCGTGAGAGCCTTCCCAGCTGTGAGGCACACTGTGTCATTTGGGTCATGGAGCAATTGTGCTTTGTCTTGAAAATCTCACAGAAGAAAAAAATCTCTAAACAGTGTTCTTCTACATTATAATTCTCAGTCTCTTAATAACAGGGTTGGTCAAACTCAGGAAGCTGGGAGAGAAACAGATAACACCTTTCACACTTTGCAGCTTTTTTCTGGTGTCACACCCCAGCGGAAAACGCTTTCCTTCTTCAACGACAAAACAAAGTCTGACAGCCTTTCCCTGGACATTGCGTGCATGTGCGTGCACGCATGTGCATGTGTGTGTCTGGAAGGTGGGAGAATCAGCACCAGCAGAAGAAGATGTACCTGTTAAAACTGAAGCCCCCCCAGCATGTGGTTTTACTCTTTTGTGACAGTGACTTGCTTTATATTCTAGAGAGTGTCATAATCATATCAGAGAGACCGAGGGCACATGAAAAATATCAATCTGAGTCTTTCAAATGAAATGAAACATAGGGTTTGTAGAAATCTGAAAAAAGAAAGATTTACTTAATGGAAAATCTCCAGGTGGAAGGTAAAACACGTGTCCACCAACAGATGAATGGATAAACAAAACATGGTGTATTTAGACAATGGAATATTGTTTGGCCTCAAGAAGGAAGGAAATTATGACACCGTGCTACCACATGGATAAACCTTGAAAACATTATGCTAAATGAAGGAAGCCAGATGGAAAAGGACAAATACTGTCTGATCCCACTTACATGAGGTACTTAAAACAGATAAATTCATGGAGACAGAGGTGGAATGGAGGTTAGGAGGGGCTAAGAGGTGGGGGCGGGGAAGGCAAGCGTTTGTTTAATGGCCACAGAGCGTCTGTTTGGAATGATTGAAAAGTTCTGTAAATGGATGGTGGTGATGGTTTACACAGCATGGCGAAGGTCCTTCATGCCCCTGAATTGTACACCTAAAAATAGTTAAAATGGGAAATCTTACGCATGTTTAATCGCACACACAAAATCTCCAAAGGTCCCAATCCTCTGAGTATGCAGATCATTCTCATGGAGGAGAAACCAGGGGGTTGAAAGATGCTGATTTGCCTTTGCTAGATGGTCAACTGCTTGAGGACAGGAGTGTTCTCTTGTCATTGTAAATGCCACAGTATCTAGGAGAGTGTCTTCACTATACCAAGACTCAATGAATCCCGGCTGAATTGAATTAGATGGTTGCCTACAGGATTTCTCAATTTAATTTGCCCTTGGAGGAGAGGAGTAAGTAGGTTTCCTAATCAAATACAGGGAAGTGCTTTTAAAGGCTTGTTTTCTTGGAACAGTTTGTATAGGCTTGCCAGTGTTTGACTGAGGGCTCTGTGCTTGGAAACTTGGACGGAAGCCAGGCAAAGCAATGAGAGAGAAGCCATAGGTTGAGGAGTGAGTGGTCAGAATTCAATCTGATGTGGGGCCCTGGCCAAGGGATGTTCAAAGGTTAATAGCACAAAGATATTGGCTTTGAAAAAGAACATTCTTTGAAAGAATCCAAAAGGAACAAACTTGATTGGAATTGATTGTACGGAATCTCTACTGTGTAAAAAGAGAAGACAAGTGGAAAGCACTTACGTTGGATAATATTCCTCTTTCGCTGCCAGAAAACACAAGTGACAAAAGCAGCTGATGTTCATTGCAGCTGAACTTTTCCAAAAATTTGTTTAGAAAGACTCTTTTCTTGGATTTTTCCCTTGGACACCAATGATATCTCTACCTGCAAAGATAAAATAAAGTAAAATAAAATAAAATAAAATAAAATAAAATAAAATAAAATAAAATAAAATAAAATAAAAAGTAAAATAAAATAAAATAAAATAAAATAAAATAAAATAAAATAAAATAAATAAAATAAAATAAAATAAATAAAATAGTTTTCTGGGAGGTTGCACTCTTAGGGGTCTATAATGTAGCATCCAGATTTTGCAGCATAGCTTGAAACTTTATTTTATAGCAAATTTAATCAAATACTTTTTCCTTTAGAGAATTCCTTACAGGTAAACATGAATATATTCTCACTGTATTAAAAATTCAGATAGTGGCTGAAGTACACAGAGTTAACATGAAAAGTATACCCCTTCTAATTCTCCTGCCTGTCTGTCTATCTATCTATCATCTATCTTTATCTGAGGGGGCGGGGAGAGGGGCAGAGGGAGAAAGAGAGAGAGAGAGAGACAGGGAGAGAGAGAAAGAGAGAGAGAGAATCTCAAGCAGGCTCCACACTCAATGCGGAGCCTGATGTGGGGCTTGATCCCATGATCTGAGCCAAAATCAAGAGTCAGATGTTCAATCCACTGAGCCACCTGGGGAAGGTGCTCCTCTCCTGTCTCTTTTTAACAGTAAGGTTCAGACTGTGTTCTTGCAGATGGCTCCCTTAGATTTAGACACATGTGTAAATATATACTGAGCTTTTATTTTTATCAATGTTTTTACATACATGGGATCGAAATTCTTTTTCTAAAATCTGCTTTTGCTGCAGGTTTTGAAAGCAGTGGAATGACTGAAA
The DNA here is from genome assembly GCF_014898765.1 of Herpailurus yagouaroundi. Taxonomy (NCBI): domain Eukaryota; kingdom Metazoa; phylum Chordata; class Mammalia; order Carnivora; family Felidae; genus Herpailurus; species Herpailurus yagouaroundi. The sequence goes on from NW_024421064.1 coordinate 8,856, forward strand.
GAGATAACAGACTTTATGTAATCTACACACCTAAAAACCAGTGTTTGTATCTTGAGGAATTACCTGCATTACTTAGATATTTAAAGGAACAAAGCTCAACAAGGTGATTTTCAAGCTATTCGTGTGAAAGGTGTGGAAGTTTATGGGACCAGAAAGTAATAGGAAAACTTCCACACAACACAGACGTGACGTCTCCTCCCTGTGAAGTCACATCTTGAGGCTTACATATGAAAAGTACAGGCAACTTGTTTTTCTCGGACTGGTTGATACCTTAAGAAATTAACACCTTTTGTCTCTGTGCGAAGTTCTGCATTTTCCTTCCTCCTCTGTTCATTAAAGTGAGGAATCACAGCAAACTGAATTAATTTTCCAAACTAGAACATGCATAATAATTAAAGCCAGGTATTTTGGAGATCTCGAGCCTGGAGAAAATTAGATTAGCTGCAGCATTCCCGTCGAAGTCATGACCCTCAATTTAGAGCCTGATTGTATCTAGAAGAGAGAAGGGGTGTTACCTTCAGAATTATTTTCCAATTATTGTGTTACATCTTAAAATATTTTGTTTGTTTTTTAGATATTTGGGTTTCAACTGGAAAAATCAGGTGCTTTAGGTTGGTTGCTCCGTTGGCACAAGGCAGTCCCTGTCTTTGAGCATTTGATCTACAGACAGATGCACAGAGGTTGCATTTTATATCAATATGGTTGGGATGTCTTCCCCCACCTCAAAACATGGAGAATCTCTCCAACTTCTCTGCTTCTATGCATGTCAATCTTCCCCAGAGTTCAAAAGGGCTTACAGGGTGGGATGGAGACTCAGTGGGTTTGGGGCCTCAGCTCCTACTTAGAACCACATCAGCTGCATTTTAGGATAAGAATCTTGTGTCTGGGTGGCTTAGTTGGATAAGCATTCAGCTTCAGCTCAGGTCAATGTCTCGCGGGTCATGAGTTCGAGCCCCGCATCGGGCTCTGTGCTGACAGCTCAGAGCCTGGAGCCTGCTTCGGATTCTGTGTCTCCCTCTCTCTCTGCTCCTACCCCACTTGTGCCCCCTCTCTCTCTCTCTTTCAGAAATAATAAATGAATAAAACTTAAAAAGAAAAGATTCTTGAGTCTGGTGAACCATAGACAGTCAGTAGTCAACACATGTGCATTCCCTCACCTTCCTTTTTCCTGTGTCAAATGATTCCCAAACAGGTGTGTGCCAACTGACAGTGCTTCGTTTAAAAAAAAAAAAAAAATGTTGGTCACTAATAATGCTGTGTACATTTATTTTTAATTGCTTTAAACACCTTATCACCCAGCATTTACTAAGTGCCTATTTTGTGTAAAATACTCAGCATTTATTTCCACCTTTTTTTGGCGAGGGAGAAATACATACTTTATTACCGTTAGCTTTGGACTTAAGCAGGACCATATAAGCAAAGATATTTGGATGTCATAGGAGATTAGGTGCTTTATGGCTTTTTTTTTTTTTTTTTTTTTTTTTGTCCTTTGGCCAAACTACCTGTCATCAAGGGGGTTGATTCTTGATGAGCTGGTTTAAAGCAATCAAGGTTTAGGAGGCCAGACTGAGGCAGATCAAGCAAATAAGTCTGTTAATGATCTGTGCATATGGAGTTTTACAGCTTCCAAAGTGTACCTACTGGTTTTAATTTCTGGGAGCTACAGTTTAAGGAAAACCAACTTGGATGGCAAGAGATGGAGACGGTATTAAACTGAGGAGGTTCTTAAATGTCTGAAAATGCAAATGACTACGGCATTTCTTAATGAGGTTGCTATTTTTAAAGACACATACACGAATGCAGCCAATCTGTTTCATAGCACAAGGTGACTTTTATGTTATTGCTCCTTCTCTGCTTTATTTTCTCCTTTTTCTCACCTTCCCCTTAAGCATTTCTTTTCCCCCTCTTTTTCTTCCAGTAGGATCTACTCAGCTATGGCAACTGGGTTAGGAAGCACAGATTAGGAAATGCTCTTGGTTTGCCTATGCTGGTCAAGAGGTTTCAGGGGTCTTCTGTTGGATTCCTGGAGGTCAGCAATGGCCACCTTCATATTTGGAAAGATTCAGGTGAATAGGAACACTGCTGGGGTTTAGAAGATGTAGGTGTGAGAGCCATACATGCATTAACAGTTGGGTGAACTAAGCAGGTGATTTGATCTCTCTGGGCTGCCATCTTCTTAGTCTATAAAGTGGGGGGGGGAGGGGTAGAAGACAAAATTGACACTGACCCTGTGGAGGTCAGGTCACAATAGCTATCGAAATTACAAACGCACACACCTTTTGATCAATCTCACTTCTGAGAATTCGTCCTTCAGATTGTGAAATCACAGCCGTAACAAGATATTCACTGCTGCGTTGTTTGTATTATTAGAAGTCTAGGAGCAGCACAGTAAAGGATTGTTAAATGTAGTACATCTGTGCTACAGAATGTTACACAGCTGTATTAAAGAGAGAAGATACTCTTCAGTGCTGACGTGGATGTTCAGGATACATTGTTAAATGAGAAAATCAAGATTCAGAAGAGTGTGTGTGATGTATAATCTTTTGTTGAAAAGAAGGGAAGAGGGACAAGAATATACATTAATGGCTTGATCTTACTTGTACGGAGAAACTCTGGAGACCATTTACTCCCTTATTGAGCCTGATCACTGAGGATGGAAACCCCACCATAAGTCTCCATCGATATGACTTTGTTTTTCCACTCTCTCCAGTACCATTTCTTTCCTCTTCTGGGACTGTCATTCCCAAGCAAATGGCTTGATGGCTCACTACAGGAACTTCTCAAAAGACCCAAGTCCTCATTGGAAAACATCAACCATTTGTGCATTAGGGTTCTGAATCTCTTAGTCTCAAAATCCTCACCTGGATTGTTTCATCAATCCCTGACTGTTGTATTGTGATTCTTTACCCAGTCTTGGTCAAGTCTGAGCCTTAAAAGACAAGCCTTAAACCAAACTTCCAATTCTCAATAAATTTTTACATTACCTTCCCCTCTCTGAGGAGGCACCACAAAGCTTTGGGCTGTGGTGTCCTCTCTCTCACTGATGCAATGAACTCAGCTTCATCTCATCAACAAACTGTGTTGGTGATTTAGGCAGAACCAGCTTTTGTTAGGATAAAAAGGGGTTGCCTGGTAGGGTGGCTATATGGGTGTAAGGGAGCTATCGATGATGGAAAGGAGGGGGGCACGACACTTCAGTGAGTATTTTTGCACTATTTAATCATGTGAATGCATTATTTATTCAAACATGAAATGCAATAAAAGGAAATCTTATTTTGAATACATAAAAATATAAAATAAAATCAGGGGTTAGTTATTAAGTCACTAAATTTCCTTTCAGTGCTGTGGTTCCATTACAATTTAATATTGTCCACGAAGAAGATGATTTCCAAAATTGCAATATTGAAGACGGCTGCTCAGTTGCTGTCCTGTTGTAATGGGATAGCTTTCAAATCCCCAGTTTATCGATCCACCCGCATTGCTAACACTGATTTCAATTAACATTTGTCAGAGCTAAAAATAAAAATTTTATCTAGAGCCCAGGACAATTTTGACAGGATGATTTTCAACATTGTGACTTTTTAGCATAGGAGACTGTGGTTTTAATTGGAAAACCAATTACTTGAACAACTACTCTGCTCCTGCCCTTTAACATGATTTATATAAAAAGAGACCTGTATTTTTGGAAGGTTATAATGATTATTATGCTTAGTGACTCGTAGGAATCCAGGTGTCCCAGGGAGCATCACAGCTAACCTCAAAGGACTCTGAAAGTACTCTCAGAGCCTCAGGAGACTGGAGTTCACAGGCTGTTGTTGAAGTTGAGGAGTTGAAGTAATGTAAAAGGAGGAAGGGAGGAAGGAAGGAAGAGAAGGAAAGAAAGAAAGAAAGAAAGAAAGAAAGAAAGAAAGAAAGAAAGAA
>NW_024421065.1:0-12774 GCF_014898765.1 Herpailurus yagouaroundi
AAGAAGATGTGGTATGTGTGTATGTGTGTGTGTGTGTGTGTGTGTGTATGTGTATAATGGAATATTACTTTTTATGCCTATAAAAATGAATGCAATTTTGCCATTTGCAACAACATGGATGGACCTAGATCGACTTACGCTAAATCAAACAGAGAAGTCAGACAGAGAAAGACAAATACCATATGATTTTACTTATATGTGGAATCTAAAAAACAAAACAAATGGACAAACAAAACAAAACTCCTAGATGTAGAGAACAGATTGGTGGTTGACAGAGGAGAGGGGGGTTGGGGATGAAGAAATACAAATATCCAGTTATAAATTAATCATGGGGATGTAATGTACAGTATGGTTACTATAGTCAATAATATTATATTGCATATTTGAAAGAGTTGATCTTGAAAGTCTCATCATAAGAAAAACTTTAGGGGCACCTGGGTGGCTCAGTCAGTTGAGCGTCTGACTCCTGATTTCAGCTCAGGTCATGATCTCAGGGTCATGAGATCAAGCCCTGTGTTGGGCTCTGTGCTGGGTGTTGAGATTCCTCAAGATTCTCTCCCTCTCCCTCTGCCCTTCCCCTGCTCTTGCACATGTGTGTGTGCACGCTTACTCTCTCTCTCTCTGTCTCAAAAAAAGGAAAAACTTTATAACTCTACATGGTGACAGATGGTAACTAGACTTACTGTGGTGATCATTTTGCAATGTACACAAATGTCAAATCATTATGTTGTAACCTGAAACAAATAAAATGTTACATTCAGTTATGCTTTAATAAAAAAAGGATAGTACAAAATTATTAGATCTGAAAGATGTGAAAATAATTGTAACAATAAAGTAATGATAGTCAAAAAAAAAAAACCCATCAACTAACAAAGCAAAACAAAATGGTAGGTGATAATTGGGCACTGGAGTTCTTTTGTGGCTCATCATGAGTGGTGGCATGTCACTCTTATTTATAGGGGCAGTCACAGTTGTTACCACACAGCGCTGCAGCAGGAGACGGGGGTTCTCAAAGTATAGTCCCTGCCAGCAGCGTCTGCAACATCTGGGAATGTGTGAAAAATGTAGATTATCAAGCCCTACTCAGAGCTACTGAATCAGAAACTTAGAGTCTGGGTCCAGGAATCTGGTTTTAACAGACTCTCTTAGTAATTCTGATACATGCTAAAATTTCAGAACCCACTGGATAGAGGTTGTATAGTACATGCTAGAAGGCTGGTTTGTACAAGCATGCCCTGAATGTCCTTGTTTTTTTATTTTTTATTTGAGAGAGAGAGTGAGCACACGAGTTGGGGGGGGGTGCAAAGGGGGAGAGAGAGAGAGAGAGAGAGAGAGAGAGAGAGAGAGAGAGAGAGAGAATCCTAAGCAGGCTCTACGCTCAGTGCAGAGACCAATTTAGGGGCTCGGTCCCACAACCCTGGGATCACGAACCTAAACCAAGAGTTGGACTCTTGGTTAACCGAACCACCAAGTCACCCTCATGCCCTTGTTAATCACCATCTTGAGAATGTAGAGATCCTGTCCTCCTTCTATATTCCCATCAAGCAGAATGTGTAGAAGAACGTGTTGTTTAGCATTCAAAGTCAGGCTCCAGGGTGGCCAACCAGAGTGTCTCCTTTGTTTTTATTTTTTTTAAGTTTTTATTTATTTTGAGAGAGAGAGAGAGAGAGAGAGAGAGAGAGAGAGAGAGAGAACGAGTGGGGGAGGCACAGAGAGGGAGGGAGAGAGAGAAAATCCCAAGCAGGTTTTGTACTGTCAGTGCACGAACGGTGAGATTATGACCTGAGCTGAAATCAAGAGTGGGATGCTTAACTGAATGAACCACCCAGGCGCCCTTAGAGTGTCTCCTTTGTAACAAACAATGTCCAGATGGCAGGCCTTGATCTCCTTGGAACACTTGGCGTGCAAGGAGGGGAGGGGCTAGAGATAGTAGCTAGGCTAGCTGCTATACTATAAAAGCTTGCTGCACATAGATTCTAGCAGCAGGTGCTTTGTTCAGTCTGCCAGTGCAGGACTCCCAGGACATAAGTTCCCACCATAAACCCAGTCTTGTTCACTGTCTCTGTGTCTTTGGTCATGGACCATCACCCACCCTAGGCTTAGAGTCTGCCACGGTGTGGCAACAGAGAGGTTACATTTCTCAGCTTTGGCGCTAAACAGCTCCATCTTGAATCTTGCCTCTTCCATTACAACTGTGTAACTTTGGACTAAGTCACGATCGCAGTCTTTTTGCTGATCTGGAAAATGAAAATAATTTTACATTGTTCATTGGGTTAGTGTCAGTATCAAAGGAGACTTTAAATAATCGAAAAGCTCACTAGTACAGGCTCTAGGAAATAGAGACTTATTGAACCCTCACCTAAATGCCTTATGGATTGTTACTTCTTTGTAGGGTCGCCAGAAATAGCAAATAAAAATAGAGGACACTCAATTAAATTTGCATTTCATATGCACAATTGTATGATACTGCATTTCCATGTTCTTTGCCAGGAGTGCACAGAACATATTTATACTAAAAAATTATTTATTGATTAACTGGAATTCAGATTTGTCTAGGTGTTCTGTATTTTATCTGGTAACCCTGTTCTGAGGTTTCAGATGAGTAATGCAGCTAAGAGAGACTGAGTAATTTGTCCAAAGTCACTCTATTAGTATTTGGATAACTCGATGCAATTGGGATGAGGGCCCAGGTCATTGGTATCCATTTCAACATCAGATTCTTTTCTTTCTTCCTTTTATTATTATTTTTTTGAGAAATAGAATGATCATGACCAAGTGTGAGGGAGAGGGAGAGAGAATCTCTCTCCCTCCCAAGAGGGAGAGGGAGAGAGAATCTTAAGCAGTCTCCATGCTCAATGCAGAGACTGAGGTGGGGCTTGATCTCATAACCATGAGATCATGACCTAAGCCAGACTCAAGAGTTGGACACTCAACTGAATGAGCCACCCAGGCACCCCTAAATGAATTTTGCTAGTGACCAGAATGCCAACAATTCTTTTACCTTCCTCAGATAAACATGGGGGAAACCCAGAGATTACTGTCTGGAGTTTATATCAGTATTTAGCACATGTAGTATTTATTAATCAGTATTCTCTTTCTGTCTCTTTCTCTTGGCTATGTCCTTAGATCCTACAGTTTTTAAAGACATAGATCTTAAATTATGACCCAAGCATTGATCTGTTGGTAAGTTGAGAAAGTACTGATAAATGAAAAAAAAAATTGTGTTCCTGTTAACACAGTGTCTTACACTGAATGTGATTTATTTTGCCGAGTCGCAGAAGTCAAATGGTTTTATTTTAACTTTAAAACATTCTTTGATCTTTTGCTTACAATTGGGAAAAAAAAAAACAACCCAAAACTTGCTGAGTCACTTTTGAAAATATTAATTTCTTTCCTCCTTTTGGACTCCTTTTAAGAGAAAATTACTCAGGAGGGTGACTCTTTGAAACCAATGAAACAGAGTAAAATAAATTTGAGAAAAGAGAAGATAGAAGAGATGGATAATGAGGATGATAAAAACGCATGCCACTGTGGCATTTTCAAATTACTTGGCAGTCAATTTGACTACTGACTTTGAAATTTATTCATTATCTCATATGGCTGCTGTTGTGACATTGCCAGTAGCAACTCCTGCAAATACCTCAGAAATATTAATAGAACAGGGCTTGCTTGGCACCCAGGACCGTGCCAAGGCCCCTGGGGTAAAAAGATAATTGAACTAGATCAATCCTGCCCATTGACTCCTGCCCATTCACAGCCATTCCGGGAGGCAGGACATTGCAATCTGAAGGGAAGCAGGGGTGGGGGGGGGCATAAATCTGGATGGCATGCAGTCAATACTAGGCTGTGTGGTTCAGAATTCAAACTCATCTTACAACTTCTTTACTCAGGTGAATTTCAGCAGATGAGAACATGCTGAGGTCCATAGCGCTGCTTCCTTAAATCACTGTGTTAGAATTCTCCCTCGTAGTCTCTTTCATCTACTTTATAAACTGTAGAAGCACAAATTTAGGGCAATATTCATCATTTTCTAATGAGAGGAATTTAAAAAGGGTTTGAAGGCAGGGGAACCTGGGTGGTTCAGTTGGTTGAGCACTTAACTCTTGATTTTGGCTCAGGTCATGATCTCTCAGTTGGTGAGTTTGAGCCCCCACATCAGGCTCTTTGCACTTACCTCGTGGAGACTGTTTGATTCTCCCTCTCTCCCTGTCTCTCTGCCCCTCCTCTGCTTGCGATCTCTCTGACTCTCTCAAAATAAATAAGTAAACTTTAAAAAAATAAAAACGATTTGAAGGCCAAGCTGAGCATATGAAGTTTAAGGTATTAATCAAATGGTCAGCTCTGTAGCTATAATATTTAATATTAATTTGCTTATGCTATAAATTTAACAATAGATCTGTAAAAGGAGATTATTTTAGAGACGTTGCTTTTTTCTAGGCTCATCTTTTTCTAGAGGACACTTTGTCATCTGCCTACATTAATCCGCCTCATCCGATTACTGAAGATATCACCTTTCTAAATGCTTATATGATGCCATCAGTGGTTGGGTCACAAGTACCCATTTGCTTACCATTGAAAAAGTTATGTAAAAAATGTATTCTCAGTGTGTTGTTGAGATCTGTACAACATAACCACTCAGTGTGAGTCTTGCAAAGGTTTCAAATGCTGGTTTACCAAAACATCCTATTGAATTTGGGTTAAATTTATTACTCTCTAGTTTTTTCAGCTGAGTATTCTTTTTTAAAAATGTTTATTTATTTTTGAGAGATAGAGTGAGCAGGGGAGGTACAGAGAGAGAGAGAGAGAGAGAGAGAGAGAGAGAGAGAGGGACAGAGGATCTGAAGCGGGCTCCAAGCTAACAGCAGAGAGCCCGATGCAGGGCTTTAACTCACACACTGTGAGATCATGACCTAAACTGAAGTCAGACACCAGACAGAGCCACCCGGTTGAACCTCGGCTAAGTACTCTTACACATCCCAAACTAACACTGACTTCGGTCATGTCAGGCTATAGTGGCAGAGACTATAATGCTTGCCAAATACGACATATCTTTTCCTACATTTCCTAGCCCTCTTGCAATGAGATGAGATTCGGTGAGAGTCCTGGCCAATGCAACGTGAGAGGCAAGTGATTATGTCTCTTCCTGGCATGGGATAGAGCAAAGTCCATGGGCAAACTTCTAGTACTGTTGTTGGCAAGCCTCACATTCCACGTGGTGCCCTAACAAGATAGCAGAGGCTGTGTTGTCCTGGATTCCAGAGTGACCATATGGAATTGAGGTCTGTCAACCCATGGGGACCATGTAGCATGAGCAAGAAATAAACAAGTTGTGTTAAGCCAAGAAGACTCTGATGCTAATTTGTTACCACAGCACGACCTTGTCTACTCTCACTATTTGTATAAAACAATAGCTGGGGTGCCTGGTGGGCTCAGTTGGTAAAGCGTGGGACTCTTGATCTTGACGTCGTGAATTAGAGCCCCTCATTGGGTGTAGAGATTACTTAAAATCTTAAAAAACAAAACAACAACAACTGAGAGAATGCCCTATCATGTGACATACAATGGTTTAGACTTGAATAAAAAGTCACTCACAATTTAGTAAGAAATAGTTTGAGACCATCCTTTACCTTATATGCAAGGCATATAGTATGCCTTTTGCAGAAACAGGAAGCCTGTTAAAGGTCATGTCTTTAAAGAGCCCCTTTTAGATTTGTAAGTAATTATTCATCACACACTAATAAATTATGTTCACCCTAATACCATTTCCATCAGGTCTCCTATTTTCCATGTAACCAATAACATCAACAGCTGGTCACTGTATTGTCATTTAGAGCAGATTTAGTACAGGACTCTGAAGAATAATAGTCTTTAGATTGCTGGCATGGGGACCCACAATTTTCTCAGAAGGTCTGTGTAAATATTTACCCGGATTCATACGCAGGCTCAGAATTGGATGGTTAAATGCCAGAATTGTGGGTAAAGTGGACCCGGAGGCACTTATATTTGTACCGAAGAAGTGTAATATCAGATAATAGTCCCTGTCCGTGATAGCAGAATCCCATTTCTCCTCAAGGTATTGACCAGTAATTTCCCCAAAGATGCCTCCATGTGTCCACCCAGCAGTTTGTCGCCTGTGGGCACCATGCCACGTCTGCCCTTTCTCGGGCTCTTACTCTAGCTGTCTCTGGCCCACAAAGCTGCTAGATGATGGGAGAACCCCTGCCATTTCCCATCTGGAGGACAGCCCTGTCTGTGCTTGGGAATTGTCTTCAGAGTCTTCAAAATCCATAAAGTTGTGTATTTTCAGAAGCGTGAGAGCCTTCCCAGCTGTGAGGCACACTGTGTCATTTGGGTCATGGAGCAATTGTGCTTTGTCTTGAAAATCTCACAGAAGAAAAAAATCTCTAAACAGTGTTCTTCTACATTATAATTCTCAGTCTCTTAATAACAGGGTTGGTCAAACTCAGGAAGCTGGGAGAGAAACAGATAACACCTTTCACACTTTGCAGCTTTTTTCTGGTGTCACACCCCAGCGGAAAACGCTTTCCTTCTTCAACGACAAAACAAAGTCTGACAGCCTTTCCCTGGACATTGCGTGCATGTGCGTGCACGCATGTGCATGTGTGTGTCTGGAAGGTGGGAGAATCAGCACCAGCAGAAGAAGATGTACCTGTTAAAACTGAAGCCCCCCCCAGCATGTGGTTTTACTCTTTTGTGACAGTGACTTGCTTTATATTCTAGAGAGTGTCATAATCATATCAGAGAGACCGAGGGCACATGAAAAATATCAATCTGAGTCTTTCAAATGAAATGAAACATAGGGTTTGTAGAAATCTGAAAAAAGAAAGATTTACTTAATGGAAAATCTCCAGGTGGAAGGTAAAACACGTGTCCACCAACAGATGAATGGATAAACAAAACATGGTGTATTTAGACAATGGAATATTGTTTGGCCTCAAGAAGGAAGGAAATTATGACACCGTGCTACCACATGGATAAACCTTGAAAACATTATGCTAAATGAAGGAAGCCAGATGGAAAAGGACAAATACTGTCTGATCCCACTTACATGAGGTACTTAAAACAGATAAATTCATGGAGACAGAGGTGGAATGGAGGTTAGGAGGGGCTAAGAGGTGGGGGCGGGGAAGGCAAGCGTTTGTTTAATGGCCACAGAGCGTCTGTTTGGAATGATTGAAAAGTTCTGTAAATGGATGGTGGTGATGGTTTACACAGCATGGCGAAGGTCCTTCATGCCCCTGAATTGTACACCTAAAAATAGTTAAAATGGGAAATCTTACGCATGTTTAATCGCACACACAAAATCTCCAAAGGTCCCAATCCTCTGAGTATGCAGATCATTCTCATGGAGGAGAAACCAGGGGGTTGAAAGATGCTGATTTGCCTTTGCTAGATGGTCAACTGCTTGAGGACAGGAGTGTTCTCTTGTCATTGTAAATGCCACAGTATCTAGGAGAGTGTCTTCACTATACCAAGACTCAATGAATCCCGGCTGAATTGAATTAGATGGTTGCCTACAGGATTTCTCAATTTAATTTGCCCTTGGAGGAGAGGAGTAAGTAGGTTTCCTAATCAAATACAGGGAAGTGCTTTTAAAGGCTTGTTTTCTTGGAACAGTTTGTATAGGCTTGCCAGTGTTTGACTGAGGGCTCTGTGCTTGGAAACTTGGACGGAAGCCAGGCAAAGCAATGAGAGAGAAGCCATAGGTTGAGGAGTGAGTGGTCAGAATTCAATCTGATGTGGGGCCCTGGCCAAGGGATGTTCAAAGGTTAATAGCACAAAGATATTGGCTTTGAAAAAGAACATTCTTTGAAAGAATCCAAAAGGAACAAACTTGATTGGAATTGATTGTACGGAATCTCTACTGTGTAAAAAGAGAAGACAAGTGGAAAGCACTTACGTTGGATAATATTCCTCTTTCGCTGCCAGAAAACACAAGTGACAAAAGCAGCTGATGTTCATTGCAGCTGAACTTTTCCAAAAATTTGTTTAGAAAGACTCTTTTCTTGGATTTTTCCCTTGGACACCAATGATATCTCTACCTGCAAAGATAAAATAAAGTAAAATAAAATAAAATAAAATAAAATAAAATAAAATAAAATAAAATAAAATAAAATAAAAAGTAAAATAAAATAAAATAAAATAAAATAAAATAAAATAAAATAAAATAAATAAAATAAAATAAAATAAATAAAATAGTTTTCTGGGAGGTTGCACTCTTAGGGGTCTATAATGTAGCATCCAGATTTTGCAGCATAGCTTGAAACTTTATTTTATAGCAAATTTAATCAAATACTTTTTCCTTTAGAGAATTCCTTACAGGTAAACATGAATATATTCTCACTGTATTAAAAATTCAGATAGTGGCTGAAGTACACAGAGTTAACATGAAAAGTATACCCCTTCTAATTCTCCTGCCTGTCTGTCTATCTATCTATCATCTATCTTTATCTGAGGGGGCGGGGAGAGGGGCAGAGGGAGAAAGAGAGAGAGAGAGAGACAGGGAGAGAGAGAAAGAGAGAGAGAGAATCTCAAGCAGGCTCCACACTCAATGCGGAGCCTGATGTGGGGCTTGATCCCATGATCTGAGCCAAAATCAAGAGTCAGATGTTCAATCCACTGAGCCACCTGGGGAAGGTGCTCCTCTCCTGTCTCTTTTTAACAGTAAGGTTCAGACTGTGTTCTTGCAGATGGCTCCCTTAGATTTAGACACATGTGTAAATATATACTGAGCTTTTATTTTTATCAATGTTTTTACATACATGGGATCGAAATTCTTTTTCTAAAATCTGCTTTTGCTGCAGGTTTTGAAAGCAGTGGAATGACTGAAAGAGATAACAGACTTTATGTAATCTACACACCTAAAAACCAGTGTTTGTATCTTGAGGAATTACCTGCATTACTTAGATATTTAAAGGAACAAAGCTCAACAAGGTGATTTTCAAGCTATTCGTGTGAAAGGTGTGGAAGTTTATGGGACCAGAAAGTAATAGGAAAACTTCCACACAACACAGACGTGACGTCTCCTCCCTGTGAAGTCACATCTTGAGGCTTACATATGAAAAGTACAGGCAACTTGTTTTTCTCGGACTGGTTGATACCTTAAGAAATTAACACCTTTTGTCTCTGTGCGAAGTTCTGCATTTTCCTTCCTCCTCTGTTCATTAAAGTGAGGAATCACAGCAAACTGAATTAATTTTCCAAACTAGAACATGCATAATAATTAAAGCCAGGTATTTTGGAGATCTCGAGCCTGGAGAAAATTAGATTAGCTGCAGCATTCCCGTCGAAGTCATGACCCTCAATTTAGAGCCTGATTGTATCTAGAAGAGAGAAGGGGTGTTACCTTCAGAATTATTTTCCAATTATTGTGTTACATCTTAAAATATTTTGTTTGTTTTTTAGATATTTGGGTTTCAACTGGAAAAATCAGGTGCTTTAGGTTGGTTGCTCCGTTGGCACAAGGCAGTCCCTGTCTTTGAGCATTTGATCTACAGACAGATGCACAGAGGTTGCATTTTATATCAATATGGTTGGGATGTCTTCCCCCACCTCAAAACATGGAGAATCTCTCCAACTTCTCTGCTTCTATGCATGTCAATCTTCCCCAGAGTTCAAAAGGGCTTACAGGGTGGGATGGAGACTCAGTGGGTTTGGGGCCTCAGCTCCTACTTAGAACCACATCAGCTGCATTTTAGGATAAGAATCTTGTGTCTGGGTGGCTTAGTTGGATAAGCATTCAGCTTCAGCTCAGGTCAATGTCTCGCGGGTCATGAGTTCGAGCCCCGCATCGGGCTCTGTGCTGACAGCTCAGAGCCTGGAGCCTGCTTCGGATTCTGTGTCTCCCTCTCTCTCTGCTCCTACCCCACTTGTGCCCCCTCTCTCTCTCTCTTTCAGAAATAATAAATGAATAAAACTTAAAAAGAAAAGATTCTTGAGTCTGGTGAACCATAGACAGTCAGTAGTCAACACATGTGCATTCCCTCACCTTCCTTTTTCCTGTGTCAAATGATTCCCAAACAGGTGTGTGCCAACTGACAGTGCTTCGTTTAAAAAAAAAAAAAAAATGTTGGTCACTAATAATGCTGTGTACATTTATTTTTAATTGCTTTAAACACCTTATCACCCAGCATTTACTAAGTGCCTATTTTGTGTAAAATACTCAGCATTTATTTCCACCTTTTTTTGGCGAGGGAGAAATACATACTTTATTACCGTTAGCTTTGGACTTAAGCAGGACCATATAAGCAAAGATATTTGGATGTCATAGGAGATTAGGTGCTTTATGGCTTTTTTTTTTTTTTTTTTTTTTTTTGTCCTTTGGCCAAACTACCTGTCATCAAGGGGGTTGATTCTTGATGAGCTGGTTTAAAGCAATCAAGGTTTAGGAGGCCAGACTGAGGCAGATCAAGCAAATAAGTCTGTTAATGATCTGTGCATATGGAGTTTTACAGCTTCCAAAGTGTACCTACTGGTTTTAATTTCTGGGAGCTACAGTTTAAGGAAAACCAACTTGGATGGCAAGAGATGGAGACGGTATTAAACTGAGGAGGTTCTTAAATGTCTGAAAATGCAAATGACTACGGCATTTCTTAATGAGGTTGCTATTTTTAAAGACACATACACGAATGCAGCCAATCTGTTTCATAGCACAAGGTGACTTTTATGTTATTGCTCCTTCTCTGCTTTATTTTCTCCTTTTTCTCACCTTCCCCTTAAGCATTTCTTTTCCCCCTCTTTTTCTTCCAGTAGGATCTACTCAGCTATGGCAACTGGGTTAGGAAGCACAGATTAGGAAATGCTCTTGGTTTGCCTATGCTGGTCAAGAGGTTTCAGGGGTCTTCTGTTGGATTCCTGGAGGTCAGCAATGGCCACCTTCATATTTGGAAAGATTCAGGTGAATAGGAACACTGCTGGGGTTTAGAAGATGTAGGTGTGAGAGCCATACATGCATTAACAGTTGGGTGAACTAAGCAGGTGATTTGATCTCTCTGGGCTGCCATCTTCTTAGTCTATAAAGTGGGGGGGGGGAGGGGTAGAAGACAAAATTGACACTGACCCTGTGGAGGTCAGGTCACAATAGCTATCGAAATTACAAACGCACACACCTTTTGATCAATCTCACTTCTGAGAATTCGTCCTTCAGATTGTGAAATCACAGCCGTAACAAGATATTCACTGCTGCGTTGTTTGTATTATTAGAAGTCTAGGAGCAGCACAGTAAAGGATTGTTAAATGTAGTACATCTGTGCTACAGAATGTTACACAGCTGTATTAAAGAGAGAAGATACTCTTCAGTGCTGACGTGGATGTTCAGGATACATTGTTAAATGAGAAAATCAAGATTCAGAAGAGTGTGTGTGATGTATAATCTTTTGTTGAAAAGAAGGGAAGAGGGACAAGAATATACATTAATGGCTTGATCTTACTTGTACGGAGAAACTCTGGAGACCATTTACTCCCTTATTGAGCCTGATCACTGAGGATGGAAACCCCACCATAAGTCTCCATCGATATGACTTTGTTTTTCCACTCTCTCCAGTACCATTTCTTTCCTCTTCTGGGACTGTCATTCCCAAGCAAATGGCTTGATGGCTCACTACAGGAACTTCTCAAAAGACCCAAGTCCTCATTGGAAAACATCAACCATTTGTGCATTAGGGTTCTGAATCTCTTAGTCTCAAAATCCTCACCTGGATTGTTTCATCAATCCCTGACTGTTGTATTGTGATTCTTTACCCAGTCTTGGTCAAGTCTGAGCCTTAAAAGACAAGCCTTAAACCAAACTTCCAATTCTCAATAAATTTTTACATTACCTTCCCCTCTCTGAGGAGGCACCACAAAGCTTTGGGCTGTGGTGTCCTCTCTCTCACTGATGCAATGAACTCAGCTTCATCTCATCAACAAACTGTGTTGGTGATTTAGGCAGAACCAGCTTTTGTTAGGATAAAAAGGGGTTGCCTGGTAGGGTGGCTATATGGGTGTAAGGGAGCTATCGATGATGGAAAGGAGGGGGGCACGACACTTCAGTGAGTATTTTTGCACTATTTAATCATGTGAATGCATTATTTATTCAAACATGAAATGCAATAAAAGGAAATCTTATTTTGAATACATAAAAATATAAAATAAAATCAGGGGTTAGTTATTAAGTCACTAAATTTCCTTTCAGTGCTGTGGTTCCATTACAATTTAATATTGTCCACGAAGAAGATGATTTCCAAAATTGCAATATTGAAGACGGCTGCTCAGTGGCTGTCCTGTTGTAATGGGATAGCTTTCAAATCCCCAGTTTATCGATCCACCCGCATTGCTAACACTGATTTCAATTAACATTTGTCAGAGCTAAAAATAAAAATTTTATCTAGAGCCCAGGACAATTTTGACAGGATGATTTTCAACATTGTGACTTTTTAGCATAGGAGACTGTGGTTTTAATTGGAAAACCAATTACTTGAACAACTACTCTGCTCCTGCCCTTTAACATGATTTATATAAAAAGAGACCTGTATTTTTGGAAGGTTATAATGATTATTATGCTTAGTGACTCGTAGGAATCCAGGTGTCCCAGGGAGCATCACAGCTAACCTCAAAGGACTCTGAAAGTACTCTCAGAGCCTCAGGAGACTGG
Source organism: Herpailurus yagouaroundi (assembly GCF_014898765.1). Lineage (NCBI taxonomy): Eukaryota > Metazoa > Chordata > Mammalia > Carnivora > Felidae > Herpailurus > Herpailurus yagouaroundi. Next base: position 12,653 of record NW_024421065.1, read on the forward strand.
AGTTCACAGGCTGTTGTTGAAGTTGAGGAGTTGAAGTAATGTAAAAGGAGGAAGGGAGGAAGGAAGGAAGAGAAGGAAAGAAAGAAAGAAAGAAAGAAAGAAAGAAAGAAAGAAAGAAAGAA
>NW_024421066.1:0-8071 GCF_014898765.1 Herpailurus yagouaroundi
AGAAAGAAAGAAAGAAAGAAAGAAAGAAAGAAAGAAAGAAAGAAAGAGAGAGAAAGAAAGAAAGAAAGAAAGAGAAGGAAGGAAAGAAAGAAAGAAAAAGGAAATTGGCAAAAAAGAAAAGAAATAGAAATTTGTAAATCAGTGAGAATGAGTAGCAAAACTGACTTTGGCATTTTTTTGTGGGACCATAGTTTGTTTTGTCTTTTTTTTCTTTAAACAAGGTAGGGAGAGAAGGAGCTGGATTAAAACAAAGAAGAAAAGGAAGAGAAGTGACGTTGTGTGGTTAAGCATTATGGAAAAGTAAATCCGAGTAAATCATTCTTTTTATAATCTATGAGCTAAATGGCAGAAAAATTAGGCATACATAAGTGAAAATGAACCCTGATCACTTACATTTTATTCCTCAGTATCCACATTTGTTAGGTATCTTTTACTTTATTAAATCTGAGTGGAGAGAAATGATTAATTTTCAAAGTATTGTAACATAGATCTTGCATTTGCATAATAATATATTTTGTTTGAATGGCATTTACAATTTGCCAAGGGCTCTCAAATCCATTCTCATTCCTGATATTATTCACTGTTGTCTATGTATGGCACATGGAACAAAATATGTTCTTTCTTTTCTCTCAATGGTGTTCTTTTTCCTGTCATCCAATTAATAGTTAACATTTCCTCTCATCTTTCAGACATAAGTACTTATCATACTTCTTATCACTCAACACTAAGCCCAATTACATATTCCAGAGAGTTTTTTTGCAACTTGTGCCCTGTTAAGCGTGACCTCAGTTGGCTGCATCAATTCAATGCTTTGCTTATGAACTGCTCTCTTCACTCATAATCATTGTATTTTTTCTTCTGTAAATTGACAAAGGCTGACATTTGCATATTGGCATATGGGATTGAAGTTTCTAAAACTCTGGTATTCATTTTTCCTTTGTGGCTGCAGAAGTGGTTGGATTGAAATCCTCTTTATCCTGCCATGGATTCTGATGAAAACTTGGAGCCCTGGGGCCTGGGTTTAGACAAAAGAGCACCCGCTGCCAGTTGTGTCTGTGTTGGTCTGAGCACAGGGGAGGCAGCCTGGAGGGCATCTGCATGAAGACTGAGGTGACTTCTGGGAGGGAGCTCATCCTAAGGGTGAATTTGAATACTGTCTGCAGTCTGCCCCTAGCTGTGTTTCCTCTCCAGTTCCGTGGATATATATCTGTCTCTTTGATGATGGGAGAGTGGTTGGTAAGAGCAAGAAATAACTGTGTGATATCGCTCACCATGTAGCTCTGTACCTTGGTATACCTGTGGGAAGGGTGGAAGTGTCTTGTAGATGCCACACATTTTGCATAATTCAATGGCACTGCTTGATGGTAGCCGTGGTGGTAGGGACTAAAAGCTGAAGTAGTGTTTATGGGGTGGTTAAGAGGACTGAATCTTGAGCCTCATGATAAGTCTCCCTGGTGTCTCCCGGGATTGACAGTTGAGAGCTTAGAGAAAACACTAGTTAAGAAAGATTTATTGTCACGAGAAGACAATTCTTTAGATGACACCCGTTTCTTAGTATGGGATGTAGGTTGGGCCGCTTTACATTGGTCTGAAAATAAGAAAGATTTCTAAATAGGAATCTCAGTAATTACTCATTGGAGTTGGTAAGGAGATAACCTAATTAACACTAGCTTTAGAGCCAGGCCACCAAAATTTTAACTGTTTGTCAGTCATTCCCAACAAAGAGTTGGAGCTCATTGTGAGAATGATTTCAGTGAAAATAGCAGTGAAATCCCGAGTAGTTAGAGAAGAGTAACATGGTTCCTTATGGGAACATTTACAAGTAAATTGAATTCGCCAGACCTTGAGCAGACTCTTGTATCTACAACACACAGGGGTACAGAACTTCAGTGAGGAATCACTAAGGGTCTTTAGCAAGAGACACTGGTTAATTTTAGCAAGTATATACTGCAAAAACATTAAAAAATGTTTTAAAGTATTTATTTATTTAAGTAATCTTTATGCCCAATGTGGGGTTTGAACTCACAACCCCGAGATCAAGAGTTGCCTGTTCTACAGACTGAACCAGTCAGGCACCTCAAAATGACTTCTGAATTTTTTATTTTTTATTCAAAAAAATTTTTTTTAAAGTTTGTTTATTTTTGAGAAAGAGAAAGACAGAGTGTGAGCGGGGGAGGGGCAGAGAGAGAGGGAGACACAGAATCCGATGTAGGCTCCAGGCTCCAAGCTGTCAGCACAGAGCCCGACGTGGGGCTGAAACTCACGAACGGTGTGATCATGACCTGAGCCAAAGTTGGATGCTCAACCGACAGGTGCCCCATGACTTCTAAATTTAAAAACAATTTTTTTTTAATCTGTATTTATTTTTGAGAGAGAGACAGAGTGTGAGCAGGGGAGGAGCAGGGAGAGAAGGAGACACAGAATCTGAAGCAGGCTCCAGGCCCTGAGCTGTCAGCACAGAGCTCGACGCAGGGCTCGAACTCATGAACTATGAGATCATGACCTGAGCCAAAGTCGGACGCTCAACCGACTGAGCCACCCAGGTGCCCCTGATGTCTAAATATTTTAAAGGTTGAAAGAACACAGCATCTCTATCACAGACCTTTCTTGTTTCACAATTGAAGTTCACAGTTATTTTTTAAAAAGGGGGGATCTTTTATATCTATGGGAAAAAGTAATCAGAGTTTCAAATAGTCCATGAATTAATGAATGACTACTGATCCCTGAAGGTCTCTTCTAACTTTGTGAGAAGTGGAATTGTAATAAGAGTAGCTTTGCTTTGTGTTTATAAAGTCTCTCTTTTCTAGAATCAAGGTTTTGTATTGGCTAATTTAAGTGTTTCTGTGCTTGAAGCTGGGATGCGGACCAGATGACAATGAGAATTTATTCTGGTGCTGAAACTCTAATATTTTCCTCATAAAACTCAATTTCTATGCATTCTTGATCCCCAGGGTCCACAGGCTCCTTCCTCTCTGGTAGGGGGAGGGATTTCAAATTTTGGTCAGTTTTTGGTTCTTTTATTCATATTCTACTATGGCTGGGAAAGAACAAGTCTATTCTAACTTTATGTATTTCTTAGTAAGTGATTGAAATATGGAAGTTTTTTTTTGTCAAAAATACAAAATACAAGGGGTGCCTGGGTGGCTTAGTCACTTAACCATCCAACCCTTGGTTTCGGTTCATACCAGGAACCCAGGGCCATGAGATCGAGGCCCACATCAATTCTCTTTTCCTGTCTATCTGCCCCTCCCTTGCTCATAGTCCCTCCCCCCAAATAAATAAATAAACAGAACAAAATACAAAATATAAGGGTGCCTGGGTGGCTCAGTCAGTTAAGCGTCTGACTCTTGGTTTCACCTCAGGTCATGATCTCACAGCTTCATGGTCCGAGCCCTGCATCGGGCTCTGTGCTGGCAGTGTGGAGCCTGCTTGGGATTCTCTCTCTCGTCCCTCTCTCTCTCTGCCCCTTCCCCACTTGCACTGTCTCTGTCTCTCTCAAAATAAATAAATAAACATAAAAAAATAAAATAATGAAAAAAAATACAAAATATAAAATAAGTTGGCCAAATATTGATGTACTTATGACATCTTAGTTTTTCTACTCTTTTGTAAAATTAAATTAAAATTTTTAATTAATTAATTAATTAATATTTACATCCAAGTTAGTTAGCATATAGTGCAACAATGATTTCAGGAGTAGATTCCTTAATGCCCCTTACCCATTTAGCCCATCGCCCCACCCACCACCCCTCCAGCAACCCTGTTTGTTCTCTATATTTAAGAGTCTCTTCGTGTTTTGTCTCCCTCCCTGTGTTAAAAAAAAATTTTTTTTAATGTTTATTTATTTTTGAGAGAGAGAGACAGAGCACAGGCAGGGACAGGGCAGAGAGAGAGAGGGAGACACAGAATCCAAAGCAGGCTCTAGGCTCTGAGCTGTCAGCACAGAACCCAACATGGGGCTTGAACCCACGAACCATGAGATCATGACCTGAGCCAAAGTTGGATGCTTAACTGACTGAGCAGTCTAGGCACCCCACCCCCTTCCTGTTTTTATACTATTTTTGCTTCCCTTCCCTTATGTTCATCTGTTTTGTCTCTTAAATTCCTTGTATGAGTGAAATCATATGATACCCTCTACATACCCTCTACATACCCTCTACATATATCCATGTAGTGGCAAGATTTCATTCTTTTTTTTTTTTTTTTTTTTCCAACGTTTATTTATTTTTGGGACAGAGAGAGACAGAGCATGAGCGGGGGAGGGGCAGAGAGAGAGGGAGACACAGAATCGGAAACAGGCTCCAGGCTCTGAGCCATCAGCCCAGAGCCTGACGCGGGGCTCGAACTCCCGGACCGCGAGATCGTGACCTGGCTGAAGTTGGACGCTTAACCGACTGCGCCACCCAGGCGCCCCAAGATTTCATTCTTTTTGATTGCTGAGTAATACTCCATTGTATATATATACCACATCTTCTTTATCCATTCGTCTGTCAGTGGACATCTGGGCTCTTTCCATACTTTGGCTATTGTTGATAGTGCTACTATAAACATTGGGGTGCGTGTGCCCCTTTGAAACAGCACACTTGTATCCCTTGTATAAATACCTAATAGTTCAATTGCTGAGTTGTAGGGTAGTCCTATTTTTAAGTTTTTGAGGAACCTCCATACTGTTTTCCAGAGTGGCTGCACCAGTTTGCATTTCCACCAGCAGTGCAAAAGAGATCCTCTTTCTCTGCATCCTTGCCAGCATCTGTTGTTGCCTGAGTTGTTAATGTTAGCAATTGTGACTGCTGTGAAGTGGTATCTCATTGTAGTTTTAATTTGTGTTTCCCTGATGATGAATGATATTGTGCCTTTTTTCATGTGTCTGTTGGTCATCTGGATGTCTTCTTTAGAGAAGTGTCTATTCATGTCTTTTACCCATTTCTTCACTGGATTATTTGTGTTTTGGGTGTTGAGTTTGATAAGTCTTTATAGATTTTGGATACTAACCCTTTATCTGATATGTCTTTTTGCAAATATCTTCTCCCATTCTGTCAGTTGCCTTTTAGTTTTACTGATTGTTTCCTTTGCTGTGCAGAAGGTTTTTATCTTGATGAGGTCCCAGTAGTTCATTTTTGCTTTTGTTTCCCTTGCCTCAGGAGATGTGTTGAGTAAGAAATTGCTGCAGCTGAGGTCAAAGAGGTTTTTGCCTGCTTTCTGCTCCATTTGATGGCTTCCTGTCTTACATTAAGTTCTTTCATCCCTTTTGAGTTTATTTTTGTGTATGAAGTAAGAAAGTGGTCCAGGTTCATTCTTCTGCGTGTCGCTGTCCAGTTTTCCCAGCACCACTTGCTGAAGAGACTCTCTTTATTCCATTGGAAATTCTTTCCTGCTTTGTCAAAGATTAGTTGGCCCTACGTTTGTGAGTTCATTTCTGGGTTCTCTATTCTGTTCCATTGATCTGAGTGTCTGTTGTTGTGCCAGTACCATACTATCTTGATAATTACAGCTTTGTAATACAGCTTGAAGTCCAGGATTGTAATGCCTCCAGCTTTGGTTTTCTTTTTCAGGATTGCTTTGGCTATTCAGGGTCTTTTCTGGTTCCATAAAAATTTTAAGATTGTTTGTTCTAGCTCTGTGAAGAATGCTGGTGTTATTTTGATAGAGATTACATTGAATATGTAGATTGTTTTGGGTAGTATCAACACTTTCACAATATTTGTTCTTCCAGTCCAGAAGCTTGGAATAGTTTCTCAGTTTTTTTGTCTTCTTCAATTTCTTTCATAAGCTTTCTATAGTTTCCAGTGTATAGATTTTTCACCTCTTTGGTTAGGTTTATTCCTAGGCATTTTATGGGTTTTGGTGCAATTGTAAATGGGATCAATTCCTTGATTTCTCTTTCTGTTGCTTCATTATTGGTGTATAGGAATGCAACCAATTTCTATGCATTGCTTTTATATCCTGGTACTTTGCTGAATTCATGATCAGTTCTAGCGGTTTTTTGGTGGAATCTTTTGGGTTTTCCATATAGAGTATCATGCCATTTGTGAAGAGTGAAAGTTTGACTTCCTCCTTGCCAATTTGGATGCCTTTTCTTCCTTTGTGTTGTCTGATTGCTGAGGCTAGGACTTCAAATACTATGATGAATAACAGTGGTGAGAGTAGACATCCCTGTTGTGCTCCTGACCTTAGGGGGAAAGCTCTCAGTGTTTCCCCATTGAGGATGATATTAGCATTGGGTATTTCATATATACTTTTATGATCTCAAGGTGTAATCCTATCCCTACTTTCTTGAGGGTTTTATCAAGAAAGGATGCTGTATTTTGTCAAATGTTTCCTCTGCATCTATTGAGAGGATTGTGTGGTTCTTGTCCTTTCTTTTATTGATATTATGTGCCACATTGATTGTTTTGCAGATATTGAACCAGCCCTGCATCCCAGGTATAAATACCACTTGGTCGTGGTGAATAATTCTTTTAAAGTACTGTTGGATCTTGTTGAAGATGTTTGCATCCATGTTCATTAGGGAAATTGGTCTGTAGTTCTCCTTTTTAGTGGGGTCTTTGTCTGGTTTTGGAATCCAGGTAATGCTGGCCTCATAGACTGAGTTTGAAAGTTTTCCTTCCGTTTCTATTTTTTGGAAGAGCTTCAAAAGAATAGATGTTAACTCTTCTTTAAATGTTTGGTAGAATTCCCCTGGAGAGCCATCTGGCCCCGGACTCTTGTTTTTTAGGGAGACTTTTGATTACTAATTTGATTTCTTTACTGGTTATGGGTCTGTTCAAATTATCTATTTCTTCTTGTTTCAGTTTTGGTAGTTTATATGTTTCTAGGAATTTGTATACTTCTTCCAGATTGTCCATTTTTTGGGCATATAATTGCTCATAATATTCTCTTATTGTTTTTATTTCTGCTGTGTTCATTGTGATCTCTCCTCTTTCATTCTTGATTTTATTTATTGGATCCTTTCCTTTTTCTTTTTGATCAAACTGACTAGAGGTTTATCAATTTTGTTAATTCTTTCAAAGAACCAGCTTCTGGTTTCATTGATCTGTTCTCCTGTTTTTTTTTTCTGCTCTAATCTTTATTATTTCCTGTCTTCTGCTGGTTTTGGTTTTATTTGCTGTTCTTTTTCCAGCTCTTTAAGGTGTAAGGTTAGGTTGTGTGTCTGAGACCTTTCTTTCTTCTTTAGGAAGGCCTGGCTTGCTATATACTTTCCTCTTATGATGGCCTTTGCTGTGTCCCAGAGGTTTTGGGTTGTGGTGTTATCATTGTCATTGGCTTCCATGTACTTTTTAATTTCCTCTTTAACTTCTTGGTTAGCCCATTCATTGTTTAATAGGATGTCCTTTAGTCTCCAAGTATTTGTTATGTTTCCACATTTTTTCTTATGGTTAATTTCGAGTTTCATAGTGTTGTGGTCTGAAAATATGCATAGTATGATCTCGATCTTTTTGTACTAGTTGAGGGCTGATTTATGTCCCAGTATGTGACCTATTCTGGAGAATGTTCCATGTGCACTCAAGAATAATGTGTATTCTGCTGCTTTAGAATGAAATGTTCTGTATATATCTGGTAAGTCCATCCAGTCCAGTGTGTCATTCAAAACCATTGTTTCCTTGTTGATTTTCTGTTTAGATGATCTGTCCATTGCTATAAGTGGAGTGTTGAAGTCCCTTACTATTATGGTATTTTTATTAGTGAGTTTCTTTATGTGTGATTAATTGATTTATATATTTGGGTGCTACCATATTTGGAGCATAAATGTTTACAGTTGTTAGATCTTCTTAGTGGATAGACCCCTTAATGATGATATAATGCCCCTCTGCATCTCTCGATACAGTCTTTATTTTAAAATCTAGATTGTCTGATATAAGTATGGCTACTCCGGCTTTGTTTTGGCAACCGTTAGCATGATAGATGGTTCTCCATCTGGTTTTTCTAGTCTTGAGACAACCCTTTTCCACTCATTTGTTTATTCGTTCCTTCATCAAATACTTTTTTTAAAAGCTTATTTATTTATTGTGTGTGTGTGTGTGTGTGAGAGAGAGAGAGAGAGAGAGAGAGAGAGAGACAGCACAAGTGGGGG
>NW_024421067.1:0-8073 GCF_014898765.1 Herpailurus yagouaroundi
AGAAAGAAAGAAAGAAAGAAAGAAAGAAAGAAAGAAAGAAAGAAAGAGAGAGAAAGAAAGAAAGAAAGAAAGAGAAGGAAGGAAAGAAAGAAAGAAAAAGGAAATTGGCAAAAAAGAAAAGAAATAGAAATTTGTAAATCAGTGAGAATGAGTAGCAAAACTGACTTTGGCATTTTTTTGTGGGACCATAGTTTGTTTTGTCTTTTTTTTCTTTAAACAAGGTAGGGAGAGAAGGAGCTGGATTAAAACAAAGAAGAAAAGGAAGAGAAGTGACGTTGTGTGGTTAAGCATTATGGAAAAGTAAATCCGAGTAAATCATTCTTTTTATAATCTATGAGCTAAATGGCAGAAAAATTAGGCATACATAAGTGAAAATGAACCCTGATCACTTACATTTTATTCCTCAGTATCCACATTTGTTAGGTATCTTTTACTTTATTAAATCTGAGTGGAGAGAAATGATTAATTTTCAAAGTATTGTAACATAGATCTTGCATTTGCATAATAATATATTTTGTTTGAATGGCATTTACAATTTGCCAAGGGCTCTCAAATCCATTCTCATTCCTGATATTATTCACTGTTGTCTATGTATGGCACATGGAACAAAATATGTTCTTTCTTTTCTCTCAATGGTGTTCTTTTTCCTGTCATCCAATTAATAGTTAACATTTCCTCTCATCTTTCAGACATAAGTACTTATCATACTTCTTATCACTCAACACTAAGCCCAATTACATATTCCAGAGAGTTTTTTTGCAACTTGTGCCCTGTTAAGCGTGACCTCAGTTGGCTGCATCAATTCAATGCTTTGCTTATGAACTGCTCTCTTCACTCATAATCATTGTATTTTTTCTTCTGTAAATTGACAAAGGCTGACATTTGCATATTGGCATATGGGATTGAAGTTTCTAAAACTCTGGTATTCATTTTTCCTTTGTGGCTGCAGAAGTGGTTGGATTGAAATCCTCTTTATCCTGCCATGGATTCTGATGAAAACTTGGAGCCCTGGGGCCTGGGTTTAGACAAAAGAGCACCCGCTGCCAGTTGTGTCTGTGTTGGTCTGAGCACAGGGGAGGCAGCCTGGAGGGCATCTGCATGAAGACTGAGGTGACTTCTGGGAGGGAGCTCATCCTAAGGGTGAATTTGAATACTGTCTGCAGTCTGCCCCTAGCTGTGTTTCCTCTCCAGTTCCGTGGATATATATCTGTCTCTTTGATGATGGGAGAGTGGTTGGTAAGAGCAAGAAATAACTGTGTGATATCGCTCACCATGTAGCTCTGTACCTTGGTATACCTGTGGGAAGGGTGGAAGTGTCTTGTAGATGCCACACATTTTGCATAATTCAATGGCACTGCTTGATGGTAGCCGTGGTGGTAGGGACTAAAAGCTGAAGTAGTGTTTATGGGGTGGTTAAGAGGACTGAATCTTGAGCCTCATGATAAGTCTCCCTGGTGTCTCCCGGGATTGACAGTTGAGAGCTTAGAGAAAACACTAGTTAAGAAAGATTTATTGTCACGAGAAGACAATTCTTTAGATGACACCCGTTTCTTAGTATGGGATGTAGGTTGGGCCGCTTTACATTGGTCTGAAAATAAGAAAGATTTCTAAATAGGAATCTCAGTAATTACTCATTGGAGTTGGTAAGGAGATAACCTAATTAACACTAGCTTTAGAGCCAGGCCACCAAAATTTTAACTGTTTGTCAGTCATTCCCAACAAAGAGTTGGAGCTCATTGTGAGAATGATTTCAGTGAAAATAGCAGTGAAATCCCGAGTAGTTAGAGAAGAGTAACATGGTTCCTTATGGGAACATTTACAAGTAAATTGAATTCGCCAGACCTTGAGCAGACTCTTGTATCTACAACACACAGGGGTACAGAACTTCAGTGAGGAATCACTAAGGGTCTTTAGCAAGAGACACTGGTTAATTTTAGCAAGTATATACTGCAAAAACATTAAAAAATGTTTTAAAGTATTTATTTATTTAAGTAATCTTTATGCCCAATGTGGGGTTTGAACTCACAACCCCGAGATCAAGAGTTGCCTGTTCTACAGACTGAACCAGTCAGGCACCTCAAAATGACTTCTGAATTTTTTATTTTTTATTCAAAAAAATTTTTTTTAAAGTTTGTTTATTTTTGAGAAAGAGAAAGACAGAGTGTGAGCGGGGGAGGGGCAGAGAGAGAGGGAGACACAGAATCCGATGTAGGCTCCAGGCTCCAAGCTGTCAGCACAGAGCCCGACGTGGGGCTGAAACTCACGAACGGTGTGATCATGACCTGAGCCAAAGTTGGATGCTCAACCGACAGGTGCCCCATGACTTCTAAATTTAAAAACAATTTTTTTTTAATCTGTATTTATTTTTGAGAGAGAGACAGAGTGTGAGCAGGGGAGGAGCAGGGAGAGAAGGAGACACAGAATCTGAAGCAGGCTCCAGGCCCTGAGCTGTCAGCACAGAGCTCGACGCAGGGCTCGAACTCATGAACTATGAGATCATGACCTGAGCCAAAGTCGGACGCTCAACCGACTGAGCCACCCAGGTGCCCCTGATGTCTAAATATTTTAAAGGTTGAAAGAACACAGCATCTCTATCACAGACCTTTCTTGTTTCACAATTGAAGTTCACAGTTATTTTTTAAAAAGGGGGGATCTTTTATATCTATGGGAAAAAGTAATCAGAGTTTCAAATAGTCCATGAATTAATGAATGACTACTGATCCCTGAAGGTCTCTTCTAACTTTGTGAGAAGTGGAATTGTAATAAGAGTAGCTTTGCTTTGTGTTTATAAAGTCTCTCTTTTCTAGAATCAAGGTTTTGTATTGGCTAATTTAAGTGTTTCTGTGCTTGAAGCTGGGATGCGGACCAGATGACAATGAGAATTTATTCTGGTGCTGAAACTCTAATATTTTCCTCATAAAACTCAATTTCTATGCATTCTTGATCCCCAGGGTCCACAGGCTCCTTCCTCTCTGGTAGGGGGAGGGATTTCAAATTTTGGTCAGTTTTTGGTTCTTTTATTCATATTCTACTATGGCTGGGAAAGAACAAGTCTATTCTAACTTTATGTATTTCTTAGTAAGTGATTGAAATATGGAAGTTTTTTTTTGTCAAAAATACAAAATACAAGGGGTGCCTGGGTGGCTTAGTCACTTAACCATCCAACCCTTGGTTTCGGTTCATACCAGGAACCCAGGGCCATGAGATCGAGGCCCACATCAATTCTCTTTTCCTGTCTATCTGCCCCTCCCTTGCTCATAGTCCCTCCCCCCAAATAAATAAATAAACAGAACAAAATACAAAATATAAGGGTGCCTGGGTGGCTCAGTCAGTTAAGCGTCTGACTCTTGGTTTCACCTCAGGTCATGATCTCACAGCTTCATGGTCCGAGCCCTGCATCGGGCTCTGTGCTGGCAGTGTGGAGCCTGCTTGGGATTCTCTCTCTCGTCCCTCTCTCTCTCTGCCCCTTCCCCACTTGCACTGTCTCTGTCTCTCTCAAAATAAATAAATAAACATAAAAAAATAAAATAATGAAAAAAAATACAAAATATAAAATAAGTTGGCCAAATATTGATGTACTTATGACATCTTAGTTTTTCTACTCTTTTGTAAAATTAAATTAAAATTTTTAATTAATTAATTAATTAATATTTACATCCAAGTTAGTTAGCATATAGTGCAACAATGATTTCAGGAGTAGATTCCTTAATGCCCCTTACCCATTTAGCCCATCGCCCCACCCACCACCCCTCCAGCAACCCTGTTTGTTCTCTATATTTAAGAGTCTCTTCGTGTTTTGTCTCCCTCCCTGTGTTAAAAAAAAATTTTTTTTAATGTTTATTTATTTTTGAGAGAGAGAGACAGAGCACAGGCAGGGACAGGGCAGAGAGAGAGAGGGAGACACAGAATCCAAAGCAGGCTCTAGGCTCTGAGCTGTCAGCACAGAACCCAACATGGGGCTTGAACCCACGAACCATGAGATCATGACCTGAGCCAAAGTTGGATGCTTAACTGACTGAGCAGTCTAGGCACCCCACCCCCTTCCTGTTTTTATACTATTTTTGCTTCCCTTCCCTTATGTTCATCTGTTTTGTCTCTTAAATTCCTTGTATGAGTGAAATCATATGATACCCTCTACATACCCTCTACATACCCTCTACATATATCCATGTAGTGGCAAGATTTCATTCTTTTTTTTTTTTTTTTTTTTCCAACGTTTATTTATTTTTGGGACAGAGAGAGACAGAGCATGAGCGGGGGAGGGGCAGAGAGAGAGGGAGACACAGAATCGGAAACAGGCTCCAGGCTCTGAGCCATCAGCCCAGAGCCTGACGCGGGGCTCGAACTCCCGGACCGCGAGATCGTGACCTGGCTGAAGTTGGACGCTTAACCGACTGCGCCACCCAGGCGCCCCAAGATTTCATTCTTTTTGATTGCTGAGTAATACTCCATTGTATATATATACCACATCTTCTTTATCCATTCGTCTGTCAGTGGACATCTGGGCTCTTTCCATACTTTGGCTATTGTTGATAGTGCTACTATAAACATTGGGGTGCGTGTGCCCCTTTGAAACAGCACACTTGTATCCCTTGTATAAATACCTAATAGTTCAATTGCTGAGTTGTAGGGTAGTCCTATTTTTAAGTTTTTGAGGAACCTCCATACTGTTTTCCAGAGTGGCTGCACCAGTTTGCATTTCCACCAGCAGTGCAAAAGAGATCCTCTTTCTCTGCATCCTTGCCAGCATCTGTTGTTGCCTGAGTTGTTAATGTTAGCAATTGTGACTGCTGTGAAGTGGTATCTCATTGTAGTTTTAATTTGTGTTTCCCTGATGATGAATGATATTGTGCCTTTTTTCATGTGTCTGTTGGTCATCTGGATGTCTTCTTTAGAGAAGTGTCTATTCATGTCTTTTACCCATTTCTTCACTGGATTATTTGTGTTTTGGGTGTTGAGTTTGATAAGTCTTTATAGATTTTGGATACTAACCCTTTATCTGATATGTCTTTTTGCAAATATCTTCTCCCATTCTGTCAGTTGCCTTTTAGTTTTACTGATTGTTTCCTTTGCTGTGCAGAAGGTTTTTATCTTGATGAGGTCCCAGTAGTTCATTTTTGCTTTTGTTTCCCTTGCCTCAGGAGATGTGTTGAGTAAGAAATTGCTGCAGCTGAGGTCAAAGAGGTTTTTGCCTGCTTTCTGCTCCATTTGATGGCTTCCTGTCTTACATTAAGTTCTTTCATCCCTTTTGAGTTTATTTTTGTGTATGAAGTAAGAAAGTGGTCCAGGTTCATTCTTCTGCGTGTCGCTGTCCAGTTTTCCCAGCACCACTTGCTGAAGAGACTCTCTTTATTCCATTGGAAATTCTTTCCTGCTTTGTCAAAGATTAGTTGGCCCTACGTTTGTGAGTTCATTTCTGGGTTCTCTATTCTGTTCCATTGATCTGAGTGTCTGTTGTTGTGCCAGTACCATACTATCTTGATAATTACAGCTTTGTAATACAGCTTGAAGTCCAGGATTGTAATGCCTCCAGCTTTGGTTTTCTTTTTCAGGATTGCTTTGGCTATTCAGGGTCTTTTCTGGTTCCATAAAAATTTTAAGATTGTTTGTTCTAGCTCTGTGAAGAATGCTGGTGTTATTTTGATAGAGATTACATTGAATATGTAGATTGTTTTGGGTAGTATCAACACTTTCACAATATTTGTTCTTCCAGTCCAGAAGCTTGGAATAGTTTCTCAGTTTTTTTGTCTTCTTCAATTTCTTTCATAAGCTTTCTATAGTTTCCAGTGTATAGATTTTTCACCTCTTTGGTTAGGTTTATTCCTAGGCATTTTATGGGTTTTGGTGCAATTGTAAATGGGATCAATTCCTTGATTTCTCTTTCTGTTGCTTCATTATTGGTGTATAGGAATGCAACCAATTTCTATGCATTGCTTTTATATCCTGGTACTTTGCTGAATTCATGATCAGTTCTAGCGGTTTTTTGGTGGAATCTTTTGGGTTTTCCATATAGAGTATCATGCCATTTGTGAAGAGTGAAAGTTTGACTTCCTCCTTGCCAATTTGGATGCCTTTTCTTCCTTTGTGTTGTCTGATTGCTGAGGCTAGGACTTCAAATACTATGATGAATAACAGTGGTGAGAGTAGACATCCCTGTTGTGCTCCTGACCTTAGGGGGAAAGCTCTCAGTGTTTCCCCATTGAGGATGATATTAGCATTGGGTATTTCATATATACTTTTATGATCTCAAGGTGTAATCCTATCCCTACTTTCTTGAGGGTTTTATCAAGAAAGGATGCTGTATTTTGTCAAATGTTTCCTCTGCATCTATTGAGAGGATTGTGTGGTTCTTGTCCTTTCTTTTATTGATATTATGTGCCACATTGATTGTTTTGCAGATATTGAACCAGCCCTGCATCCCAGGTATAAATACCACTTGGTCGTGGTGAATAATTCTTTTAAAGTACTGTTGGATCTTGTTGAAGATGTTTGCATCCATGTTCATTAGGGAAATTGGTCTGTAGTTCTCCTTTTTAGTGGGGTCTTTGTCTGGTTTTGGAATCCAGGTAATGCTGGCCTCATAGACTGAGTTTGAAAGTTTTCCTTCCGTTTCTATTTTTTGGAAGAGCTTCAAAAGAATAGATGTTAACTCTTCTTTAAATGTTTGGTAGAATTCCCCTGGAGAGCCATCTGGCCCCGGACTCTTGTTTTTTAGGGAGACTTTTGATTACTAATTTGATTTCTTTACTGGTTATGGGTCTGTTCAAATTATCTATTTCTTCTTGTTTCAGTTTTGGTAGTTTATATGTTTCTAGGAATTTGTATACTTCTTCCAGATTGTCCATTTTTTGGGCATATAATTGCTCATAATATTCTCTTATTGTTTTTATTTCTGCTGTGTTCATTGTGATCTCTCCTCTTTCATTCTTGATTTTATTTATTGGATCCTTTCCTTTTTCTTTTTGATCAAACTGACTAGAGGTTTATCAATTTTGTTAATTCTTTCAAAGAACCAGCTTCTGGTTTCATTGATCTGTTCTCCTGTTTTTTTTTTCTGCTCTAATCTTTATTATTTCCTGTCTTCTGCTGGTTTTGGTTTTATTTGCTGTTCTTTTTCCAGCTCTTTAAGGTGTAAGGTTAGGTTGTGTGTCTGAGACCTTTCTTTCTTCTTTAGGAAGGCCTGGCTTGCTATATACTTTCCTCTTATGATGGCCTTTGCTGTGTCCCAGAGGTTTTGGGTTGTGGTGTTATCATTGTCATTGGCTTCCATGTACTTTTTAATTTCCTCTTTAACTTCTTGGTTAGCCCATTCATTGTTTAATAGGATGTCCTTTAGTCTCCAAGTATTTGTTATGTTTCCACATTTTTTCTTATGGTTAATTTCGAGTTTCATAGTGTTGTGGTCTGAAAATATGCATAGTATGATCTCGATCTTTTTGTACTAGTTGAGGGCTGATTTATGTCCCAGTATGTGACCTATTCTGGAGAATGTTCCATGTGCACTCAAGAATAATGTGTATTCTGCTGCTTTAGAATGAAATGTTCTGTATATATCTGGTAAGTCCATCCAGTCCAGTGTGTCATTCAAAACCATTGTTTCCTTGTTGATTTTCTGTTTAGATGATCTGTCCATTGCTATAAGTGGAGTGTTGAAGTCCCTTACTATTATGGTATTTTTATTAGTGAGTTTCTTTATGTGTGATTAATTGATTTATATATTTGGGTGCTACCATATTTGGAGCATAAATGTTTACAGTTGTTAGATCTTCTTAGTGGATAGACCCCTTAATGATGATATAATGCCCCTCTGCATCTCTCGATACAGTCTTTATTTTAAAATCTAGATTGTCTGATATAAGTATGGCTACTCCGGCTTTGTTTTGGCAACCGTTAGCATGATAGATGGTTCTCCATCTGGTTTTTCTAGTCTTGAGACAACCCTTTTCCACTCATTTGTTTATTCGTTCCTTCATCAAATACTTTTTTTAAAAGCTTATTTATTTATTGTGTGTGTGTGTGTGTGTGAGAGAGAGAGAGAGAGAGAGAGAGAGAGAGAGACAGCACAAGTGGGGG
>NW_024421068.1:0-8055 GCF_014898765.1 Herpailurus yagouaroundi
CTCACCTACTTTATTGAAGATATAATTGACCATATAATCATGGGTTTGTTTCTGGGCTTTTGATCCTATTCCATTGAGCTTTGTGTCTATTTTTGTGCCAGTGACATACTGTTTTGCATACTATACTTTGTAGTATATCTTGAAATGTGGGATTGTGAAACTTCATACATATACTTTTTTATAACTATTAAGAGTAGTGTAAAATACTATACATATTAAGATAAATAAATGGTATTGAATAAGACAGATAATTTTATGTTACTTAGATTCAAAATTTCCTTAAATATTATAGAGAATTGTAAAAAAATGTTTTAAAACAGTGAAGGCAAGTAAAAGAAAAAACGTCTGTAACAGAAGTCAATAAGATTATTTTTTAAATAGCAAGTGAGCCTACAAAAGAAGGGACATGTGAGGATATTTAACTATGAAACACAAATAGAAAATAAACTCTGTTTCAGTTGGGCATGGTCAACATATGAAATTTATATCCCTTAGAGATATATTTGAAAATGATCTCAGAAAGTTTGAATTTACACATGAGAAATTTATAATTTCAGTCCAAATCTGCAACTGTTATTATACACCCAGTTATGTGTCAAAGATTTTGATATATGGTAAATAATCAAGCTTATGAAACATGGTCTTTACACTCATGTGACTTAAAATATAAGATGGATAAAAGTTTGAGCACATTCCTTTTTTTTTTTTATTTATTTATTTAGAAAGAGAGAGAGCTGAGCAGGGGAGGGAGGGAGAGAGACAGAGAGGGAGAGAAAGAGAGTGAAAGAGAGAGAGAGAGAGAGAGAGAGAGAGAGAGAGAGAGAGAATTCCAAGCAAACTCCTTGCTGTCAGTGTGGAGCCTGATGCAGGGCTCAATCTCACAAATTGTAATAGTGACCTGACCCAAAATCAAGAGTCAGATGCTTATCTAACTGAGCCACCCAGGTGCTCCCACTGCTTTTTTTTTTTTTTCAGTCCATTGCTTATTAACCAACTCACTGGCTAATAAAACATCACTTCTGTCACTGTTGCAAATAATATAGTGGGATAGATGTAAGTCGGTGTGATAGTTTTGTGTTATTTCACTAAACTATGCAAGGTCAGTGATTTTCTCATCATGATATTTTTTAAATGTAGTTTAATTTATGTTTTCAGAAAAGGCATGCTTTCTTTCTGCTTCCTCTAAACTTAATGGAAGTTATCATCTATACTAATAGCTTAACACTTATTTCTTATATTTCCTTCAACCATTCAACACATACCTGGAGCACTTATTATGGCTCATGCACTATTCTGAACACTTTTTAATATTCATGGTTATACTTTTAAGGTTATATATTTAAGGAGGCATACAACCCTCAACTAAGTTGCAACTCCGTCAGGCCAAAGAAATATATCTACACACACTACTATTTACTGTATCTAGCACCTACCTACATGGGCTCTCTTTTAATATAATATGACATCTGGAATCAAACTACTGTGATTCAAATGCTGAATCCAGGGATGACCACCTGTGTGATTTTGAGCAAGTTATGTGACCTGAGCTGAATTTTCAAATCTGCCAAATTAGGATAATTAAACACATATAATAAATAGTAACTGAGAAGCTGTGTGGCATGGTGTTTTAGTATATAATTGGTATATAACACATGCCAGTTACTAGTATTAAAGTAGTAATGTACTTAAAATGTTTTTAATACAACATAGGTCTTTAATTTCAGAATAGAGAAATCAGGGCAGTCTCAGAAAGTCCAGCAATGGAGAGGAATTTTAGGAAAAAATGGGCAAGTCGTTTAGCTTTTGATGACTTAGGTTCTAACTAGTAAAACTTTTAAAAATAGATAAAATTTTCTCTGAAATCCACTCAAATTCCACTATTCTTTTATTCTTTCACTAAAACAAAGTATGCAGCCTCTAATCATAAGATACAGCACCAGTCTGGCATACCGAGTGTGAAAGTTGTGTGATAAGAACCTCATAACCCATTAAGCACCTGTTTCCCTTGTGCACTCATTGCTCACCTCACTAAGGTGGCAGGACACAGTTAAATGAAGTCTGTGAAAGAATGAGATATTGCCAAAAAACAAGGCATTATTTATTACTTAATGGCAAAATTTTGAATTACTCTAAAAGAGATAGGTAACCATCTCACAGACAGTTCCAAGCTATTCATTTGGGATACATTTCACAGGCAGTGCTTTTATCATAGTGATTCAGGAAAAAATAACTGCCAAACGTTTTCTCAAACAGTTGAAAAAAAAAAAAAACCAACTCTGTGAGAGGCAGATCTTGGCTAGTGTTTCTCTTTTTTCCCTTCCCATCTACTATAAATCACATATACCGCAATCTTTACAGTGTTTTGACCTTTCAACAATTTCACTATGAAGAAAAGATTATGGTTTCTTAAATCTCTATACTCTGTAGAAGTTTTCCCTAATAAAATGCTTTGAATAATTCGTGTAAAATAAATCTTGATTTCCTCACAGATAGTAAAGGACAATAACAGTGTTATCTGGATCTCATTTCAACTGCTTTGCTCAGCTTAATTGCAACAAATTCCATCATCCTTTCCAATTCGATTTTCTCTATCAAATGTTTTTGAATCCCAATCTGTGCCTTGGAGGGAAACCTTGCTTATTGACCTCAATATAATTATCAGCAGCCATCCATGAAGCACAGCATGTATTGTACAAATATTTGGACTGATCATCTATTGTGCCAGAAACTTTAAAAATTGTCTTGCTTCACACACGATTTGTCCTCTAAAAATATCGACAGACACTGTTAACTTGACAAGAGAGGAAAAGGGAAAAAAAAATAATTAGATGCGGGCGGGTGAAAGAGAGTAGTACTCAGTGTTTGAAAGGCAATTCTGGACCATCACTAATTACAGGATAATAGAAAGGGTCAGAAGCAATGGGAATGTCCGATTTTAACATTCAAAGAAGTAAAGAAACAGGAATAAGCAAGAGAAAGGCTCTGTGATGATACTTCTCTTCTGGACAGCTTTTCTTTAAACCTTATTAATGTCAAAAGAAGGAATATTAGTGAGAATCAAAGAAATGAAGCTTGTTAGTTTAAGCTTTCTAGTGGCAACCCATGTAAAGAGACACAAATTAGGAGACCTGGAACGCATTACTTCGCCTCTTACACCTCAGTTTTCTCAACTGCGGAATAAGTGTTTTGACTAGACAGTGGCAATGCCAATCTCATTTCTAAGATTTGTATATGCCTGGCTGATTTGGCTGTCAAGAGACTGCAGTCATCCAAACAACAAATTAAATTAGCTATAGCAGTTTCTAAATCAGCAAAACAATTATTTTGTTTTAATTTTTAACTGACTTGGCTTTTCTATTAGTTGACAAGAACATACATGTAAAGAAGTGGAAGCTGGGGCGCCTGGGTGGCGCAGTCGGTTAAGCGTCCGACTTCAGCCAGGTCACGATCTCGCGGTCCGTGAGTTCGAGCCCGGCGTCAGGCTCTGGGCTGATGGCTCAGAGCCTGGAGCCTGTTTCCGATTCTGTGTCTCCCTCTCTCTCTGCCCCTCCCCCGTTCATGCTTTGTCTCTCTCTGTCCCAAAAATAAATAAAAAACGTTGAAAAAAAAAAAAAAAGAAGTGGAAACTGATGCAGCCTTAGAAATTTGAGTTAAAAATATTCCCAAGAAAACTAAACAAAAACAAATCATACTGGGGACAGGATGATAGAATGGTGTTCAGAGTTTGAAATATGACTTTAAAGATATCAGTGTTTACAAGAAAGAGAATCTATTAAAAAGCAGGTTGGAACAAACGATCTCAAAAAGGAACTTTTATTTTTTTTAACAAAACAAATTTCAAATACAGTCACCCAAAAATATATCTCTCGGAGTAAGAGGGAAGAAACTAGGGGAACTTAGAACAAAAATTTAGAAGCTCAAAATATATTTGTTAAATGAATGAATATTAGGTTTATCCACTATCAAGATGAAGAAACCGGATTTTTGTACCTTCTCTAAGCATGTCCCCATGCATAGTTGAGATCTTGGAGATCATCATGAATACTTACTCATTATGAACCCCTTGACACTCTCATGACCTAATCAGCAATCAATAAATCAATTAGTAAAAATGCATTTTTCATCCCTACTGTTCATCTGGTGTTCCTTCTTATAGTGAAGAACTCTTGATGAGGCTGTATTCCCTTGTTCAAAGCCTTAGGCTGTTTATCTTCTACCCCAAGAGGACATGTTTATGCACCTTTAATGCCAAAACCCACCTAGAAAAACTGAATAAGTAGAAATGGTTAACTGAAAGTTGTCTTTATTTTTATTTTTTACATTTCAATAATAGAATGGGATATTTGAGGCATGTATGAGAATTTGATTTGATTTATCACCCACCTGGCATATAAAAAGCATTTTAAAATATATGATATTGTCCATGGCCAAGGAGGTCACAATCTATAGTATTTATGGAGATAACTAGCATATAAAAAGTTAAGGGGCGCTTGGGTGGCTCAGCCAGTTAAGCGTCCGACTTTAGCTCAGGTCATGATCTCGCGGTTTGTGAGTTCAAGCCCCGTGTCAGGCTCTATGCTGACAGCTCGGAGCCTGGATCTTGCTTCGGATTCTGTGCCTCCTTCTCTATCTTCCCCTCCCCCACTTGTGCTCTGTCTCTCTCTGTCTCTCAAAAATAAATAAATGTAAAAAAAATAAATTAAAAAAAGTTAAGAAAAAAATAATACAGTAATTTCAGTGTACTGAATGAATAATTCACCAATTACACACACACACACACACACACATTGTTCTCTGAGTTAAGAGGAGAATAAGGTCTCTGTGAGCTATAACATTTCTTTTTTTTTTTAAGTTTATTTATTTTGAGAGAGAGCACATGTAAGCATGAATAGGATAAAGGGAGAGAGAAAGAGAGAGAATCCCAAACAGGCTCTGCACTGTCAGCATGGAGCCCAGTAAAGGTCTCAGACCACAAACCACGAGATCATGACCTGAACCAAAACCAAGAGTTGAATGCTTAACTAACTGAGCCACCCAGTAGCCCCGACCTATAATGTTTCTTGGCAGTGAATAGTACTAATATAGACCTTGAAGAATTGGTGAAATGGCTATCAGGAAAACAAAATGAATTTATATAAATAGATTGAAATTATTAAATACTAAAAAGTAGGTAATATTTACTATATAATCAAGACTATACAAAATCATGGCACATTGTGGAGGAGGTACGTAGAATTTGAGAGGGTCATTGTGAAAAACCAATCGAGTTAGAATCCAATGTAGTGATTCTATCTTTGAGTTTTCTAGCCATTATTAATTAAAATAAAGAGGTATGTCACTGAAGTAAATCACTGGATTTTTTTCAATAACTAACAGTATACAAATGGACACAAGCTGTAACAGAGACATATCCAATTAATAGATGTAGCAAACAGATGAAGAGAGTACAATGTAATGAAAAGCTGTCAACAGGCAGGACACCTGGATCCAGCTTCAGGTTTGCCACCAACTAACTGAATCACCTCAGTTTTTCAATAATCATTTCCCAAATCTTGGAATTGTGCCCTATTTGCGAAAGGTTGATACTGGAATAAAGGACCATTAAGGTCCTTTTCTGTTCTAAAATTCTGAGTCTGTCTGTACAGAATGGGGGTATTAGTTGAAACCTCTTTCCAAGAGAGGCTAAATTAGCCTTTAGTACTTCAATTTCTGCTTGCTTTAACTGGAGTATCACCTTTGAGATCAAAGCAGGTGGTTCCTAAGATACTCCAGACTCTAGTAAAAGGTGTGCTGCTTGAAAATTTACTTGATTTATTCCTCATCCAGTGTGAAGACATTATTAAACATTATGGCCAACTAGTAAAGAGAATTTGTTTTTTTTTTATGTTGGGGAAAGGATGTTACTGCTACACAATATTTCTATGAGAGACAACAATATGTGGTAGATGAAACCATATGGGAAATTGCTGATATATTATGATTTTTACCTAAAAAATGGCCATCTCATATAGCTCCAACTAAAATTCCACTTAATTCATTGCTTAAAAGACAATGTTTGTCATGAAGATAAAGTACTACAAAGGGGGAATAATTACAGTTTAAAGTCTCTTTAAAGTACAATCAGAAATTGAGAAAGAAAAGGTGACTGGTTAAAAGGAAAGTTCATTGAAATTTCAGAGAAAGAAAGGTGGTGAGGAAATCATATCAGGCATTAATAAAAACCTGAAACATCTTACTACTTCCGAGATAGATTATATTTAAGCGAAAGGATATTATATAAAAGAAAAATAATAATGAAAAAGCAGAAGACTGATTTTTAATGTATTATTAGACCCAGAAATCAAGAAAATAAATTAATGGATCTTCTTGTTATTGGGACTATACTTTCCCTTTCAGCCCCGGATGTATTCTATTTTCCACTCTAATATTTTCCACTCTAATTTTCCATTCTAATAGTTTTGTCTTATGTCTCTAGTTCTCATCTTTCAGTTAACCATCATTACTCTATAAGATTTAAATACATAAGTAAAGCATGCTGTTAACTTCCATTGGTAAAATTCTAAAGCACCAAGTTATTTAATCACAACTGTTATTTATCTCAGTACTGTATTCCATTGCTTATTAGAAACTATTGCCATCCACTAACGAGCAGAGAAACTAGTTTTCACAAACAAGATATATAATCTATATCCTTTATATAAAAAGTTTAAGGGGCACTTGGGTGGTTCAGTCGGTTAAGTGTCCGATTTTGGCTCAGGTCATGGTCTCATCATCCATGAGTTTGAGTCCCACATCAGGCTCTGTGCTGACAGCTCAGAGCCTGGAGCCTGTTTTAGATTCTGTGTCTCCCTCGCTCTCTTCCCCTCCCCCACTCACACTTTGTCTCTTTCTCTCTCTCTCTCTCTCTCTCTCTCAAAAAATGAATAAAAAAGTTAAAAAAATTTTTTAAAAGTTTAAGCAAATCAATAAGAAAAACTTCACTTCTCCTTCAGCCTGAAATTACACTATTGATATATGATGTTCCATCCATTTGGAAGTTATATTTCTAATGCTAACATCCCTGGGTTTTTCCATACGCTCCTAGACAACAAATACTTCTCTTTTCTCATGGTCCATTTTTACTGCAAACTCATCTTTAGGATGCAATTCCAGTGTCCACTCCAGCATAAAGATATCATTCAATAATGCCAATATTAAATTAAGTCCGCAATGTGCCAACTTTTGTATATAATATGTAAAGGCTTGATTTTTGCCTAATGGGAATATGCTTTTAAATTACAATATATTTTATATAGATAATACATATACTCTTTAAAATATTATTTCACCTATCATCAGAAAAAAAACAAGTTCACAAGGAAGATAAAATCAAAACTACATAGGAAAGTATCTAAAATCAAAAAGAAGAGAGAAAAATAATAATATGATTTTTTTTCTATATAAATCACTTTCTCTACATCTGAGGGGGAAAAAAATCCCTTAAGTTATATCCCTCTATTTTAGAACTGTGATCTTTCGTAAGCTAAAGGTCTGTCCTCTAAAAATCTGATACCCATTTTCTTCAAATGATTAATCAAAATCCACACTTTATTCAAATTCCCTCAGCTTTAATTTTTTCTGTTGCACCATCTCATCCAGGATACCAGATTACATTAAGTCATTATGTCTCCCTAGGTTCTTTCTGGTTTTGGCAATTTCTTGGAAATTCTTTGTTGTTGATGAACTGGACAGTTCTTTTATTTTAATTCCAGTATAGCTAACATACAATGTTATATTAGTTTCAGGTGTATGATATAGTGATTCAAGGATTCTATACATTACTCTGTGCTCATCATGACAAGTATTCTCTTAATCCCCATCACTTATTTCACCCATCCCCTCCACCCTCTTCCCCTCTGGTAAACATCAGTCGTTCCCTATGGTTAAGAGTCTGTTTTTTTATTTGTTTCTTTTTTTTATTTTTTTCCTTTTTTCTTTTTTTTTTAATGTTTCTCTTTTGTTCATTGCCTTTATTTCTCAAATTCCATATATGAGTGAAATCATATGCTATTTGTC
>NW_024421069.1:0-1104 GCF_014898765.1 Herpailurus yagouaroundi
TTTATTTCTCAAATTCCATATATGAGTGAAATCATATGCTATTTGTCTTTCTCTGACTGATGTATTTCACTTAGCATTATACCCTCCAGGTCCACCCATGTTGCTGCAAATGGCAAGATTTCATTCTTTGTTATGGCTGAGTAATATTCCATTGTGTATATAGACCACCTCTTCTTTATCCATTCTTCTATTGATGGACACTTGGGCTGCTTCCATATTTTGGCTATTGCAGATAATGCTGCACTTAACATAGAAGGACATATATCTTTTGAAAGTAATGTTTCCATTTCCTCTGTGTACATAGCCAGTAGTGAAATTACTGGATAATATGGTAATGCTGCTTTTAATTTCTTGAGGAACCTCCATACTGTTTTCCACAGTGGCTGCACCAGTTTGCATTGCCACCAGTAGTGCACGAGGGTTCCTTTTTCTCCATATCATTGCCAACATCTGTAGTTTCTTGTGTTTTTGATTTTAGCCATTCTGACACCTGTGAGGTGGTACCTCATTGCAGTTTTGATTTGCACTTTCCTGATGATGAGTGATGTTGACCATGTCTTCATGTGTCTGTTGACCATCTGTATTTCTTCTCTGGAGAAATGGCTGTTCATGTCTTCTGCCCATTTTCAATTGGAATATTTGGGTTTTTTGGTGTTGAGTCGTGTAAGTTCTTTATATACTTTGGATACTAACTCTTTACCTGATATGTCATTTGCAAATATCTTCTCCCATTCAGTAATTTCCTTTGATAGTTTCTTTTGCTGTGCAGAAGCCTTTTGTTTTGAAGTAGTCGCAATTGCTTATGTTTGCTTTTGTTTCCCTTGCCTCAAGAAACATATCTAGAAAAATGTTGCTATGGCTGATGTCAGAGAAAGTACTGCCTGTGCTCTCTTCTAGGATTTTTATGGTTTCAGGTCTCACATTTAAGTCCTTAATCCATTTTGAGTGTATTTTTGTGTATTGTGTAAAAAGTGGTCCAGTTTCATTCTTTTGCATGTAGCTGTCCAGTTTCCCAACACCATTTGTTGAAGAGACTGCCTTTTTCCTATTACATTTTCTCACCTACTTTATTGAAGATATAATTGACCATATAATCATGGGTTT
>NW_024421070.1:0-1455 GCF_014898765.1 Herpailurus yagouaroundi
AGCCAATACCTATTAAAAAATACCTTTTTCTTCTAAAAATATCACCTATTAAATTGAAATCTGTATTATCGGCTAATATGACATTCACCTGTCTGAAGGCGGAAACTGATATTATCTCCAAAGTTCCTTTACCTCTATGATTATATTCTCTGTAATGAAATGGGTTCTTTCTATATTCTTGGTAAATTCTGTCAGACACACTACTGTAGTTCAACCATTATTTCCTCTATTGTCACACAGGGGGAAAAGTCTGACTAAACTCTCTCGAAGCAGTGTAAAATAGTAGTTTAGAGACAGACTACTGGGTGTGAATCCCACCTCTTAACTTACTAGCTTCTGGATGTTTTGTCTCCATTTTCTCATCTGAAAAATGGAGATAATATTTTTACTTACATCATACGGTTGTTACAAGGACTAAATGAGTTAAGGGCTTAATAAAAACTAAAGTACATATTATACGATCAATACATGTGAGCTAACTAAAGAAATTTAATCTGTTCTTTAACTATTGAGAACTTTTTTGGGAAAAGGCAGTTAATCTTTCTTTATATGATTTCTTACACGTCAACCACATTGACATTTTCTCTTCCCTGACGTCTTAAAATGAGTCTATATATCTAACGCAATGACTCAAACACCTAAGCTCAGTGGCAAGATAAATGTGAGTATAGAATTGGCCAAGGAGATGGGGACTTCTATCTTCTATTGTCATATTCTAAGTCTATATTAAGCCTTTCATCCATTTATAATATATATATTTTTTGGAGACTATTTCTTGGGTAGTGATCTTTTCAAATCTCCATAAAACAGTTAGAATTCAAATTAGAAACATTCCTTTGATGTCCTCTTAGTTGATCCTTTGTAGCCTTTGATATTTTTATTTTATTTTATTTTATTTCATTTTGTTTTAAAGTTTATTTATTTATCATGAGAGAAAGAGAGAGCCGGGGAGAGGCAGAAAGAGAGGGAGAGAGAATCACAAGCAAGATCCATGCTGTCAGTGCAGAGCCTGATGTGGGGCTCGAATTCATGGACCATGAGATCATGACCCGAGCCGAAACCATGAGTCAGATCCTTAACCGGCTGAGTCACCCAGGCACCTTTGATATTCATATTTTTAAAAAATCATGTTTATTCTAGAAAAATTAGTGAAAATAAGTAAAAAAAAAAAAGAGGAAAAGTTAAAACAAATACGCTGATAATCCCAATATTCATGAGCTCTTCTTAGTTCATTTTTATAGCTTTATATTTTTAATTTAAGAAACCATGCTTATCCCGGAAAAATCAAATTAGGTTAAAAAAAAAAAAAGTAAATAAGTAAGAAAAAGTTTTTAAAAGGAAAAGAAAAGAAAATACACTGATAATCCTTTATCCATAGAGAACTGTGACTAGCATATTTGAGTCTTTCCTGGGCATTTTTCTATGTATATGTGTCTGTGTGTATATATATATATA
>NW_024421070.1:1555-2242 GCF_014898765.1 Herpailurus yagouaroundi
GCCTTCAGACAGGTGAATGTCATATTAGCCGATAATACAGATTTCAATTTAATAGGTGATATTTTTAGAAGAAAAAGGTATTTTTTAATAGGTATTGGCTCTTTCATTTTGGTCCCCAAATGAGACATCAATGGGGTCCTTTAGGAAGATGAATGTATATATACTTACATAAGCATATATATTAGGTGTTCAGAATGTACCCATGAGAACCCCTTTCATACACTCAGGGTAGTCATCAAATGCATAAAATGTAAGCGGGAAGAAAGTCTGCCGCTGGCTTCCATGCCGGCTGGATCTTTTCAGCCCCGGCGTAAAGAGCAAGCTGTTCCAGGCCTCTCTTGTTTCAGGGGAAAGAAGAGCCAATCCAGCATTTCCCAGATAACCAAAGGAGCTCCCTCCCTTTGCCCTCCCGTCCCTCTCCAGTCTTACTATTCCCCACGTCTCCCTGTTCTTAGTTGATTCCCTTTCTTCACTGTTATGTTGTACAAAGGTTTCTTTCCATCTGTTGGTGTACCTCTGTTTAGAGTAAACCAACTTGCTCAGAGTGTTCTTTTGAGCGAAAAAAAATACAGATTGCAAAATGAAAGAGCCAATACCTATTAAAAAATACCTTTTTCTTCTAAAAATATCACCTATTAAATTGAAATCTGTATTATCGGCTAATATGACATTCACCTGTCTGAAGGC
>NW_024421071.1:0-9309 GCF_014898765.1 Herpailurus yagouaroundi
CAACACGAGATGTTTTCAGCGGCAGAAAATGCTAAGACGTACAAACACAGGAACGCGCTCCTTCTCTTGCAGCTTTTCTGCAACTTTCAACCCTAGATTCTAAAATTAAAAAACGCTTTTTAAAAAACAGATGAAAATCTCCAATCTTGCACCCAGTGGCCCCTCTGGGGCCCACTGTCGGGATGCCACAATCTCCTAGCTGCCAAGGCCAGGATGAATGTGTGAAGCCGGCAGGAGGGAAGCACCAGGTTGCTGAGCTACGGCCTAGAAGGCACACACCAGGTTATCCAAGCACTAAATATCCTTAAAGTGCAGTCGGGGCCCAACATAAACCCTCGGGCTACATTTCCCAGCCCGCTAAGTGCTGGTGTGCTCCCTCTACACTGATGTATGGACGCTGGAGACCGAAATCTAAAGTCTACGACAGAAATCCTTCATATTTATGTAGTTTCAGCATATATTTTGTGAATCTTTTTTTAATATTATAGCCCTGTGTTGTATAGATTCAGTTTCTTGAGGGAAGGGCTTCCCGCCTGCAACTTCCTGGCTAAACACTGCGGATCAATGATCCGGCTTGCTATAACCCACAACCCGGCTTGCTGTAAAACCAAAATGTTCCTGGACTCTTCCAAGACTGTCACAGCTCTGTCTTCTGAACTCTCACTTGACATTTGACTGATTTTGTTTTATTCTTCCAGAAAACATCATCAGAGTACGTTTCACTCAACTTGTTCAACGCCTTCCATGTGTACCGCTACAGAATAGCTCTGACTGCTCGGGACAGTTCTCATTTCACACATCAGATCTCATTGTCATGTATACCCTCTGTCAGATGACAGGCTCTGATATTTAATGTGAAAGTACAGTCATACTTTAATGGAGTCATTGTGATGCTGGAGACGTTTACACACATCACGTCTGACTCCCACTCAAGATCTTATCAAAGGGGAAGAAGGGAGAAAAGGGTGGCAGCAGGGACGGGCGGAGGCGTGGGGAGGAGACGATGACCCGGCCCGGGGAAGGCATGCGCTACCCTGAGGACACGGCAACACGGGTACAGACACAACAGTGTCTACAGCAGCACTGTGAGCCACTGGGAGGGACAGCCTATACCCCACTAACGTAATACGACACCAGCAGGGCTATGGTTGACTGGAGAGGGCCCAGAGGAAAGAACATGGAAACTTCCAGAACTATGGGAAAGACTGTGTTTGGGCCCCAGCAATGCCATTTATAGCCGTATTAGCTGTTATGAAGTGCCTGCTCTAAGCCTCAGTTTCCCCTTTGGAAATGGAGATACCCATTGGACACTGTTGGCCAATAGTCGGAGCACATTTTGCGTAAAGCATCGAGCAGGCTCCCGTGTGACAAATTACCACAACCTTCACAGCTAATAGTTCCCCCGGGGGGAAAGGCAACCTGAACAAGCTTCAAAGAAGGCACCTCCCTCCACCGCTCCTCTAGAGTCTGGAAATGTCGGCGAGCTGGTTTGTGACCGCTCCCACAACACTGACAGGCGACCCCTCTTATGTTCTGCACCGTTTCCATAACAAACTCAAATTTCAGTTACATTTTCACGTGTGCGCTAGTAAATGGTAGTAGGTAACTGGTCCAAATGAGCATGAATTCTGAGTGGGAACAGTGACAACAAATTTGTCCCATCAATGCTAAAGAGAGGAGTCTGGCAGAGAGCACTGGATAGAGAGTCAAGGATGGGAGAGTGTCCACTTTGCCACCACCTGGGAACACAAGCACTCAATCCCCACAGGCCCCATTTCCCCGAGGAATACAATAGGTTCGGCACCCCTGCTCTGGGACCACTCTTGTCACAAAAAGCAATGAATCTTTCCAGGATAAAAGAGTCGTGTCCACAGCACACAAGAAAACTAACATTACCTAAAGCGGGGACCACAGAGCAATCAGAATGATGACTGTCATGTGGAAAACTACTTGGCCATGAGAAAGAATGAAATCCCGCCATTTGCAGCAACGTGGATGGGACTGGGAGGTATGATGCTGAATGAAATAAGTCAGAGAGAGACAGATATTGTACGTTTTCATTCGTGTGAACTTGAGAAACCGAACAGAAGACCATGGGGGAGGGGAAAAAACAGTCACAGAGAGGGAGGGAGGCAAACCACAAGAGACTCTTAAATACAGAGAACAAACTGAGGGTGGATGGGGGGTGGGGGAGAGGGGTAATGGGTGATGGGCATGGAGGAGGGAGGGCACTTGTTGGGATGCGCGCTGGGTGTTGTATACAAGCCAACTGGACAATAAATTACGTTTAGGAAAAAAAAAAACACCAAGTCAATGAAAACCCACGAGTCTTTAATGGTCTTCAAGAGAGGAGAAAGGCATAAAAAAAATCTAATTTCTCAACATTTGAAGACATTTGTAAACAGTTCCTTAATGTGAAATTACAAATTAAAAGGAAAGAGGAAGCATTTTGTTAACTGGTAGACATTGTATTTCTGAGTCATTGAATGACCCTGGTAGTTGAGCTAAAAAGTGAGAGAAGGCCACTGATCACATTAGAGACAAAATCTAGAAACCTGTTTCATAAAACCTTAATGACATTAAATCACGAAGGATAATCTCCTGATTTTAAAACCCTCAGATGCATGACTGATGCATTTGTATTACTACTCAAGTACCAACATGCAGAATATTCTCTAGGGGCTAGAGGAAGAACAAGGTTGGCTCAGACCCCCCCCCCCATCACCCTCTCCAGGGGTCAACCTTCACCTCGTTAATTTAGGTGGAAAGCTAGATATAATCTAATTTCTACATCTCTAATGTCACCCAACTTCAAGTACCAACTTCACCTGTGAAGCATTCTAGCCAAAAATGTTCCATCCATACCCATCAAGCCTTTACATACTATTTGCAGTTTAAAGGAAATCAAAGGATAAAGGAACAAATTGAGTAGTACTATGGGGCAGCAAGCAGACAAATGTAGATGGTAGGACAAATGGCCTG
This sequence comes from Herpailurus yagouaroundi, assembly GCF_014898765.1. NCBI lineage: Eukaryota > Metazoa > Chordata > Mammalia > Carnivora > Felidae > Herpailurus > Herpailurus yagouaroundi. Next base: position 2,983 of record NW_024421071.1, read on the forward strand.
GTCTCTTCACAAGAGTTACAAAAAAACAAACAAAGTGCAAGATTAAGAGAAACCATCTGGCTGACCCAGATGCAATGAGCAATCCCCGACTCTGCACCGGTTTGGACCCATCAGGTGAAATAGAACTCGGGGATCAAACGAGGCAAATGTTTCTATCTTCTGCATATTTGAGGCAACTGAAAACATTTCCTAAAATATACAATGGGATAGCACTAACTGAAGGAAGTGATAAAATATTTATGGTGATCTCATTTTGGTCTAGGGAAAAAAACACACACCGGTATCCCTGTTCATAAAAACATGCCCGAGCATCCGTGTATGGGATGTTCGTGCAACACATCAACAGGCATCCACACGTGAACATTCAAACAATCCCGAGTGGTGCGCACTCTGGTTTCCCACGGTGGGGGGCGGGGGAGAGAGGGGGATCTCGGGCCGTGGGAAAGTGCAAACCCACTCCTTGCACTTCTGCTCGTCTCAACTGCACTATGCAATTCGTTTTTGCCGCCACCATTTCTGCAATGATTAAAAAGTTCCTTCTGTGTGAAACGTGCCTGTGCTCCAACAACCTCCCAGGGCGGCTCACGGAGGTCAGGATGGCAGCAGTGCTAAATGCTTCCACCTGTGTGGGGCCCCACTGTTGGAAATGACCACCTGGGGTGTCATGGGAGAAAGTAAGTTCTCTAGCACAAAGAGGCTGAAGAAAAATCGGTACTTGGGGGAAGGCTGAGTGACAGGTGGATTCGATAGCAGAGCGACCAGACCGTTTGGAAAAGACCAAAGGAATGTAGCTGGAGTCAAGAAGGCTCCACTAAGGCAGTGGGGTGTGAGCGACCATGGAAGAACACGCTGGCCTGAGAGACGCCGGGGAGGGAGCATCTACTGGACTTGCTGGCTGACGGGCTCTGGCAGCGACCGGACCATCACGTGCGAGGCCAGGGTATCAAACTTCAAAGACTCCGAACATAAGGAAACACGAGAAGACCTCCATCGACGTACAAGGGGCAGGTGGCACCCAGGGCAAGTTATGGTGCCTGGAGAGTCCCATCTGGTGAAAAGTGCGAGGAGGAGGAGGAGGGTGGGGGAGATCGGATCTCATCAACAGGAGACCGACAGACAGTCCCAGGGGAAGTCTTCATCGCCATGCTGAGAATTTAAGCGAGATGCTGGAACTTTAGAGGACAGTAAACAAACCTAATGGAAAGGGCTTGTTAAAGAAATTCAAAAACCATCTCTGAAGCAAAGGTAAAACGTGTACCAACAGCCACATGAGATGCAGAAGTGATCACATTAAGCAGCAGTCATGAAGTCTGTCATTATGACCAATGCCAAAATTACGTGGCCTAGAAAATTCTTAGTGTCACCGGGGCCTAACAAGGTATCACTGGTTCTCAGAAGAGACAAAGATTATCAAAAACGTGATAACTTGATAACCAGAAGTTATCAAAGGAAGTCGTTTGTATCACACAAAACATGGAGTCATCCTGAAGACCACACTGTGTGTTCATTTGTTTAGCCCTGCAAGAAAAGGAACCCCCAAGGTCACTAAAAGCATCTAGAATAAGAGTGTTATGTAAATCTCATTAATACGGATTCTTGTTTAAGTGCTGTGATCCAGAGGCAATCGTAAGATTAAGAACTTAAATTCCAAGATTGCCACTTCATGGCTGTTTGGAAATGAGACTTTAAGCCATGAACGTACTACATGACCCATCTTAAAAATCCAAGAGGATACGCAAAGAGATTGACAGAATATGGAGGCAGAGAAGGAGTCCGCCCAGGAGCCCTGACGGATTCTGACGAGGGGCCATGCCAGCGGGCAGCTCTGGAAGGTCCTCATCAGAACGTGACCCTGCCGACGTTCCCCTTACATTCTGCTCCTCGGGCCAACCCTCGAGGCCAGTCTTAGGACTCTGCCTCGCCCTCTCCACACTAATCCCCATCACAAAGTAGCACTGCTGGGACTAGGAGAAGCCCCTGAAATCAGGCCCCTTTTTCCATGCTCCCTACTTCCTATCCCCCTCATCTTCCTCACCTTTTCAGTGCACAGACTGCACGTCTGGTGTCAGATTTATTCCTCAGTGTTTCATGGGTTTTGACACTGAGAAGGCTGTGTGATGAAAAATGCAACTCCTCCAGGGTACTGTGTAGGCACTTCCAGCAAGACAACCTGCTCGCACCCAGTGTGGACACTCAGACAAGGACCTGAGCTTAGGATTCCAAGCCCCAAGTTCCCGCCTGGCTTTCCCTCCAAGCACCTTTGAAACTCACCAGTTAGAGTTGAGCCCCTGAAAAGTCAGTGACCTCCCTCCCAACCACCTTATAAGTAACAGGTGCTCATGCCCCACTATTTCCTGCTCTCCGGTGACCTGGGACAGAGGCCTGCCCTTCCACTGGCTCGGAGAATCCCCAACTGGACCGCAATTAATCCCAACCCATGGAAATGCCCACGCTGGGATCAGGCAGGTTTCTGGGCCTCCTAGATGGGGGAGTTCCCTAAAATAAAGCATTTTAATACCTGAATTTCATTTTAATTGTATGCTTCTGCTCAGACTTTATAATCTTTATCAAAATGCCTCCCCAGGAATCCAGGTACTACAGATCAGTGACTGGGGTCCCTCAGACCAGGCTACTTAGAGCTCATCACGTGCTAATCTAGGACATACTTGAGGAAGGTCACAACTGTTGTTAGGGACACACACAGTCAGTCCCAGGGACTGTAAAAGAAAAAACCAAGAAGAAGAAGAAGAAGAAATTCAACATTCCATACCTTCAGACAGCGGTCCTCAAAGCACGGTGCCCAAAGCAGCAGCACCACCTGTGACCTCGTGCGGAAGGCACACTCCCAGCCCCCCTCCCAGAACTACCGAACTGCAAACTCTGCAGCTGGGGGCCAGCACTGGTTTGAACCAGCCCCTGCAGGATTTAGACACATGCTCATGTTTACAAACCGATGCAACATATGATCAATAGCAAAAAGAAATGAGGGAACACAGAAACTTTAGAAGCCCTTTCGTTTCCTTTGTTCTTTCAGTCAACATTTACTGAGAGCCTATCATGTGTTGGGCCCCGTACCAGGTGCTGAGGATGCCGAGATTAAGAAGGGACCCTCCGGGGCGTTGCCCAGCGGGGGGGGGGGGGGCCCCCCACGGCTTATAATAAACACTTTGGCAGTTGTGGTTGATATTCCAAATAACATCCTGACTTCAGCACAACCGACCGTCACCGGCACGCACTATTTGGATCTCCCTGACAGACGTCCACGGCATCTCTGCAGAAAGCCCTCCGCTGACAGTTCTACCCAAACCAGCAAGCGAGCCTCATCCCAGCTCACCCCTTACTTTTCTGGACAGCACTTTTCACAACCTGACACGTCTGTTTACGGCTTGTCCCTTCCACCAGAAGGCAGGCTCTGGGACTCCAGCTCGCGTGCACGGACACACACCCTCCGCCACTCGGAGCCGGGCATGCTGCGGCTGTCCTATCAAAAGGGTGGACGAAAGGTCACGGGGTTCAGGCGAACACAACCACGGCAGGCCCAAGTCCACAGGTGTTACACTGAGCCTCGAGGGGCATCCTTCCGACCTCTCCTAGACGTGGCTTCAGAATTCCACATGCAGCAGACTCTCGCATTTCTTCCTGCTGAAGTTCTTATTAAGTTTTAGAAGTGTTGAGCAGATTAAAGGATTCCTTGAAGCTTTTATGCTTAACTTTGTAGAAAGAAACGCCATCTCTCTGACTATTACTGGGACAGATTACGAATAATTTGGAAGTGAATTGGATTGGCCATTTTGTAAGCTTTTCTTATCTAGCAGGGCTAATAGCAGACACTTTACTCCTTACAACAGCCCAGGAGGAAGTCTTATTAACCGCATTTTACAGATTGAAACGCAGGGTCAGATAGGCAGAAAGCTTATACTCACTGCGCTATAAATATGGCTTCAATCAATAGAGAATGTTTTGTGCCCCATAATCAGTTCAGACTTAGAAATTATAGAGAGGCAGCACAGTATCGTAGAAATAGCCCAAGCTTTAGATTCAGGCATATGCGGCTTCGAATTTTTTAACTTCTCTTGTGGAACCGCTTGCCCTTGGGCACGTTGCTTAATCTTCCCCAACTGTTGGGTGATTTCCACTTGCACGCTGTGAAGGTAGGAGCCTGAGAGAACTACTCTGTACATACTGCTTCAAGTGCTCCATCTCCCAGGCGGCACATGCCAAGACACTCCAGCCAGCACGACCAATGCCATCCTTGAGCAAGTTGAGGACCGTGAACCAATGGCCTAACATAACTTTCTCCTCCCAGATAAAGGGAACCTTAATTCTGCCGCCTCTAGGCCCCAAAAGGCTCATGGAGCCTTTTTCTATCTGGAACACTGCTTTAGAAAGCATGTTCTCTACATAACATAGCAAATGTATTCGAGTTAAAAAAAAAAAAAAGACTAAGTTTCTTAAGCAGATCGTTCCAATCTGTCCATTTATAAACACAATTACTCAAATGTAAGAGCACATGCGAACTTTATGAACGTCCCACAGCCCTTTATACCGTTTACAGTTCTTTATTATAAAAGCTAAAAGACTCCAGAACACTTAATATGTGATATAAGCTATCATCTGAATGTGCTGGGATTCGAACTGATTGAGAAGAAATTAACTTCACAGTCCTGCTTTGCCACACCGAGGACCATCTCCTCAGAGAAAACAGAATTCCCGTGGCCAGGCAATGTCCGACCTAGTACCCTGGACTACCTGGATGAAGAGAAGTTTGCTGAAGCCCGAGCACTGGGCCACGTGGCAGGGACCACCCCGCGGCCACGAGGATCTTAGTTCGAGGAATTCGGAGACATCAGCACAGAACGACTATAGAGGTGGGAGCAGGCAACAGGTGGGAACGGGGAGGGGGAATGCCCAGCTCTGCCTGTGTGCAGGTTGACCAGACAGGCAGCGGAAGAGCACAGCCCTCAGCCAGCGTGGGGAAAATGCCCAGGACGCAAGGCACGTGGACAGCCAGCACCGGCGACGAGCAGTGTGAGCTGAGCCCGGCCGAGCGCGTGGCCGCCCTTCGGGGAACGCGTGGCCAGCGTTCACCTGTAAGCACCGTGGGAGGTGGAGGCGTTCGGTGGGTGCGCTTAGCAGGCTGAGGAAGTTCCCTTCTATTTCTAGCTCGCCGACAGTTTTGTCAAAAACGGGTATCGTACCTCGTCAGATGTTTCTTCTCTATTAAGACGTTTTTATAGTTTCCCTTTTTTGGTTTGCTGAAATGAAGAATTACATTTGTTGGCTTTCACGTTATGCAGACAAACCCTACCCAACAGGTGTCAGGGACGATGTCTGCGGCCATGTCCAGGAGTCTCTGTTGCCGCTTTCGTCATCTTCGTCTGCTTCTGTCACCGAGGTCGTGCTGACCTCACAGAACGGGTCAGGATTATCCCCACCTTCAAGGCCCTGGAAAGAAGAGTTGATGTACGCCTCTGATTAATCCTCCCTTCGTGTTTGAGGAGGTGCAGGAGTGAAGCCACCTGGGCCTGGATTTGTTCTATGGCCGAGGTTTTAACAAAAAATTCTACCTCCTTAGCGGACTTAGATACTCCCAACAGCCCGGTCTGTACGCTCTGGTGTTTTGTGTCTTTCAAGGCATCTGTCCGGTCCATCTCGCTTTTCAGACTTGGGGGCACAGAGCTGCTCAGAACACCCGCCTCCCTTCCCTCTGTAGAGTCTGTAGGAGGCCACGTCTTCTGCTCCGGGTGCATTCAGTCGTGCCTTCCTCTCCCGTCAAGCTGGCTGCAGATTGGTAAATTCCATTTTTCTCCAAGAATAGGCTTTTGGTCTCCTCATCTAGATTAGGGTTTTCATTCCCGTTTTGTGTTCTGATCTTCATTTCCTTGTCTGCACTGCGTTCAATTTCCATTTCTCCTACTTTCTTCAAGCGGAGGCTGGGGTCTGACTTGAGGCCTTCCTCCTCCAACACGGGCCTCCGGTGTGACACGTCCCAGAAGCACTGTTCTGGCAACAGCCTACCAACAGCCTGCTGTGCTTTCCTGCTCACTCATGGCCAAATACTCGCTATTTTTATTTTTTAACTCTTCTCCAGCCCATGGGTTAATCAGGAGTATGTCGTTTCGTTTCCAAACATTTGAAAAATACTCAGAGACTTAGTTATCAGATTCTAACTTCATTACTGTCAGAGTATACTTTGCAAAATGAGAATCCTTTTAAATTGATTGAGATTTGTTTTGTGGTCTTTATCAGTCCCAGCTCCCTGGAGAAACAAAACCGCAGAGCCAAGAGACAAAAAAAAAAAAAAAAAAAAAAAAAAAAAAAAAAAAA
>NW_024421071.1:9409-9849 GCF_014898765.1 Herpailurus yagouaroundi
AAAAAAAAAAAAAAAAAAAAAAAAAAAAAAAAAAAAAAAAACAACCTCAGAGAGGGGAGCGGCAGCGGATGACCACCGACCACGTGCAGCCAGGACGTCGAGGCCCCGACCCGGGGGGCTCAGGGTCCAGACGCGTGCAGCGAAAAATAGCAGAAGAACCCAAATCCAGGAACAGTCGACAGAGGGTCTGATCACTACTCCTCAAAACCACCAAGGCCATGAACAAGAGAGACTGAGAAACCGTCACCGACCAGCAGACGCCAGAGGACTACACATCACGCACCTATGGGACCCTGGGACAGAAAGGCCAGTGGGGGATAAACTAGTGAAACCAGACCAATGAGCAGAGTTTGTCTCCAGCGGTGCGCCGATGCCGCGGCAAATGTGCTGTGGCAACACGAGATGTTTTCAGCGGCAGAAAATGCTAAGACGTACAAACA
>NW_024421072.1:0-4208 GCF_014898765.1 Herpailurus yagouaroundi
GGGGAGGAGGTGTGGTCAAGGTGAAGGACACAGAACAAGATGGAGTCGGCTGGCGTAGGCCCGCCCTTTCATTCCCCCCTTGTCATGTAGCTTAGGGACCCAATCATGGGACCGGCTGCATTTATGGTGACAAGGGGAACAGAGTTTGGAGGTTTACACAAAGTTCTGGGAACCAAGTGTCCCTGGGGTGGCTCTGGGACGTCTGATTAAGTATTGTCCCCGAGCTGGTGTCTATGATCTGCCAGGTGATGTTTTGGGGGGTGTGGGGACTCCCGGCAGCATGAGCAATGACAAACAGAGTTAACAGTTACCAATATTAGGTAGGTCAAATGCGCTGTAGCTTGAGCTTGAGCGGGTTGTGTTGGTCCCGACTGATGGCCCATCACGTGACAACGTCCTTCCGGATCGAGGAGGGGTCCGCTGGCTGAGCGTGGGTGTGATGGACCCAGGTCGCGATGCCGTCTACCTTGAGAGCGGTGGGGGTTGTCAACACCACGATGTAGGGTCCCTTCCAGCGCGGCTCGAGAGTCTCTCGGTGGTGCCTCTTGACGTAGACCCAGTCTCCCGGCCTGTACTGATGAGGTGTCGGGATCGGGCCAGCCTCGTAGATGGCACGGAGGCGCGGCCAAATGTCCTCATGCGCCCTCTGGAGCCCGCTCAAGGAAAGAAAAAGTTCTTGATCTTTAAACTCAGCAATAAGTTCAGCTCGGAGGCTGGGAATAACAGGGGGTGGCCTGCCAAACATGATCTCGTAGGGAGTAAAACCCAGAGTGTAAGGAGTGTTTCTAACCCGGTAAAGGGCGTACGGTAGGAGAGTCACCCAGTCCCCGCCAGTCTCCATGGTTAATTTGGTAAGGGTCTCTTTTAGGGTTCTATTCATTCTTTCTACCTGTCCTGAGCTCTGGGGCCTATAAGCACAATGTAATTTCCAGTTTGCCCCCACCGCCTTGGCTACTGCCTGTGTTACCTGCGAGATAAAAGCTGGTCCATTGTCTGATCCTACCATGGCAGGAAAACCATACCTGGGTAAGATGTCTTCTAGTAGCTTCTTAGCCACCGTCTGAGCCGTTTCACGCTTGGTTGGGTATGCCTCCACCCAGCCAGAGAAGGTGTCTGTAAATACCAGGTCCTCGTGTAATGCCTCGTCGAAGATGGTGGGTGAATTTTTGAATCCCTGAGGTAGCCGTGTCCAGGTGAGTTGCCCACTGTAGCCCTCCTCCGGATCATGCCACTCGAAGGCGAACAAGGGTTGGCTCTGGGGTGCCAACGGCAGACTGAAGAAGGTGTCCTTTAAATCTAGTACAGTATACCAGACCCTGGAGGGCGCCAAGGAGCTCAAGAGAGTATATGGGTTGGGAACAGTTGGGTGTATGTCCGCGACGCTCTTATTTACTTCCTGGAGGTCTTGTACCGGTCGGTAGTCACTTGTGTGAGGCTTTTTGACCGGCAGTAAGGGGGTGTTCCAGGCAGACTGGCAAGGAACTAGTACCCCTAGGCTTCGTAGTCTCCGGATGTGTGGTTGGATCCCCTTCCGGGCCTCCTGAGACATGGGGTATTGTTTGATCCTTACTGGACTCTCTCCTGGCTTGAGCTCTACCAGGACTGGGGTCCTATGAGTGGCTAGTCCCATCCCCCCTGTCTCTGCCCAAACCGAGGGGAATTCTCACAGCCATCTGTCTATATTATTCTCTCTCGGGAGCGCCTCCTGGTGGAGGAGGTATTCATCCTCCAGTTTCATGGTCAGGACCTGGATGGGGTGGCCCTTGCCATTGGTGACCTGAGGCCCCCCTTGTCTGAAAGTTATCTGAGCTCCAATCTTGGTCAGTAAGTCCCGTCCTAACAGCGGGTAGGAGCATTCTGGTATTACCATAAAGGAGTGGGATACCCGGCCCGTTCCCAAATCTACTGTTCTTCGGGTAGTCCATGAATACTGGCTCATACCAGTTGCCCCTTGTACCCAGGACTTCTTGCTACCTAGTTTTCCTTGTGGGGTGCGGAGGACCGAATGTTGTGCTCCGGTGTTGACAAGGAAGTCAATAGGGGTCCCCTCCACTTTAAGAGTTACCCTGGGTTCGGGGAGAGGGTCCGAACCCCGACTCCCCTAATCACTTAGTTCATCTAGCTCTAGGACTTTTACTCGATCAGTCTTGCTTCCCTTCCCGCCGGCCCTTTTTGGACAATCTCGGGCCCAATGCCCTATCTCCTTGCAGTATGCACACTGATCCTTCTGCAGCCTCTGCTTCCCCCCCTTGGTGGTTCCTTTACCTTTTCTTGCGTCGTCTGCCAGCTGCTGGAGACGGCGGTCTCGTTCCTCAGGGGAGTCAGCAGTGGTAGCTAGTAGTATTCTGGCCAGGTCTCGAGTCTGCTTACTGCTGGCAGCCGCCATGGCGCGAGCCTGCTTGTCCTCAGGAGGCTCCCGGTTGTTATATACCTTTTCGGCTACCACCAGTAAGTCCTGCAGACTTTTTTCTCCTAGTCTATCTATTTTCTGTAATTTTCTCCTAATGTCTATGGCCGATTGGTTTACAAAGGCCATGAGAACAGCTGCCTTGCTTTCCGGAGCCTCTGGATCCATGGGGGTGTAGGTACGGAATGCCTCCATGATCCGTTCTAAAAAGGCAGCCGGAGATTCATCTTTTCCCTGTTGTACATTTCCTACCTTGGCCAAATTGGTTGGCTTTCTAGCAGCCATTCGGAGACCCCCCATTAGAGTCTGGCGGTAGACCCGGAGCCTCTCCTTACCTTCTGCCGTGTTGAAATCCCACTGGGGCCGAGTTAAGGGGAAGGAGGCATCTATCTGAGCCTGGTTGGTGGTGGGATTCCCATCTGCGCCCGGAACTAGTTTTTGGGCCCCATTGAGGATTCTTTCTCTTTCTTCAGTCGTGAACAGGACCTGCAAAAGCTGCTGGCAATCGTCCCACGTGGGCTGATGGGTAAACAGAACAGAGTCTAATAAATCAATAAGCCCTGCCTGTTTCTCGGAAAACTTAGGATTCTGAGCTTTCCAATTGTAGAGGTCACTAGTGGCGAAAGGCCAATAGTGATGGGGCTGATTCCCCTCCGCGTCTGGGGGTCCGGTGGCTCGTGGGGGCAGAATAGTGGAGTCGGCGGCGGAGGCGGATTGCCCCCTCTGAGCCCTTTGTCTGGTAAAGGGCGGGCTTCCCCCTGGAGCGTTTCCGCCTCCCGCTCTCGGAACAGCGTCTGCCTCCTCCGGAGGGGGAGGATGGTGTTCTTCCGGCATCCTAGATGCCGGATGTTATAGAGGGGTTATACGGGGGAGGAAAAATTAATTCTTCTTCAGTACCCCCCTGTAGGACAGGGTAGAGGGGTGCTGAAGGCTGGGTAAGACTTTTCCTCTTCTCTGTCTCCTGCAAAGCAAGGATGGGTTTTGGCTCCAGAGGGAGCAGGGTTAGGAAGGGCTTAAGCCAAGAGGGTGGGTCTTCTACAAGGTCCTGCCAAGTGATAATGTAAGGGAGCTGATCAAGATGGCCCGCCTTAGGCTGAGAGATGATACTCCTGACTCGGTGGATGGTAGGGAGGTCGAAGGTCCCCTCTGGTGGCCATCCGACATTGAAAGTTGGCCACTCGCTAGAACAAAAAAACTGCAACCGACCCTTTCGGACTTCCACACTGAGGTTGTTAGCTCTTCCCCTCACATCCTTAAAGTGATCAATCATAATACTTAGAGGAGTAGTCGGAGTCTGTCCCATAACGTCCATCCAGTAAGTCCACAGAACAAAACAGAGAAACACAAAAACAGACAAACAGAGGGCCCCTAAAAAGTCTTCCAACTCCATGGAAGCAAAACTGCAAGCTAGCTTAGACCTTTGAGGGGATTCCACGTCCCTCCAAAACCGATGAGGGGATTCCACGTCCCTCCAAAGACGACGGCCTCACGCCGACCAGCGGGAGCGACCCGCCTCGTCTCAGACCTTTGAGGGGATTCCACGTCCCTCCAGAAGGGAGAATCGGAACGTCTTCCGAAATTCCCGGCCCGTGGTCCTCCAGTGCATCCACTTAGACCGCATCGGGCACTACCAGAATTCCAGAAATGAGCTCACACAGAAAAGACAGAACAAACAGACACTAACCGTGGCCAGTCAGGCTCTCTGGGTCGGGGGTCCCTCGGGGTTCTTGGGGATCCCGGGCCGAGCCCCCAAATGTTATGCCCAGAATTCGTGATCCCCAAAGACCACTAGGGAGCCGAG
>NW_024421073.1:0-10582 GCF_014898765.1 Herpailurus yagouaroundi
TGTTCTCCTCAGCCCTAGGGGCGACAGATTGCAAAGCCCTTGGTCTGCACTAGCAGGTGTTATGGGTTTTCCTAAACCTAGAACAATTAATTCATCCTGTTCATGCAAAGGTGCGCTACCTGTGCAATATTTCTGGCCTTGCTACGTACTTTGAGTCCCACTGATTTCACCCATGAAAAATATTTCTGATGTGCATCGTGCTAATGAACAAATCCTCTGGTGTTGATGGGATATGGATAACTGAAGCCATGTTTAGCTTATCGTGTTTAGTAAGCCCACCCCCTCACACACACGAGCTTCAGATGAGAGTCTCTAGAAACTCCCTAACTACTCCTAGAATTAGGCACTCCTGACTAGGATACTTCAACTATTAACTAACTGCCTGCTTATCTGTTCACTAAACTTCACTAACGCATGTACATCTTGGTGACATGCAGGTTAAAACTCTGGTTTCTCATCCCTAAAATTCTGTTGAATCAGAAACATACAATGGGGCTAAAAATCAGTGAGGTACCACGCACTCTGATTAATTCGGGTGGTTCAGATACAGCTTAGAGCTCGAGGACTCCCGCCCTAGAGAGGAGGCGGAGAGGGCCTTCCCTAGCCCCTGGAAAACCCCCCTAGAAAAATCGGGACAAGCGAAGGGAAGAACCAGCCCTCATTCTTCTCCACTTCTGAGGCTCAGCTGTGAAGTTGGGAGCAACTCTGGAGGATTTACAAGCCACAGATGACAGAATCCACTCCATATCTGGAGTTCCCCAACCTTCTCTGGGAGCACGACCACAAAGGAAATGGGTCCTTGTCTCTTTCCTATTTATCCCAGCACTGGGGTGGGTCACGTGTAATTTTGTTAGGAACCTCCTTTTCTGGGGAAAAGAAAAATTATTCTTTAACCAAGAAGAGGAGAAGAAATGGAATACTTTATTTTATATATTTTTTTAATGTTTATTAATTTTGGGGAGAGAGAGACAGAATGAGAGTAGGGGAGGGGCAGAGAGAGAGAGGGAGACACAGAATCCAAAGCAGGCTCCAGGCTCTGAGCTGTCAGCACAGAGCCTGACGAGGGGCTCGAACTCACAAAATGCGAGATCATGACCTGAGCCGAAGTTGGCCACTTAACAGACTGAGCCACCCAGGTGCCCAGAAATTGAATACTTTAAATGTAACTGTCTAGAAGCCAGAGCTGTCCTGTACCTCAGGTAGGTTTCAAACAAACCTTTATCATAGTAACCCAACCCCATTCCCACTTACCATGTATAATATTTGCCTTTTGTTTAAATATATATCTTAAAATGCAATAAAATCATATTATCTCTAAGAAATAGAACAATTGGCTAAAATGAAGATTAAAAACTAACCCCCAGGGAAATTAGTAGCATGCTTAGTTTTGAGATGATAGGTTGTTTAATAGAATTGCATACCAGGAATGAAAACTATTTTATGTAATGGAAAAAGATCAAGGTTTAAGAAAATATACACGCATAAATATTTATCCCGAGAGAGTATTTTTAAGTAGGAGATTTTTTTTAACTACTATATCAAACTCAAATGGGAACACAAAATTATTTTGGGTAAACCAGGTCTGTTTGTATCTCTTTCCTCGCAATTAAAAAGTAAAAGATTTCGGCAGTAAAACCCCATCCCAATAAACTATGCATTTTCTTTCTCTTGGGAGGCCTCTAAAATCAGGCGAAATTAAGAGAAGGAATCTATTAGCTAATCCTTTCATGGGATCAGGGCTCAGCAACTGATTTAGTGTCGCAAATGGAAAAAATGGAAACAAGCCTGTAAACGGTGAGTGCAGCCTCATTCTTTAATTGCACTGTGTTGGTAAACACGAGACGGGTTTCCCAAATGGGAGAGAGTCAAGCTGCAAAATCTAAGAACCACACCACACAGCGTTCAGTTAAAGCCTTTTCCAAGTTGGCCTTCTATGAGAGAGGCTGGAATTGACAAGAAGACCCCTGACCTTAGAAGTCCCGCGTGCTAACATCTGCAGTGAGGCTGCAACTTATTCTGCAGACGAGGAAACGGGTCCAGAGAGAAGCAAGAAGCACTGAGCAAAGATTACAGCTGGAACAGAACTCAGCTCTGCCGGTTCCTGCCCTGCTTTCTTCCTCATGGCGCTTTTCAGAGTTTTTGCACTTGTTTGATTGGTATTGCTTTTTTAGCTGACGAACACTCAGAACTAACATAATAATAGAAGGAACAGCTGGGCCACATGGGGGTCTGCTGCCCAGGCCATGACTTCTACTGACCATGAGGGCTCCCGGGGTCACAGGTAGAAACCGCTGTGGTTTCCATTTCTCCCAAATCCCTGTTGCTTGACCTTGGTGAAGTCTAATCATTCAGTACTTCTGTCCCCATTTGTAGAGTGGTGCTGAAAATCTCTTCCCGGCCAAGCTGCTATAATGTATTCTTTTTTTAATGCATTTTTTTGAAGTTTATTTATTGAGGGAGAGAGCACACGCCCACAAGTTGGGGAGGGGCAGAGAAGAGAGGGAGGGGACAGAGGAGAGAGAATCCCAAGCAGGCTCCACATTATCCATGTGGAGCCTGATGCAGGGCTTGAACTCACAAACCATGAGATTATGACCTGAGTCGAAATCAAGGGCCGGACACTTAACAGACTGAGCCACCCAGATGCCCATATAATGTATACTTTTGAAAGCAGAGGCAGGAGAAGAGGGTGTGTGACATCAACCCAGCAGCCTCTCTGTGATGAGGCCTATCACTTGGACCATGTGACCCCCGACACAGGCGAGGGGTGCTCTGACAGCATCAGGGTCTACTTGCCCACAACCCCACATCTCCACACATCAAAGCTGGTAGGACTATCCGATACGTGTCTAAGGCCATTTGTAGCACTGAAGATTGTCGTGATGCCAGAAGCATTGGTAATTAGCTCTAAACTACTTGAAGATTCATCCTGGCTCTGGATGTTAGGCCTGACCCAGGGGCATACGTCCCAACCTGACCACCTAGGGCATTCTATTTCTGGATTGGCTGGAACCTGACCCTGGGCTTTCTTGCCGCCTATTTTCACCATTTTCCTGCCTGGAGGGGACAACTGAACTGAGATTCCTCTGCTTAATCCCCTGCACACGCTTCAGGAATGGGTTCTCAATGGTACTCACCTAAAAATAAACTGGGATGCTTCTCGAAATGCCTGTCCCCAGGCTGGCTCCCCAGATCCTGATTCAGCAGCTTTAGTGGCTATGTCCTGAGAATCTGCATTTTAACAAACAGCGTGACTGTGGATCGCTGGTCCTCCCTCTTTGCCCTGCCCTGCTGACCCAAGATACAGACCAGCCTCCTGACCGGGCCGGCAGGTGCCTCCATGGCCATGCTGCCAGGCTTGTCCCAGCCTTCGACACCTTAATTACCTAGTTCCTTCAGGGGCCTGCTCTGCGAGGTCCATGAGAGACCCCACACCACAGCGGTGCTGTGTCTAAATGTGTGGGCCTATTACCAGAGAACAGGCTCCAAACTCACGTGCAGCTGCTCACCACTCAAAAATCGATATTCAAAGGACAAGTGGTGGTGGGAAAGGAAAGTTTGCTTTATGCAGGAAGCTGGCAACCTAGGAAGATGGCAGGCGAATGCCTCAAAGACCCTCTTCCTCATCCTGGGGGGAAACCAGAGGGCTTTAAAGATGAAGGCGTGGGAACAGGGAGGGGGGGCTACGTGCAAGAGAAGCGGGTGCCCAGGTGGTTAGTCGTACGTCGCCATGACCCGTGACCCGGAACAGACTTGCCCGCATCAGCGGCAGCTGTTTTTGAATTGTAGTCAGGCTTTATCTTCTGGGGAAGTTGAGTCCTTCACACCTCAAGGCCAGTGGCCTGCAAATCTCAAAGAAAGTCAGTTAGTTCTGCTACAGATCAAGGGAGTAAGTTCAGAAAGCAACGAGCGGGTAGGCTTGAAGCAAGTTAACCCTTAAGACCGGTTGGAGTGCTGTTATAGGCTCAGCCTCCGGAGAATTCCTACAACATGGCTGTCTCCCAGGCCTGCGGCAATACACTTGAAATCAGGCTAATTTTCTTCCCAGTGCTCAAAACACAAAGGATTCGTTTCCCCCTCCTTTCTTGAGCAATAAAACTTGTTTGCCTTGAGGAAAACTCAGAGGCCTATTTACCAGAAATTTCTTGAGGGCAGCTTCTTCCATCTGCAGGGCCCTTTAAGTGGCTAATGGAAAACTCAATCAACAAGAAAGATTTCTTGGCCCATGTCACTGGAAGGTCCAGAGCCGGGTCAGGCCTCAGGCCTGGCTTGATTCAGTTTCTTTCCATCTGCTTTTGTTTTGTTTTGTTTTCAGTGTCTCTGCTTGACCTTCCATGGTGTGAGCAGCACTGAACACACACCCACACACCGCAGAAGGAGACAGAATGTGCCTGCTGTGACATTCTAAGCAACCAAATCTTGAGATTCACCCTGATTGGACTCTGCCCATCACATGTCTACCCCTGAACCAATGATGGCAGACGTGCTGACTGCTTCAATCCCACCCGAAAGTCAAGAGTGGCATCAGATTCTCCCAGTGGCACAGGCTATACGGGAGGGTGGACACAGGTCCTATTAGGGTGGACGAAGGGAGGAATGGGGTTCTGGGTAGTCTCATAACAATGGCCGAAACAGCTACAGCTGGCTCACAATTCACACAAGGGATTCACAGGTATCTCTCTGACTAAAAGCAGCAGAAACCAGGTACAAAACAAGTCTTTGGTGGTTAATCCGGTACACATGAATACAAGCGAAGGTGCCGTGAGGGGTAATAGAAGACCAGGGCTTCTTCCATCAAATGAGGAAAGGGTGTAAACCTCACATTTCTCTCCTCTACTAACTTATCTCCTCCAAGTTGAATCCCCACGTTGTGGTCAGATAAAAGTCGCTTCACATTTAATTGCTCTTATTCCTCAAGTAACTTTGTATCAATTTTAAAATCTGACAGGGAGCTACTCTTAAAGGCGTGGTACCTGTTTTCTTTGTGAGCATAAAGATATGTTCAAGCAGAAGAACAAATGCAAGTGAAACATTTTTAACTCTAAAAACACTAGCGCGTATGTCTAGATTCTTTTTTTTTTTCCCTGTGAAGACATCGGTATCACATTGTGTTTTAAAATACAACACCTGTTTTATAATCGGGGCCTTAGGGACCCAGAAACAAAAAGAATTGATTCTTTTAAGAGAAACCAACTGGTAAAAGGAAAGAAAACCTTGTCAGCTGGGAGGCACCTGAGTGAGTGAAGGCTCAAAGCCAAGCTAGAAGAGAGAAAAAAAAAAAAAATGATCAGTTAGGGTTCCCAGAGTGGAAAACAAGCTCACCAGAGCCCATGAAAAATCTCCAAGAAGCAAAAAGATAAGAAAAGTGGAGTTGGTCCTTGTGTGGGTTTTCTTACATTCTTCCCCTCCACCCCCTAGCCCATAGAAGGTAGTCCCGAAGGATTGTAGGAACCCAACTCCCATTGCCAACGACTGACTTAGGAAAGGATAAATATGGACCATGGCTGACAAAGAACCTCTCCGCGCTTCTCCGAAGAAACACAGGAATAGACAATCCCCCTTCTTCCCCTGGGCCTAGAACTTGGCAGTCAACTGGCCTGAGGACCAAACCCACCCACAAGGAGAATGGGATGGGAGAGACTCAGAGAAGGACAGCCAGGGTATGTGTACCACCGGGGGGCCTGCCCCACTCTGTTATCCCTGTTACACAAGGTAATAAACCTCCCTCTGCTGAGCCAGCAGGAGTCAGGACTTGGAATTACTTGCCGCAGAAAGCTTTCTCACCGACACAGTGGTGTTTTGGTAACCACACGTTCTAATAGTTCAATTCAAGCAGGTAAACTTGAAAATCCATTTTAATTATTGGTATAGGATGTTTGGGGCTGCAAATCACATCATGCATAGGTAACAGGCTCTAACCAGTAAGGCTGTTTCTTTATCTTTACCTAACAGGAAACAAGTAGGTAGATACTTCCAGGCCATCCATCTAATTAGACTCAAAATCTGTCATCCCCGGAGAGTAATGTCAAAAAGCAGGTAGGGAGACATGGAACTTTTTTTCCCCATGTCTCTGCTTTGTTCAACAAAGAAAATTGCTGAAGCCTCTGACCACGCTTCCTTAAGTCTCATTGGCCAGAACCGGGTAGATTACATGACCACCTTCCCTGTAAGAAAGTTCCTGGTGATGGCCTCCAGCATCTCTTGGAGCTGGCTCTGCCAAAAGGCGGATATAGGAGGAGAATGACATCTGGGTAGGAGGCCCTGTCTACTTAGCCAAATCCCCCAGCCCAACTTCCTCCAACCCAAGGTCTCTGAAGGAAGAATTTCATACTCTTCTAGCACAAAGTGTATAATAATGGATCAGTTTAGTTCCAAATATTATGCATTTAACGAATAGCTGGATATCAAATTCTTAGAAACATCTGTGTTGTTCATTGTGTGATAGGCCAACAGCAGAGAGAGCAGGGAAGGAAGAAGCTCTCGCTTTGCTGGTAAATCACTACAAAGCTCTCTTTCTGGAGGACACCTGGCTGGCTCAGTCAGTTGAGCATCCAACTCTTGATTTCGGCTCAGGTCATGACCTTGCAGTTCATGGGATTGAGCCCCACATCAGGCTCTGCACCATCAGAACAGACACATAGACAAATGGAACAGAATAGAGAACCCAGAGGGGCACCTGGGTGGCTCAGTCCGTTAAGTGTCCAATTTCGGCTCAGGTCATGATCTCATGGTTCATGAGTTCAAGCCCCGCATCGGGCTCTGTGCCGACAGCTCAGAGCCTGGAGTCTGTTTCGGATTCTGTGTCTCCCTCTCTCTCTGCCCCTCTCCCACTTGTGCTCTCTCTCTTTCTTTCTCAAAAATAAATAAAAACATTAAAATAAATTAAAAAAAAAGAATAGAGAACCCAGAAATGGACCCACAAACGTATCGCCAACTAATCTTTGACAAAGCAGGAAAGAATATCCAATGGAATAAAGACAGTCTCTTCAGCAAGTGGTGCTGGGAAAACTGGACAGCGACGTGCAGAAGAATGAACCTGGACCGCTTTCTGACACCATACACAAAAATAAACTCAAAATGGATGACAGACCTCAATGTAAGACAGGAAGCCATCAAAATCCTACAGGAGAAAACAGGCAACAACCTCTTTGACCTCTGTTGCAGCAAATTCCTGCTAGACATGCCTCCAGAGACAAGGGAAACAAAAGCAAAAATGAACTATTGAGACCTCATTGAGATAAAAAGCTTCTGCACAGTGAAGGAAACAAGCAACAAAACTAAAAGGCAACTGACCGAATGGGAGAAGATATTTGCAAATGACATATCAGATAAAGGGTTAGTATCCAAAATCTATAAAGAACTTATCAAACTTGGGGCTCCTGGGTGGCTCAGTCAGTTAAGCTTCCGACTTTGGCTCAGGTCATGACCTCACAGGCCACATCAGGCTCTGTGCTGACAGCTCAGAGCCCGGAGCCTGTTTCAGATTCTGTGTCTCCCTCTCTCTCTGACCCTTCCCCAGTCACACTCTGTCTCTGTATGTCTCTCTCTCAAGAATAAATAAACATTACATTTAAAAAAAAAAAAAAAAAAAGGAACTTACCAACTCGACACCCAAAAAACAAATAATCCCATGAAGAAATGAGCAAAAGACATGAAAAGATGCTCAACATCACTCATCATCAGGGAAGTACAAATCAAAACCAATATGAGATACGACCTAACACCTGTCAGAATGGCTAAAATTAACAACACAAGAAACAACAGGTGTTGGTGAAGATGCAGAGAAAGGGCAACCCTCTTACACTACTGGTGGGAATGCAAACTGGTGCAGCCGCTTTACAAAACAGTATGGAGTTTCCTCAAAAAATTAAAAATTGAGCTATCCTATGACCCAGCAATTGCACTACTAGGTATTTATCCAAAGGATACAAAAATGCTGATTCAAAGGGTAACATGCACCCCAATGTTTATAGCAGAACGATCAACAATATCCAA
This sequence comes from Herpailurus yagouaroundi, assembly GCF_014898765.1. Classification (NCBI taxonomy): domain Eukaryota; kingdom Metazoa; phylum Chordata; class Mammalia; order Carnivora; family Felidae; genus Herpailurus; species Herpailurus yagouaroundi. The sequence goes on from NW_024421073.1 coordinate 7,996, forward strand.
ATTATGGCAAGAGCCCAAATGTCCACTGACTGACAAATGAATAAAGAAGTTGTGGTATATATATACAATGGAATATTACTCAGCAATTAGAAAGAATGAAATCTTGCCGTATGCAACAATGTGGATGGAACTTAGAGATTATGCTAAGTGAAATAAGTCAGAGAAAGAAAAATATCATATGATTTCACTCAGATGTGGAATTTAAGAAACAAAACAGATGACCATAGGGGAAGGGAAGGAAAAACAAGATAAAGAGAGAGAAGGAGGAAAACCGTAAGAGATTCTTAAATACGGAGAACAAACTGAGGGTTGCTGGAGGGGTCTTGGGTTGGGGGATGGGCTAAATGGGTGATGGACATTAAGGAGAGCACTTGTTGGGATGAGCACTGGGTGTCATATGTAAATGATGAGTCACTAAATTCTACTTTTGAAATCATTAGTTTTTATTAATTTTTTTAAATGTTTATTTTTGAGAGAGAGAGAGAGAGACAGAGCGTGAGCAAGGGAGGGGCAGAGAGAGAGGGAGACACAGAATCCAAGGCAGGCTCCAGGCTCTGAGCCATCAGCACAGAACCTGATACGGGGCTCAAACCCACGAACTGTGAGATCACGACCTGAGCCGAAGTCAGATGCTCACCAACTGAGCCACCCAGGTGCCCCACGAAATCATTATTAAAAAACAAAAAAACAGGGGTGCCTGGGTGGCTCAGTCGGTTGAGCGTCCGACTTCGGCTCAGGTCATGATCTCACAGCCTGTGAGCTCAAGCCCCATGTCAGGCTCTGTGCTGACAGCTCGGACAGAGCCTGGAGCCCGCTTTGGATTCTGTGTCTCCCTCTCTCTCTGCCCCTCCCCTGCTCACGCTCTGTCTCTCTCTGTCTCTCAAAAATAAACAAACATTGAAGAAAAACTAGATGAGACCACCCAAGTGCAGTGCTTATTAGCAGGTAGTAAGTGCTCCAAGAATGACTGGCACCCGTGTGAGGTTGGAATCGTGACCTCCAGTGGTGAACTGTATCTGGGGGTTTCTGAGAACTGATTTGTAGATTGGCAGGAATTTTGCAAGCTAGCTGTGAAATGGTTGTTAGCTTGATGGTGAATATTGACACTACGGAAATCAGCAAGTGCTACAAAGCAGAGCTTTTCTTTTTCCTGGTGAGCCAGTTGTAGAACATGTACAGTGCACCACTGATTAGCTCCATTTGATAGACGAGATTCAGAAAGGTTAAGTAATTTACCCAAGGCTACACAGCATGTAAAGGGCAGAAATGCGGTATGAACTCAGTTATCGATCACTTCCAACCTGACCCGTTTCTCCTCTTTTGCAAGTCAATGTAAAATATTGTGCAGTTATTCTTCCATTTAGCAGCTACTTAACGTGTATGTGCAGAGCACTGTTCTAGGAGCTGCAGGGCCTACATACATACACTACCCTCATCATCACATTAAAATTAAACCTTCAGAACCTTTTAATTCAACCCACTTGTCTGTCACTGCACTGTCACCACCCAAGGACGCTCTCTACTCAAGAGTTGGATGAAATCGTAAGGCTGGTGAACTGTCTTGGGGTGGGCTCCCCCTAACCTCCCCCTGCAGCCCCACTGCAGGGGGAATCTCCTTCCCCCTTCCAGACGTGTCCAGGTCCAAGTGTAGCCACATCATTTAAAAAAACCCTGCTTACCAGGGCGCCTGGGTGGCTCAGTCGGTTAAGCGTCCGACTTCGGCTCAGGTATGATCTCGCAGTTCGTGAGTTTGAGCCCCACGTCGGGCTCTGTGCTGACAGCTCTGAGCCTGGGGCCTGCTTCGGATTCTCTGTCTCCCTCTCTCTCTGACCCTCCCCTTGTGCTCTGTCTCTCTCTCAAAAATAAATAAACTTAAGAAAAAACCCTGTTTATCATATGTTAAGATATGACTCTCTCCTTGGATTTTTTTGCATTTTCAGAGGATAATCTTCATGAGAAAAAAGCCCATGTGATGAGGTAAACTGGTTGCAAAATTACCCATGGGCCATTACAAACTAGGTGATTATTTCCTTTCCTTTCTGCTTCTCCACCCAAATGGAGCACAACTTTTGATGTTCTCCCAAGTTTTGGTCATTCTAATACTGCCTTTCTATTTTTTCCATACTCTCTCTCCTGTTTCTTTTAATAAATAATTTTTCCTTAAATCGGTTCACTTTTCCCCCTCAAATGTATTTTATTTTATGTTATTTTTTAAGTAGGCTCCATGCCCAGAGTGGAGCCCAACACAGGACCTGACCTCACGACTGTGAGATCAAGACCTAAGCTGAGATCAAGAGTCAGACGCTTAACCGACTGAGCCACCCAGGTGCCCCTCCTCCCTCAAATTTATTTTAACAGAAAGTGTTGTGCCACTGCCTCAAATAGAAAAGTATAATGACTTGCCAAAGATAATGATAGTCATCAAATAAACACGCAACTATTATAATAGAAGAGTATTCAGATGTTTAACTCCAGCCATCCTCTCACACACCACCAGTGGGATATCGCTCTAAGAGGCGGCTTTTCTCTCCTCCCAGGAGGTGAGTTAACATTTAAAATACCCTGACCAGAAACACTATTCTAAGAG
>NW_024421074.1:0-2557 GCF_014898765.1 Herpailurus yagouaroundi
CCCCCCCACAACCAGGCCTCCACGTGTTGACTAGTCCCTTCTGTCCTCAGACAGGAATGTTATCCTTCTGCACCTTCTCCCTGTCCATCACATCCAGTTCAAGGACTTCAAATGTGGCCTTGGCCCAGACACCCTCCCCTCTTGACACCTCCACCTGCATATGGAATAGACACACTTCTTCGGGTCAAAGCAGAGCTCTTCCTTATCCTCTCCAGATCCACCTGTCCAAATGTCTTTCCCAACAGCAAATGTCTCCGCCATCCACACGTTTGCTAAGGTCAAAGTCCTACAAGTCGTTTCTTTTCTTTTAAAATCGTGTCCAATGTAGAGAAAAGCTGTAACTCTACAACAGAGAGCTCCTTTTCATCTTAACCAGATTCCCCCACTGGTAACGTTTCACTACACGTATGCGGTGTGTGTCTCATCATAGTCTGCCTGTACGTACATATTACCATTTCTTCTAAACCATTTGCAGCAGATTGCCTTCATGATGCCCCCATGACCCCCTTAATTCTTCAGGGTGCATTGCCTTACAAGAAGGACACCGTCCTACAGAAGCTAGCACGACCATCAACACCAGGACACTAACATTGGCACAACAGTATCATCGCAGACTGCAAGGAATCTCATAGATTACCCCAATCATGTCCTTTACAGGTCTAGGTGCACAGCGGGGTCATCTGTTTACAATTACATCAAGTATCTGCTTAGTCTCCTTTGATCTGGCACACTTTCTCCATCTTTCCTTCTCTTTCATGACCTTGGCATTTTTGTAGAGTACGGGCCCGCTACTTGGAGGAAGTCAGTTTGGGTTTGTCTGAGGTTTCCTTAGGATTTGTGCATTTTGGGCAAGAGGAGCAGAAAACGTTCATCGCCTGTCTCTAGGATTCTCCATGGATTAGTTTAATTAATCATGCAAATTAGTAATTAATACCAACAGAAGTATTTGTGGAAACATAGACTGCAATTATGTCTACATTTATCATTTGGCATTCTGCAGTAATGTAACACTTTCTCTTTCCCCTCATTTATTAATTTATTGTTTCTACCTGAATTCATGGACTCTAGTTTACACAAGGGGTGAATCTACTGTTGTCCTTTTTCATTTGAATATTCCAATGGCCCCAGATCTCACCATTGAGAGTTTCTTTCAATAGCTTTTTTGATTGAACCCTGATGTATACACCATTGCTCTTTGTGATGGCCAACATCCACTTCCCTCTCCCAATAACATTATCTTCCCAGATTCTCGTGTCCATTCTCATCCAAGTGATTGGGTGTGAAAAACCCTGACTCGGCCCCTGGGGGTGACCTGACTTGGCTCATTCTAAGCTGTGTAGCTCATGCTCTTGGAACAGAGTGATGGGTTGCAAATGAGCACCTGACCCATTCATGCCAATGAAAACAGAGATGTTCTGATGGGGCTTCTGGAAAAGAAGCTTGCATTGTCTTCCAACGAAGGTACTGCAAAGAAGCTGCCAATGAACTCTCCCTTTTGATGACATACTGTAAAATGTAAAGCTGGGACCAATGTGGCCATGGCTGTTGCCCAGAAGAAAGGTAACCTGAGATCAATCTCACTATACACAGGTGTGAAGACATGAGAGAATTGCAGAGAAAGAGAACTGGAGCTATTGTGGCACCACTCATTTCTGGATCATTCTGTGCCTGAAACTGTCTATGGACTGCTTAATAATTTGAACGAATAAACTACCTTTTTTATTTAAACCAGAAAGACCTTACGGGTGCCTGGATGTCTCAATCGGCTGAGCATCTGACTTCAGCTCAGGTCATGATCTCACAGTTCATGAGTTCAAGCCCTGCATCAGACTCAGTGCTGACAGCTCAGAGCCTAGGAGCCTGCTTCAGATTCTCTGTCTCCCTCTCTCTCTGCCCCTCCCCCAATCACACTTTGTCTCTCTCTCTCTCTCTCTCTCTCTCTCTCAAAAATAAGTAAACACTAAAAAACAAAAAACAAAAACAGAAACGGCTTGTATGTCTGTCATGAGTTCGAGCCCCGCATCAGTCTCTGTGCTGACAGTGAGGAGTCTGCTTGGGATTCTATCTCTCTCCCTCTCTCCATTCCATCACTCCACATGCATGCTTGCTCTCTCTCTTGGAATAAACAAATAAACTTAAAAAAAATGAACTTTCATTGCTTGCAATCAAAAAAAAATCCTAGATAATACATTTCTCCCAAAACAGCAAAAGAAGGCTCCCTGCAGAGAGAAGCAAAGAGTGGGTTTCTGTTCCTTATGACCAAGAACACTCTTACTTACAACCCTGCTACTCTTCCTCATGGTCTGAGAGCTTCTGGGGGTACATCCACTGTGTACCCCAGGCTCTCAGAGGACTGTGTGTCTACCTAGTGACTGTTCTTAAGTATTTCATGAACGTATGTGTAAGAGCTGCTAAGGTTGACTTGTTCACCACTAAATCCCTAGCCTCTGGAACAGAGTATGGGACAAACAATAACCATTGATTGAACGAACGCATGAGTCACCCAAGCATGCCTCCGAGCCCCTCCCCTCAAGTCCACCAAAGGAAAAGAAGCTGT
>NW_024421075.1:0-10396 GCF_014898765.1 Herpailurus yagouaroundi
CTGTGTGCTTGTAACTCAGGGGACCCATTATGTCTTCAGGACTCGCTCGCTGAGACCTACTGTGTGCTTGTAGCCAAGGGGACCCATTATGTCGTCATGACACACTCACTGAGACCCACTGTGTGCTTGTAACCCAGGGGACCCGTTCCATCATCAGGACACGCTTGTCGTGACCCACTGTGTGCTTTAACCCAGCGGACCTATTATGTCATCCGGACACGCTCAGTGAGACCCACTGTGTGCCTGTAACCCAGGGGACCCGTTCCGTCATCAGGACACACTCGCTGAGACCCACTGTGTGCCTGTAACCCAGGAGACCCATTCCGTCATCAGGACGTGCTCGCTGAGACCCACTGTGTGCCGGCACTGTGCCAGGCGAGGAGGACGGCAGTGCGCGGGGCATGACCGTGTCCTGGAGCAGCCGTGTTCCTGGTGGTCGGGAGCACTGGGGTCTCAGAGACTCCTACACTCTGCCTGTCACAGCAGAACACATGTGGGCGCATCCTCCCGGATGGGGAAGCCTCGGAGGACGCAGGTCGGGGAGGGAGTCTCGAGTTTGCTTCGAGCCCAGTTTGCTGTCACTGGTCCCGAGGCGGGTTCAGTGGCCGCCCCGGCCTTGGATGGGGCCGTGTGTCCTTGGGGTGGAATCGCTCAGGACTCCGGTCACGCACCACGGAGTAACGCGGGGAGATAGCTCCTTCCGCGTCCCGGCACCGGGGGGCTGGCGGTCCCCGCGGGCAGAGCCCACATGGTGCAGATTTGGACCAGACGTGTCGTGATCCGCAGAGGAGGAGAAGCGTGGACGGAGCCTGTTTCGGGGAAGGGCGCCGCCTGCCTGCCACTCGGGCCCCGGAGAGTCCACCAGGGGCTGGGCCGCCACTTGCCGACGAGCGGGCTTTCTCTGGAGGGCCAGCTCTGGGGCGGCGCTGGCGCTGGCGCTGGTGCTGATGCTGGTGCTGGTGCCGGTGCTGGTGGTGTGCCGTTCACCTCCAGGCCCCCAGCTCCTGGGAGAGGCAGCTGTTCTCTGGCTCCACTCACTTGCCTGCCACGGACGTGCTTCCTGGGAAAGGCCAGCTTCCGCAAACACGCAGACTGTGAGTGGGTCTGCCCACCTGCTGACGGGGACACGCTGAACGTGCAAGAACACAGTCAGTGTGGCCTCAGGCGTGGAAGGAGGAAACAGAAACACGTCTCTCTCCCTCTTTCTGCAATTGCTGGATTTGAACGCCAGTGCATCTCTTCTCTGAGGACAGCTTGGAGAATAAGCACTGGAGGAAATTTTGTTTAATTTTACTTGAATCTTGGGGAATTGTGGTGGCTAGCTTGGAGCTCCACACTAAATTACACGAAGGGGCTTCTTCTGGGCCTCCTGTCTACACAGAAATCACAAAGCACTTGCGTCCCCACCCCTGGTGTGAATTAGCTCAGCCTGCAGCTCAGACAGCAGCACCGGCCACGGGATTTCCCTGTGGCTTCTCTCTGGAGACCTGGCGGCCAGCAGCGGGGACACCGCAGTCCGCAGAGCACAGGCCCAGGCCCACGGTGTGCCGGGCAAGCGGAGCAGGCCAGCCGCCGTCCTATCTGAACAGACTCTTCCTGTAGGGGTCCTGGGCTCTTTGTCCCTTAGATGTGAGCCTCCACCAGCCCTGCGCAGTCACCGTGGACAGTGACTCAGCGTGGGAGGGAGGCCCAGCAGGGAGAGGGGGAAGGGAGTCCCGGAGGACACTGGAGCCCCAGGGACGCTGGGCTAAGCCGAAGGGTCCAGTCAGGGGAGGGAGATCCACCAGGGGACAGAGAAGGACGAGGGCACCCGGCTGGGAGGGGACAGGACAGAGGGCTCTAGGATGCGCAATGTCTAGAGGGGAGACCTGGTGGACAGTGTGAGGTCCCTGGGAAGTCCCTCCTGATGGCACCTGGTCAGTTTCTCAGAGAAGGAAGGCTCCCCGCTCTCGCCAGCGAGGGCTCTGGCTTCCCTGGGAGGATCTGCTGGTTTCTGGCCCCGAGAGCTCCAGACACCCCGAATTTGCTGTCCCCTGTTCCCCTGTCTCCCCACCCCCTTTGCTTCATCAGCTTGGGTTAACGCCTATCACCGTCTCCTTGCGTCTCTCTAGCGGGTGTTCAGGACCCGGGCGGTGGGCTCAGCCGGCATCTGGGGCCGGGAGTTCTGACTCCTGGGAGACCTGGGGGTGTAGACCCTCACGGTCCACACCCGGGTATCAGGCGTGAGTGGGGGCGGCTGACGACCGGCTGCTGGTGCTCCTCGGCCTCGGGTCTGCATGTGAGTCACCGGGATCCTTCCGCAGTGAGTGCTGATCCAGCAGGGCTAGGGGCCGGCCCCAGGCTGTGCGTTCCCGCGAGCCCCCGGCAAGGCTGATGCCACATCCGTGGACCACACCGGGTACCAAGGACCTGAGGGACGGCACCCAGGCCCACGGAGGACAGACGCAATCAGGCCTGAGGATCAGGCTGCAGGCAGCCGCATGTGCTGGGCAGGGCAGGTGTTTCTAACAGGCCTCACGCAGGTGTCCCTCAGGTGTCCGTGTCTCCCTAACCAGCCTCACGCAGGTGTCTCCCAGGTGTCCGTGGCTCCCTCACCTGCAGGAGCCGCTGTCCTAGCTTCCTCTCCGCGTGCGTGAGGGCCACATCGCTGGGCAGAGGACCCACAGCCCAGTGCCCAGGACCTGTCCCCTCTCCCCGCCCTGTCCTTCCCCGGGGGCCTCAGCCACACCCGCAGCTATGGTCAGCATCCCGATGACCCCACTGTCATCCGAGCCCCATCATGCATGGATCGGCTAAAGCCAGCAGGAAGCATGCCTGGCAGCCTCTGGCTGGAGGTCAGAGAGGAGTACAGGAGAGTGGGTGGGGAGCCACCCCCGCGGAGTCCAGCTTATGAATCAGCAGGTCTCGCCACAGTGTGACTTTCTGGAGTCCGTCAACATGTTGGGACATTGGCGACCCCGGACCCGCCTTCCCGTGTGGTAATCAGCAGCTGGAGGCCACAGCAGCCGCCCCTTGGGAAGCCACATGGTCTCCCGCCCCACAGCCCACGGGAGGACTCCCTGGCACATGTGATACATCCGCCTATGGTACGTGGATGCGTGAGCCCCACCCTGGTGTCTCTGTGGTTAGCACGGCGTGGACGAGCCACGGGCCCGAACCTAATGAGAACGTTCTCCCTGAAACAGGTGTGCCTGCTCTCGGCTCCAGCGATAGAAAGGAAAACCTAAAATGATTTGCCAGCAGGAAACTAATAAGAAATGGGGACTGGAGCCCTGAGGGTTATGTGCGCTTGCCTGTGTGCAGACAGGACCTCGAGATATAGATATTTAATTTCTGCTAACACCCTAGTCAAAGGCTCCTGTCAGGGGAGTATCAGATCAGCTCCCAAAATGAACAATTAGAGAAATTGCCTTTTAAGTGAAGAGCCTACGGCAAAGTAATTTAATTTGGGGAAATATAATTCAAGGCTCAGGCAGCAGGCGGGACAGAGTGGGTGGGCTCCCACATTGGGGGAGGGGAGGGAAGAGGCAGGACCCAGCAGAGACTGGGGCAGGGACCCCGCCTCGGAGGATGGCCCAGGGGCCCCGCCGCACCTCAGGCTCCCCCATCCGGTTCCGGAACACGTGCTCTGGGTTTCCTCCCAGGCCCGCCGGCCACTTGGTGGCCACAGGGCAGGGAACGTGTGGGGCCGTGCGCAGAAATGCGACATGTGGGGCACATCATGTGGCCGCAGGGTAGCCAGGCGGAGGGGACGGAGGCCTGCAGCCCACGGGGGGCCATTTGGGGCAGGAACGATAGCCACCCCATGCTGGGCTGACCAGTTAGCACCAGGGGCCTTCACGGGCTCAGCCTGCATCACAGCCTGTGTCCTCGTGGCCAGACACAGGCTGGACTTCATCCCACATGCGCCTGGGCCTAGACTGTAGAGGCCCCCAACAGGGGGGAAGACCCCTCATCAACCCGGGGCCCCCAGGGCGGGCCCAGCCCAGACGATGCAGGGAGCAGTCAGGGTAAACTGAGGAAACAGCCTCTCACCTATTCTGCCGAGCCCACTCAACTAGACCTGTAGAAAACAGGCTTGTTTCAACCCCAAACGCCGAGAAAACCAGGACACCAAGACCTCTGTTGGCCACAGAGGAAGTGAAGCCAGAATTACTTTCCGTGAGCACAGCTGAGGAGAGGGCGGTGCATTGGCTCCCACGTCTCATACCCTCCATCCAGTCACAGCCCACCTGCTCCCTGTGCGGCTCCCCGGGGGTCTCCCCGGCCCCCCCAGGACATGGCTGCCTGGCCAGCCCTCAGCCTGTGTCCTGAGGAAGCTGCCAGGGGACGGGGCCTGTGCTGATCAGGAGCCCGGGCCCTCATTTCCCTGTGCTCCTGCAGGGGGGTCAGCCCCATTCAGAAGAGACTGGAGCCCTCCCCTCCTCTCCCTTCCCCTCCCCACCCCACCCTTGGGCGACACCCCAGGCCCACTCCAGACCTGGGCGCTGGGACGGTGGCCTCTCTCTGCATGGCTGAGGGTGAGGTGTCCTTTGAGATGGACGACGTGGTGGGGGGGGGACACACAGCCCTTGTCCTTCAGGAGCCCAGAAGGCTCAGGGACCAGCTCCGTCACCCAGGCTCACCAGTCACCCCAGTGCGGGAACCTCCAGGCCACAGCTCTCTCCATGAGGACGGCCACCCTGGGGTCAAAGTGGCCGCCAGGAGGGTCACTCCAAGTCCTCACGGCAGGAGAGTGCTGGGGCCACAAGTCCTTCCTCGGATGGATGGTTCAACTCTGCCTCGGCATCTGGGACTCTGACAAGGGTCTTTGGCGAACGCTGTGCCGGGAGAGCAGTGAGTGGTGGGAGCTCGTGGGGAGTGACGCGGGCAGGGCGGAAGCGGCCGGTGAGCGGGTGACCCGGTGGGGGCAGGGGGCCCTGGGGAGGCAGCCCAACACAGAGCAGGGGCAGTGGGGTGGGGGGGGCTGCGGCCAGCCCGTGGGAGGCGAGGTGACCCACTCACACTCGCGGGTTCCGTGTTAGATTAGGACAAAGGTTTGTGTCCTGAGAACGCCGGTGGTCGATAGGGAAACACTGAGCTGGGAACACATTTGGAAGAAGCAGGGGTGAGGCAGGTAGGCGTGCGGCTTCAGGTCGGAGGAAGGATGTTCCAAAGGCTGCATGAAGATGTTGATAAAGGCTCAGGCTTGGACAGCAGGGAACGAACCGGGAGACAGCCCCCGGGGAGGGCTGGTGCCCAGAGGTGCTCTGTGTGACGCGGCACGATGTGCCTGTGGCATCCTGGCGGGGACACAGGAAGCTGCTGGACGGACGAACAGCGCAGGGCTCTGAGCAGGAGGCGCCCTACGTGTGGCAGCTTTGGCCATGGGGTCCGCTGCCCATGCAGAGGGAACAGGGGGGCCCAGGGTGAGGCCTGAGGACCTTCTGCGTTTAGATGTTGCTTAAAGGAGGAGGAGGGAGAGGTGGCCAGCGGGACACAGAGGAGGGTCCAGAGACATGGGACAAAACCCAGGCCGGTTTGATGACCGGAGAGTCAAGTGGTGGAGGGTGCGGGAAGAGAAGGGCCAACCCACCCCCACTTCGCTACGCGGTGGCCTTATCGCTGTTCTCTGCCGACAGGATTTCTCCAAGATTCCACCTGCAGGCGGGAGACGGCTCTCCCGAACCGCACGCAGCGGCCCTACGGTTTGATCTCTGCTCCACCAAAGAGACAGGTCGGTCTGAGGAAAGAAGCTCTTGGTTCCAGGGCCGAATGCTCAGGGATGGGACTCCTCAGGGCCGGTGCCCTGGGATGGGGTCATGTCACAGATCTGTGGCACCTGAGACCGCGCAGAGTGACCAGACTTTCTGCCTCCTTCACATCAACCCACTCAGTGACCTGATCCCAGCACGGCTCTTGGGGTGTGGGGTGGGCGGGGCCCTGCAGCCTCGGAAACAGTGGGACCACTCATCTGGTGGGCCCGCGAGGTGCATGGTGGTTTCCGAAGGGGGCCCAACAGGTTCCCGTTGGTGGATGAGACAGAGGTCCTTGTCAACAGGGTGACACAACCGTGTTTCCGTGCCTCACCCCTGCCCACCAGGCAGGGCGTGTCTTTCCCGGGGCTCTTCATCATTTGACCACAGCCACTGAGGCCAACGGTGACCGCCTGCTCAGCTCATCCAAAGATTTTAAACACAGAAGTTCCCAGAGTGACACCTTGGCGTGACCCACCGTGGAGCGTGCCCTCAGAGCGTGCCGCACCGGCCAGCCCCTGCTCCATACCAAACACGAAGCGGCAGTGAGGAAGCATCTCGATCCATGAGGCGATTTCCAAAACGAGGCTTAAAAACACATCACACATGATATTGCATCGTATCATAAATTATGTATGTCTCCTTAGAAACAACACAGAAATTAGAACGAGACGGCAAACAATGAACATGAAGTATGTATTTAATTCTATCATAAATAGACTTAAAAGTATTCCCAGGGTTGCTTAAAATGATCACATAGCAGAAGAAATGTCTCTAATCTGTTTCTATTTCCATCTCATTTGTCCACTGGATGGATTCCCTCCGAAATGCAAACAAAACGATTACAGTGGAACCTGTATCACACGCAGCTGTAGGGAAATAGCCTCAAATCCCAGTGGTATTTTAATTAGAACGAACGTGTCTCAGAAACGCACTCAGGAAAAATCTACAGCAGGACTGTAATGCCGTTAATGGAGGACCTTCCTGGCGCACTTCTGTTTATCTAATTTAATAATCCAGGCCGAACGTGTCTCGTACATTCTTTCTCCCTTCACAGCTTCCACCCGCTGGATTTCATAATAAAACAGAAGTGTCAGACCATCTGGTCACACGAAGAGGCTATGACAAATTAACCCACAGGGACTCGGCCAAGTGGAAAAAGCAGCCACCCAACATCAATGATCCAACAGCCCTTAGAGAAATCCTGATAATCCCGATAACCCTGGGAGTCCCAGGCGGCACAAATGACCACCAGCCCCTCCTGCTCTAAAGAAAACAAAGCACAAAGGCCTGATGGCGGGCGCTCAGTGTGCCCTCGTGGAGTATGACCATCCACCGCCACGATGTGGCCATGCGGGCTGCTCGCCGCGGCTAGAGTGTGTAGCCCACGCACCCCAGGAGGAGGAAACAGCTCGGAGAACCAAGTGGGTGAAGAAGAAGGGACACGAGTGGGCGGAAGAGGCTTCCACAACGCCTTGAGGACCGTCTCCAACCCCGTGTGACCAACAGATGTCAGCATTTGACCAGCCAGTGTGTGTGAAAGAAGAGCCACTGGTTCCTGTGCTGAACACACGTGGAGAATGTGACCTGCTGCCACAAGTTCGGGTCCCTGAGGTACTCACAACGCCACCCAAAAGCAGGAGGCACAGTGACGGGTGAATTAATGATCTCCTGCCCTCGTCTGTGTTCTTATAGTTCGCAAACACCTCCCGGTCCGTCGTGGCTGCCCGCAAGCCCGTTTAGTAAGTATTGTCGCAGACTCTTATGCCTGGAAGGACCCTCCAAGGTCAGCTGACCCGACTCTGCTGACCCGCAGGCACGTCTACGGGTACTGGATGAAGTGAACGTTCACAAGGCGAGGACTCAACGCCAGCGTGGCCAGCTGTCCGCGGACTCTGCGAACGGCCCTGCTCTGCCCTCGCTCCCACGGAGCGCCCAGGCTGGTGGGACAGCTTGTCCGATCATATCCTGAGGAGGCCCAGGAGACCCCAGGGCCCAGGCAGGGCGCAAGGGGAACATGACGCGGAACCGGTGACATGATGACTGGGGACAGCCTGATGGGGGAAAGGTGGTTTGCAAAGCTGGTGAGTTTGTGCAGTTGGTGAGCGAGGGCACAAGGGTGCAGCTTCACAGCGGTGAGCTCGGGTGGCCCCCCCCCGCGCCCGGCCAGCTGTCCCCTGTGCTTCTGAGTCAGACCTGCCTGGAGGGGAGGACACAGGAGGGTAGTTTCCCTAGCAGAGAAGACCCGTGTCGGCCCTCTACACGCTTCTGCCCCGAGACCTGGGAAAAGCCTCCGTGAAACAGTGGGGTATACTAGCTAGGTAGCTGGAGAAAGTAATGGGGAAAAAAATACAACCCCTGAGATTATGGGGGCGGGGGCAGAGAGAAGTGAGAGCTGTGTGTTTGGAGGTAAGTCAGTGGTGCTGGAAATGTGCTTTGTTTTAGAACTTTAACTCTTCCAGAAATCACAAAATGGGGCAGGGGGAGATCGTAGGAAGATAACTGGGCTTGTTGGGTCAGGGGTGGGGTGTGGGGGTGGACCGGTAGAGCCAGGGGCTGGGGCCTGGGGGGTGGGGTGTGGGGGATTGGCCAGTGGAATCAGGGGTGGGGTATAGGTATGGGGGGGGGGGGTTCTTGCGTGGGTGTGGGGGAGACTGGTTTGCTCCAGGGGCCTCTCCTGATATTTCAAGGCCACCGGAAAACCAGCAGCGACAAAACCCTGACTCTTAAGCCCAAAGGCTCCTGGCGTTCAACCATAACGATATTTTCTTCTGCGGCTTCTGGAATTTTTGATTTGCAGAGAAAATCCTCCCCCGCTTTAATTTTGGAGGGCCTGCAATCGAAACCTTAACACGGGTTTTAAAAAACGAAAGTACATCCTGGAGATGGTGCTTATTTCTGCTTCTGTCAGATCTGTTTTCTTCCGTACCCTGAGGATCCCCAAAGCGAAGGGAGTAGAGCTCCTGTGAGATCTAATGGGAGTGCCAATTCTCAGGACTCTGTCCCGCCGGGCGCCCAGCCTCCCCTCCAACAGCGGCCATCACGCGGCCGGTGGCGCCGAGCACCGGGCCTCTGCCGTGGACTCGCCTGCCTCCCGTGGGCGCCTAACTCGACAGTTCATGTTTAAAATCTAATTTTTCTCCGTGGGCAGCAGCCTACTTGGCCCAGACAGCATGTCACTTTGAATGGCATGAAAGGAATTCTTAAATGCAGCTGAGATATTTGGAAGATTTTTCTTCTCTGAATCTCACTGGGAATTCTCTTGCTCAAAACCGTGCGCGGGGAGCTGGGCAGGCAGGTGATCTGTGAGCAGAGAGGCTGGGGGCGCCGGGCTTTGCCATGGACCCGGCCGGTAAAGCTTCAGGCGGCGGAAGGCCCCGGCCGGCCGGGCCCCTCGGGCCTCCGCTGCAGCCGTGGGTCAGGGAAGGCAGGTTCCCGGAGGCAGGCTCTTCCCTGCAGTGAAGGGGCTCCCACTCCTCGGCCGGCGGGCTGCAATCTGGACTCAGCGGCGTCCCTGGAATGCGATGACGGACTAAATCTGTGCCGGGCAGGATGGCAGGCGCCCCAAGCTTTCCACCTCCTGGTGCACACACCCCATCCACACCCCGATCTTCGAGTCGGGGAGAGACTTTGCATGTGATAGAATTTTACTCCTGGAATTAGGTGAGATTTTCCTTGACCCAAGGGAATGTTTCAGACATGATTAAGTTTGCTGATCGGTTGGCTGTGAGCTCACCCCAGTGGAGATTATCCTGGGGACGCCTGGTCTGGTCAGATGAGCTCTTTCACAAGAGAATCCAAACTCACTCTTGCACTGAGTCTCCACGCCATGTGGAAATCAAGGTCATAGGACAGGCCGCATGTGGCTGTCCCCGCCAATACCCCAGCACTGGCCATCGGACCTGGGGCCCTCCAAAGTGATCCCCACTCCAGACACCATCTGACTACAGCTGCAGCAGAGGCCTCAGGCAAGGAGCATCCAGCTGAGGGCAGGCAACCCACAAAAGCTTGGCAGGTGATAATAGAATAATAGTTAAAAAAAAAAAAAAAAAAAAAAGAGTCCAGCCTTCCCTAAATCAGAGCCTCGAAGTAATGGTCTCTCTCCACTGCCGGGTTTGAAAAGATGCTGTGAAATCTGTAGCTACGAGGAAACAAACTCTGCCAATGACCAGAAGGGGCTTGTGAGTGGCTCCTTCGCCAGTCCAGTCTCCAGATGGGAGCGAGACCAGACAGCACCCTGGCTTCAGCCTCGTGAGACAGGGAGCAGGGGCCCGGCTACGCCGTGTCCAGACTCAGACGTGCAGAAAGCATGCGATAATAAATGTACACCGATCCACGCTGCTGAGTCTGTGACAATCTGCACACAGTACGTGTCCCGGACGTAAAATCTGAGGCTTCGGGGGCGCCTGGGGGGGGGGGGAGCTTGGTCGATTAAGTGTCCAACTTTGGCTCAGGTCATGATCTCACGGTTCGTGAGTTTTGCTTGGGATTCTCTCTCTCCCTTTATTTCTCTGCCCCTTCTCCACTTGTGCACGTGCTCTCTCTCTCTCTCTCTCTCTCTCTCTCTCTCTCTCAGGATAAATAAATAAAAGAATCCGAGGCTTGGGCACATAGAAACTCTGGAACACTTTTATGGCACAGGAACTACATTGCCCGCCCCG
>NW_024421075.1:10496-32864 GCF_014898765.1 Herpailurus yagouaroundi
ACCCCCCCCCCAGCCACACACACACAAGCGCTGAGGGGCCCACGGTATACTCCCTTCACTGAGGCCCTTACAGATAGCCACATCGGTGCCACGTGTTTCCTGGAGGGCAGGAGCTGCCGATGCTGCCGGGGGCTCCTGAGTCACACAGGTGACAGGGTCTTGACAGCACTGGCCCCCCAGGCAGGATGGATGACACCCTGGGCATCAGGGAACAACAGGTCATCGGGTGGCCGTCTCCCCACAAGATCAGACCCCTCTGCTTCGTTCCCAGCACCCAGTAGGCGCTCAGATAATGATCGACAGACGAAGCCATAAGCAGAGGGGAAACAGACTCTGTGGATCTCACATCCCTCTTTCAGAAGCGCTTAACGCCCCCCGTCTTCACGTGAGCTCAGGGGGCCTGAGTGTGACCGGCCTGAGACGACGTACTTCACGGCACTCAGCTCTGATGGCAGTCACGGGTATGGCTCTGAGCCCAGGAGCCTGAGCCCGCAGGCAGGGCAGCGTGAGAGGCTTCTGCATCTGTTGACAAATTTCATTTTCTGCTCAAACTGCCAAGGGCATGTCTCCCAGGGAAAGACGGACCTGGCCCCAGAGCTACACTCTGGTCCCAGGGGAAGGGTGAAGACAAGGACGAGAGATGTCCTGGGAGGGTGTCCACTCTCCTCCCACCCCCTCGTCACCGAGCCACCGCAGGGGGGCACCTCTGAAGGAGCTCAGGGCCTACGGACAGTGAGACGGTGCCACGTGATGGATGCCGCGCTGGACGGGAATGAGGGGTGCCTGACCCGGTGCGTGCGAGGCCCAGCGAAGGCTTCCCAGAGGAGGACAGCCCAGCCAGGGGTCGGCCGCACGGAGGGAGGGAGGGAGGGAGGGAAGTGCCAGGCGCAGGGAAGCATGTGCAGGAGGCCCTGGAGGGCAGGGCACGTGTGTGGAGCAGCCCCACACCACACACACACCAGCAGCTTTGCGGGGGGAGGCCCATGACGTAAGCCAGCAGAAGTGCTGCCTTTCGAGGTCTGTGGGGACCTCTGTGGGAGGCGTGGGGGGTGTGTACGCAGAGGTGGCCGGGACCCTGTGTAGACAGGCAGAGAAGTCCCTCTCTGGCTGCGATGGTGGTGGGCGTGGCTGTGATTCCTCAACCTGCATCCCGGACAAACGGCACTGGTCTCACCATGGGGTGGGGCGACCGCAAGGATGGCCCCCGGACGGCCTCCCCAAAAGTACCGAGTCCGAACCTCCTCGGCACACGCTCCCGGTGATTCATAAGCACCTGGATGTTGGGAAAGCACCGAGCCGAGGCTGTTGCAATGACTTAGGCCAGAGACGACGCTGGTTCTCCCCAGGGTGGCGGCAGAAGGGCTGAAGCTGACCGACAGAAACACCAGCAGGTGGACCCACGGGACCTGCCGTTAGATGGGACGGTGGTCAAGTTCTCAGCCAGGGAACCACATGCTCGAACCTGAAGACCTCGCTGGATTTAGGAACAAGGCAGACCATGGTAGACTGATCCCAGGGGCAAGGGGGCGGGTGGGGGAGGCAGAGACCACATTTCAGGGGACTGAGAGGGGCACCATGGGAACATCCACCTGCAAGGAGCTGGGCAGTAAAGTGCGGGGGGAGGAAAGGGGGGGGTGCTGCTGGGTAAGTGTCGTCAGCACGACGGCTCCCGAGTGCGACCAGTTTATTTTTGTTTTTATTTTTTTTAATTTTTTTTTATGTGTATTTATTTTTGAGACAGAGAGAGACAGAGCATGAACGGAGGAGGGTCAGAGAGAGAGGGAGACACAGAATCTGAAACAGGCTCCAGGCTCTGAGCTGTCAGCACAGAGCCCGACGCGGGACTCGAACTCACGAACCGTGAGATCATGACCTGAGCCGAAGTCGGACGCCCAACCGAGCCACCCAGGCACCCCTGGGACCAGTTTACACCTGACAGCTGGTGCTCAGGAAGCTGCTCACAGGGAGGGCAGATCCAACTGCTGGTCTGCTCTCTCCGTGAGGTGGGGCCAGGCCCCCTGCAGGGCTGGAGGTCGGAGAGGCAGGCAGGAGGCCTGGAGGCCGGGGAAGGTCCCAATGGAAACGGTGGAGGGGGGAGGCTGCCAGGGATTGAGAGGTGATGCAGGGGGGCTTCCAGGGAGTCACATTTGGAAGCAAGAGTGAGGAGCGCAGGCGGGGGTCCAAAGGTTTCTGCCAACAGGAGATGCCTTCTTTGACACGGAAGGAGAGTCGTCTTCCAGCTCAGGCGGGGGAGGCAGGTTGCTTAGTAGGAAAAAAAAACACACACTCTGCAGCCAAATCGCCAGGGTCTGGACCACCCGCCCCACCCGGAAACATGTCAGCCTCGACCCCCGGCCTCGCCTTACCTGGCACCAGTGCGCCGATGACACATGCACTATACGGCATGCGGAGCAGGGGTCAGCATCCCTGGTGGGGCACTGACACCGTCCGGAGGCGGGCTCTCGTGTCCCCGTAGGCCTGTGCAGTGCTCTTTTTTAATAGCGCTAAGCGTAATAAGTTAGAAAACGCCACACTTGAGAACCATGAATTTTTAGCTTTTCCTGGGAATAAAATGTGATATGCAGGGTTTATCCTTCCCTGCTCGCGGGCCGAGTCCCTGCTGCCCCTTGTCAATCAAGTCCCCTTCCCAACATCCCGGTGGCCATGGAAACCACATCCTGGTGTGTACCTTCTCCCGCTCCCGTGCCCCAGGCTCTGAACCCTGCAATATGGACCTGCTGACTGCGGTCTGGCTTGTCAGTGCTGGGCCTTGCCAGCTGTCAAACATTTTGAGCATCAGCTTTGTTTGCGGGCGTTTGAGTTTGCGCTTCTGTGTTAAAAGAGCCAGGATTCTCTTTGAACTGCCCTTTGAGACTGTGGGATGTGAGGAAAGGGCACTCTCTTTCCTGTGCCCAAAGAAGTGAGGTGAGACGTGTGTTAGGACCCATCAAGGTTAACAGCGACCACGTATCTGAAGAAAGAGGGATGTGCTCAAAAGAGAAAACAAGACTGGACGGGGAGCTGGTTCCCACACCCTCCGAATGGAGGTCTCTCTCTCCCAGCCCCTGCCGGAGTCACGTGGAAATCCCCCGACTCCTCCAGTTTGTCTGAGAGTCTAGTCAGTGGGTCCCTGGGCACCTCCGACCCAAGCGGCAAAGAGTCTCATGCCTACGGGGAGCCCAGCGTCAACCTCGTGATCGGGTCTGAGCAGGACCAGACCAAGCGTTATGAGGTCGGAGCTTTCGATGAGTTCATCATCTGGGAACGGGCCCTGACCCCGGACGAGATCGAGATGTACTTCACAGCTGCCGTTGGTCAGTGGGCACAGGGGTGGGGGGTGGGCTCGGGCCAGCTCTGCCCGTCTCTGGGAGGACAGGGCTCCTTCCGTCCGCCTCCCTCACTAGCATTTCTCGCTCCGCGCTCTCCTGAGGGGACCGTCTGCGCCGCAGGCTGAGAGGCATCCTAATGAACCTCATAAATACAGCCGTTTCTCTAGAACACCTGTTCCCCAGGATGGAGAAACTGGCACCTTAACGGACACACACTGAGACGGATATTGTCTTGCTGATTGTTATGGGGTTTTGAGGGGTACTTGATGGATGATTATAGAAAGTTTGGGGTGGTGATTACTCTGGGTTCATTAGTGCATCTGAATACTTTTGATCAAGAATTTCACCACATGCCTCCTGCGCGCCGGCTCTGACAGGCCTCACGATGCCCGAGGACGCCCCCTTCCTGCCCACTCAGGGCGGTGCTTCAGAGCTGCTCCCTGTCCCCCCCCCCCCCCCGCAGGTGGACCGACCTACAGAAGATCCTCCTCCCACCAGGATAGGCCGTGGGACGTGGGGAGACACTTCTCCCTTCTCCCCCCGCATCAGTGAGGTAGGCTTGAGAGGTACCCAGCACACGGCACCTATGCAGACAAACCGGAACAATGCACGCCAGACCCCAGCGAAAGCTCCAGGGCTCCAGGGCGGCTCCTCGCTCGGTCAGTTCCCTCCATCCACCCCGCCCCCCCGGTTCCACCACAATTTTTTCAGGAGACAGTGCACTTTCTCTTCTTAAAGAAGGGCTGTGGCTTATGAGTTTCCATACGCAATCGTCTGCCAGAAAGTCTGCTGAACTGACAGATAGAACAACGGGGCAAGTTCAGGGCTAGGGGGTGAGTGGTCTGGGTCCCCGACCGCGGCCTGCCCTCGCTCAGGTTCTGAACTCGAGGGCCTCGCTTGACACGGAATCGCAGCTCTTTTAATTGCAAGTGACAGAAAATCCATCTCCAGAAGGACTGAGGTAAGAGAGGAGGGGTAAGGAGAAGTCACTTTAGGGACGGCTCCATCCAGGCGCTCCGAGGACGTTACCAAGGAGTCTTCGCTCTATTTACATTCTCCTGCATTCCCGGCGGCTGTGTTATGGGCGGGGCAACCTCGGAAGCCTGCCCGCTGCCCCCGAGTCCCAGCTTCACCTCTCAACAGCCTCAGCAGAACGGAGAATTTCTCTTCTCCGACAGCTGCTATAAAGGGGGAAGGCCCGACTTTTCTTGGCAAAGGTGGTCCGTGTGTCTCCAGGAGCCAATCACCGTGACTGGGGAGGCAGAGGCGGGACAAGGTGTACAACCAGCTGACAGGCCCAGGCCGGGGTCACCAGTGACCTCCCTGAGACGGCGGCAGGGTCAGGCTTACCCAAAACACACGGAAGGGAGGGCACCCCGAGGGCGCATCAGACAGGCTGGTCTGGAGGCGGAAACAGATCCCCTGCCGGCAAAACCAGCATGCGTTCCTTTCGCCCTTTGAGATTTCCGTCTTTTGGCTTCCACTGTGAAAAGTGGGATTTGTTCTCTTTCACAGAAGCGACAGAAGGACTAGAGAGAGTGTCGGCGCAGGGGGAAAAATGTGAATCTCCTGCACTTTATTTAGAATTCAGAGAGTCGTTACTTTGAGACCAAGATGCCATTTGTGTTTCTATGATCGAAAGCCTCACACAAATCCCACCTTTACCACGGTTTGCAGCTCTAGTAACTTGGGAAGGAGCTGCCGTGGTTTCTAGGAGCTGTCACGGCAAACCTCCGTCTGCAGAACATCTCTGGGCTCAGCAGCCTGTTGCATCGGGGGCACCGTGCGGCCCTCCAGGGAGGCCCTGCCGCAGCGGCGGCACCTTGCCCTCCAGCCCGGCAGAGGTGACGGTGGTTCTCTGCCAGATTCAGGGAAACCCTATCAGCAGAGGTCCTGGGGGGGGTGGGGGGGGCACATAGCCTGCACCTCTTCTGACCCCGTCCAGATGCATTAGAATCCCAAGTGTCCCGCGGTTCCCAAAGACTAAATGGGTCCCTGCTGAGTAAGGGCACACAAGGGCACCCACTACAGGAGGAGGAACTTTCCAAGCGTTTACTCATCTCCTTTTCCTTGCTGAGCACAGATCCGAGTCACAGGACAAACCACGTGTCCGCGCATCCGGAAGCGGAGGGAGGAGCCCGACTTCCCGGGTTTCGTCCGATCGTGCGCAGAGCACACGAGGTTCCGGGAAGCAGGACCACCAACAGGCACGGATTTCAGGAGGCTTAGCTGAGGGCGTGGACATGCGCCACAGTCTGACAAGTGCTACAAGGGACCGTCCTCAGCTACAGGAGCCCCGTGACTCTGGAGTCGGAGAAGCCTGGGTTTGGGTCGCTTCTCTCTCTCTCTGCCAGCCTCAGTCTCCCCATGTGGGCCATGGAACAGCTCCACCGTCCAAGCCGGGCATCCTGGAGGCGGGTGGCCGCGGGGGTCTGGCTCTGCCGCCCTGCTCATGTCTGGCGGACACGCCTCAGTCCCCAGCAAGCCTCAGGCCTCCTGCTCTGCATCCAAAAGGCCGCGGCCACACCGGCACCACGCCCCTCCCCCCACCGCGTCATTGGGGGGAACCCAAGGCACGCGGCGCCTCCCCTCCCATCCAGCAGGGGAATCTTTCCCATGAATCCCCCTGCAGCCCCTCTCAGTTCATTGGCCAGGCTTGGGTCACATGATGGCCTAGACCAATCACCGGGCAAGTGGCACAAGATTGGCACGACGGCTCAGCCAATCATAAAAAGCTATGGGCAGGGTCAAGGTTGCTCCTCTCTGAGGACTTCCAGGCTCCCCACGGGATGCGCTTCTGGAGCAGGTGCACAGTGGAAAGAATGTTCCAGAAGTCCCCATGCCGCCCCAGGGGCAGCTCTGGGACGCACTAGGAGACCTGCCCCAGAACCACCGTGGTTCGCTCCAGCCTACACACTGTCTCCCCTGGCCTGTGGAGACCGGGTGGATGCCGTGGTAGCCTCAGCCGCACAATAGCGGGGTGTGGAAAATCGGGGTGTGGGGGCGGGAAATGGGGAGAGACAGACCGCAGGAGAATCGGAGTGGGGGGGAGAGGAAGGACCTGGGGACAGGGCGGGACAGGCAGGAGTCAGGCCAAGGCCAGATGTGCACACGGACTCTCCACGAAGCCAGATGAGCGCGGATGAAGATGCCCACTTGGGCGGGGCTTCCCAGAAGGGTGACAGGGCGGCTGGCCACCCCCATGCTGGTGTGTGGACGGTGTCACCCTCCTGCTGTCTGCGTCGGAGCCTGGGATCCAAACAGGAAGCGTGTCATTGTCAGTCTCGCCACCGTCCGCCCCCTTGCTGCCGCAGTAACACGTCACCTGTCGGAGGCCGAGCACCGAGGCGTCTACTTCTCACCGGTGCCGGGTCCAGCACGGTCAGTGGGGGTGCCCTCCACGCAGTGACATAGGGGCCCCGGCTGCATCCGTCTCACCCCGGGGCTCCCAAGGTCGGGCCGGGACCTGCTCCTGACCTCCAGCCTCGCAGTGGCGGCTCGTCTCCGTGCAGACGGTCTGGAGCCCCTTGGCCTGGCTGACGGGACGGGGCTCACTGTCCCGCTCCTCTGTGTGACCTCTCTGGTCACTTCCCCGTCCCAGAAATGGGTGGTGACGTCACCTCTGTGCTCGGCTGGCGGTGGGGACAGACGCTGGCCCGCGATCAGCGCACGAGAAATGCTGCCTGTCGTTATGCTCGACAGCAGGGACGTGGCAATAGAACAAGAAGCCCGTTTGCACGCGTTGGAAGCACCGGTGTGACTGTGAGGTTGTCGTTGCCTCCTCGCGGACCAGCCTCACGGTCTGAAGCCGCGGACGGTCGCGGCTCCGCCCGGCCTGGACCCGCAGCCTGCAGCCCAAGGTCACCAGCAGAGTCTCCTTTCCCACGCAGGGAACAGCCGTCCTGTCCGCCGTGAGCACCGCGTGTAGGGGGGCAGAGGGGCTGGGGGGGGGCAGTCACTGAGGAAAAGGGGCTCCCGGTCAGATCTCGTCCCGACGCGTGTCTTTGGTGTGTATTACACGGCGCTGCGTGTCTCCGCCGCCCTTTCCCAGGCGGTCTCAGGCCGGGGGAGGGGCTTCGGATGCGCGGTGTCCTAGGTTCTACCCTGCCCTGCCTCGGTTGCGTCTCCTGATGAGGGAGTGGCCCAGCCGGAGAAGGGGAGGCTCCGGCTCTTCTCCCCCTGGGTCACCCCTGCGCGCTTCCTGGAGGCCCGTTCTCCATCCGGGAAGCGTGGGAGGAGTCAGGACGCAGTGCTGGGGCAGGGGTGCGTGCTGCGAGGGCCCCCCCCCCGGCCCCCCCGCCTCTCTGGACCAGCACGGCCTCACTGTGTGACTGGGGCATCCTGGCTGCATCCTGGCTGTTCCAGGCTGTCTTTCAGAGAAAACCCGTTGTTGAAGGAGGGCAACACAGGCCTTGTTCAATGTCAGATGACGGCCAGGGCACGGGACTCGCCCCCACGGGATGGGTGGAAATCTCAGTGGCCGCTTTGGACAACTGAGCTGGGAGGCACAAGGGGTGCAGATGAGGAAAGAAGAAGCAGGTGGCCGAGTGACCGGGGGAGGGGTTAAATGATTCCAGGTGGCAGGAACATTGGCACAGTCGTCGTGTATTCAACACCTACTGTATACCGTCAGTGCCGTCTCAGCTCTGCATCGGCTTTTCTGTACCAGGTGGGATATTTTAATTGCGTTGTAAATGACAGAAAACCCAGCCTGAAGTGTCTGAAGCAAAGGCAGACTCATTCTTTGGCACGTGTGGTTGGCAAGGCCTGTGGGTACGTGAGCTTCGGCCGCAGCTCCGCTCCACGTCCACTTGATGGGAAGCCTCTCCGTTCTGAGCGGCTCACGGTCTCTCCCTTCCCAGGCCTCCTCCCTCGGCACCGCATCCCTGAGCCAGCATTCCGTCCGAGTGTTGTCGCACCTTCCTTCCTGGACTTGCCTGGGTCACGCACTCATCCCCGAACAGGCACGGCGGCCTGAGGGAGACAGCGCGCTGTTAACTCAGGCCACGTAACGGGTTGCTTCCCAGCCACGGATGGAGTCAACTTCGACTTACGTGGGCTGCAGGGAAGGGAAGGGGCGGTCACCTGGAGGGAAACTGAGGGCCTTTACCAGCAGAACGGGGCAGCTGGGCAGCGGGACAGCAGACGTCCCCTGAAGTGCGTTCAGATGTGCCACCCCAAGAGGTGCCGCTGGCACGTGCGGATTATTTCGGGCTGAAGGCGTGATAGGAAGTTATGAAGAAGCAGATACAAAAGAAAACTCCCTGCTCTGCACCTGTTTGCCTACAGTGAGGACATCGACTCAGAGAGGTGTCTCTTGTCTCCTTTCTGCTGGGAGGAACAGGAGCTAATCTCCAGGGACACACGTGGGCCCTCGCCAGCCCAGGGATCGCGCCTCGGGATCTACAGAACACGGCTCACGGACTTGTCTTCATCTTCCGTAGCTCCCCCGTATGTTTCCCTTCCCACGATATGGTGCCCTGGAAACTCAGAAGTCCTTGTCCTTCTCCCAAAGCTTGATCTCTTAGTTACGTGTTGCGTGAGCCCAGCGACTAGCCGCCCTTGGAGTTGCTCATCACTGGACGCTCTGGTGGACGTGCGAGGAAACTTCCGCTTGCGCTTCTCTCGTTTCTCTGTGGCCAGTCTGGTTCCCGAGGCCCAGCTGGTGGAGCTGGGAGGTGTAGGGGAGAAAAAGATTTTTTATTCTTCCCCGACCCACCACTACTATTTGTCACACCATTTTAGAATTAGGAAAATTAAAGTTCTGGCGGTACAAGTGGTCTCCCCAAGGTCACACAGATGGTGATGTGGGATTGCTGAGATTGTGTCCCCAGTTGTGTGGACTCTTTTTGTTGTCCGTCAGCTTCCTGGGCCATTCTGCTGGACCTTAACTAAATTGTCTGTTATTTGTGGCCAAGGGATTATATTTCATCTTTCTGGATATCCCCGTAGGTTCCAGAACAGAGTCTTAAATAGAGTAGCGTTCAGTGATAGAATTGAAAATTTCACCCAAAAGGATCACTGGCTCAATGATTTGAAGTTTAATATTAGGTTTTAAACCCATTTTCTAGCTGAATGCCTTCCTTTGCCATTTTGTAATAATGTCCCTTTTATTTTCAAGGGTTGCTGAGGCAGTGGATTTCAAAGACCCTGCGATGCCTGTAAGTAGTTACCGTCTTTCCCTGGAGGCATCACCACCCACTCTCCCAGGACTTGTTAGGCTGTTACCTCGCCACCAGCCACGCCGTGTGCAGATGGGTGACTTTCCCTTCTCTGATTTGGTTTTGCGTTTAGGACAGTTGTTTTTCCTTGTGATCACAAGGAGAGCTTTTGGTGGCGGGGTGGGGGGGTGGGGAGGGGTGCGGTGCGCAGTGGGCCGAACGGGGAAGCGCTCCTTCCTTTTCTCCGTCTGTAGCGGAAAAGCCCCTCCAGCGGCAGCGAGGGCTGATCTCTGGGTGTTAACGTTGAGTAAAGAGCATCTGAGGCCATGTTGAAGATTTCATATGGTGGCCCTGCAACGAGGAATGTGTGAATGAAGAGAAAAGATGTGGTTTGGGGGCGGGAGAATATGTTTTCTTGGGGGAATGGGGATAAATTGGCCAATTCTCAGTGACCTTGTCTGACGGTCCGAGGCGAGTGAAGCAATGCCCTCTACCTGAGAAGCACTTTTGGGAACGTAGACTAGGCTGTTAAGGTTGGCCCCGTTGGCATCAAAACTTCAGTTCCCTTGTACGGCAGATTTCTCTTTCAACGGGTGAAAATGCCCAAGTAATTGATGACGTAGGTGTGAACTGTGTGCGCGCTTTTTAAAAAGTTTCTTTTTTCGGGGCACCTGGGTGGCGCAGTCGGTTAAGCGTCCAACTTCAGCCAGGTCACGATCTCGCGGTCCGTGAGTTCGAGCCCCGCGTCGGGCTCTGGGCTGATGGCTCAGAGCCTGGAGCCTGTTTCCGATTCTGTGTCTCCCTCTCTCTCTGCCCCTCGCCCGTTCATGCTCTGTCTCTCTCTGTCCCAAAAATAAATAAACGTTGAAAAAAAAAAGTTTCTTTTTAGCTGACTTAGTAACCTTCTCCCAAAAGTTGTGTTTGTTTCATATCTGCAGTCACTGCAGCTACAGTTCAGGGTGTTTCTGAAACGCCTGTTGACTCTGAGGTTGTGATCTTACTGAGACAGTTACCGAGGAGAAGGCAAGTATGCATGATAAAGAGAAGAGAAGTTAAAGAAGAAGTTTTGCAAGGAGCTTCAATGCAGTTCCATCCACACGTTCATTCTGTTCCATCCCACTCCTTCCACTCACTTCACCCATTCCATTCCATGCACTCCGTTCCATGCACTCCGTTCCATCCCTCTGATGATTGTTAATGTCTTGCCACATCCAGACACCAAATCTATGCAAGTGCCCCCTTTTTTTTTTTCAACGTTTATTTATTTTGGGGACAGAGAGAGACAGAGCATGAACGGGCGAGGGGCAGAGAGAGAGGGAGACACAGAATCGGAAACAGGCTCCAGGCTCTGAGCCATCAGCCCAGAGCCCGACGCGGGGCTCGAACTCACGGACCGCAAGATCGTGACCTGGCTGAAGTCGGACGCTTAACCGACTGCGCCACCCAGGCGCCCCTCACTATTCTTATTTTATTTTATTTTTTTTTATTTTTTAAATTTTTTTTTTCAACGTTTATTTTATTTTTGGGACAGAGAGACAGAGCATGAACGGGGGAGGGGCAGAGAGAGAGGGAGACACAGAATCGGAAACAGGCTCCAGGCTCCGAGCCATCGGCCCAGAGCCCGACGCGGGGCTCAAACTCACGCGAGATCACGCGAGACCTCGCGAGATCATGACCTGAGCCGAAGTCGGGCGCTCAACCGACTGCGCCACCCAGGCGCCCCTACCCCTTTTGTCTCTATAGTAGTCACCCTTCCGTCCCCATCTCTGAGAAGACCACAGCCACTGGTCGAGTCATAGATGGTTGACTGCACTCAGGACGATGAGGACTGTCACTCTCACTGCCATCTCCCGTTCCAGCCTCCCTGGGTCCATACTTGAGGACCTTTCCTCCCCACGACACTCATTGGAGCATAATTCCCTGGAGATTCATCCAAATTTTTGCATACGTCAGCAATTCATTCCTTTCCATCATTGCACAGTGTTCCACGGCCCGGGTGTAGTTTGTTCGGCCACTCACCCGTTGAAGGGCAGCAGGGCTGTCTCGGATTTTGGGGCTGTTATGAATAGAGCTGCTGGAAACATTCACGTGCAGTTTCCTGTAGGAACATTTCTTCTCTCTGGGAGAAACGCCCAAGAGCGCAGTCGTGGGATCGTGTGGTTGTAGGTGTAGTTTTATATGAAACTGCCAAACTGGTTTCCACGGCAGCTGTACCATGACACGTTCCCGCCAGCAACGTGTGACTGACCTGATTCCCCACCTTCTAAGTATTTGCTGTTCTCACTTGCAACTTTCTATTTTAGCCATTCCGATAGATGTGTCGTTTTCGTTTGCATTTTCCTGATGGGTAGTGATGTGGAGCATCTTTTCATGGGTTTATTTGCCATTCATACGTCCTCTTTGGTGACACGTCTGTTCCTGTGGTTTGTGCACTCTCTAATAGGATCGTTTGTATTTTCACTGGTTAACTCTGAGAGTTGTTAACGTATTCCGGACATTATTTCATTGTCAGATGTACGGTTTGCCAGTGTTTCCTTCCAGCCTGTAGCTTGTCTCTCCGTCCTCTTCACATGGGCTCATGCAGAGCTGAGGTTTTCCATTTGGGTGAGGTTCCCTCCTAGACAGCCCACTTCTAACCTGTTGACTTGACCTCCAAACTTTCCCGGTCTCCACCCACCTTTCTCCATCTCCATGGGTCCCTTCTAAAGCTGTGTGCTGTGGGCTACTCCTCCCATAGTCCCGGTGGCCCTCCCTTCTCCACCCTGGAGGTGTTGGTAGAACCTCCCAGAGAAGGCCTCCTACAGACCCTCCCTGCAGGCAGACGCAGCCTATCTCACGCCCTCCGCCAGGCATCAGACAAGGCGGCTGATGGCTTCTGAAACAGACATGTCAGAATTTGCCATTTGTAGTCAGTTGCCAGTGGACTTTAGAACCTAGGTGTCATGTTTTTGCCTCGTTTAAAGTTTCTTTTTTATTATCCTGAGTTTTATTTTGAGAGATGGCAGGAAATTGTCATATTAACATTAGAGGAACGTATTCTGTTCTCGTTTTGGCCAGTTACATGCGTTCTTCTACGTTAGTCTCGTTTTTCTTTTCTTTGGTGGCGGTGATGGGCATAGTGAATTTAGGCATTTATAAACCATTGCTTGCTGGAGTTTCTTTGTTAGCTTCTTAATTCTCATCGTCTGGGAGCAGGAAACTTCATAACAGGAATAGTGAGGCTTTCCCGTAGGCTAAGATCTAGATCAGCCACTGGGACCAGCGTCCTCTGCAGACCGCGCAAGCGGCCTGCACGCACCCCGGCCAGTAAGCTGCCGGCTGTCACAGTTCAGACAGGATGTTAGCAGAGGAGAACGTGGAGTAAGGTGGAGTCTCCCGTTTCTGGTGCAGGCGATCTGGAGGCGAGACAGCAGTTATTAGAGAGATTTTTTTTTTTTTAACCAATGGAAAATTTCTTCTGTCTTTCCTCACAGCGTGGGAGATTCCAGACTTCAGCATCAGAAATGTATTTGAACCCACCCGTCTCAGTAGTGTATTTGTCACAAATGGGGCTAAACCGACCGGCACGGCCAAGTTACATCTGGGTAATGAGCCAAGAGTCTGCTCTTCCCACTGAAAGTGGGATTTAACTTGGCATTTCATCAGAAAGAGGAGAAGATGCATGTGTTTTCACATCTTCTCATTTCCGACCGTCTGAGCATCAGTCAGCACCCCAAGTTATCAAGTCAGAATGCAGTGGAACTGTTCTGTGAGGCGTGGAGCCACATTCCTGATTCGGGTATGTCACCACCAGGCCGTGCTTCTGTCACTGTCCCTGGAGCTCCACGGGAGGCGGGGTCCGTAGGGAGGACCCCGACTGGCTCTGCAGATCCGAAATGCCCCCGGGCGACACACCCGCCAAGCAGGCTCGGGGAGGTCTCGGCTGGCTCGTGCAGGAGTCTGCTGTGCTGCCCTCCAGCGTTTCAGGACGTCTTCAGTGTCGCCAAGAACACACATCCTGCGGAGAGATGATTTTCCTGGTGGGCAAGTGTGACTTGAGGCCAAGTGCTGTCTCCCCCTGGCAGGTTCCTTGGAGCCCTGAGCAGACGGATCTCCCGTGGACCCGCCGGAACACGGAGCTGAGAGCCTGCTCCGTGTCAGTGAGGCCACTGTGGCTTTCAGGGCATTTGACATCGAGCACGTGTTTCCGGGGACCCAGAGGAAGAGCCTTCAGGGCTCTTTGAGGAAGGACTTGCAAGAGAAGAATGTGAGTGTGAAGGGGGAGGATAAACACAGACCACCCAGTGCAGTCCCTGGTCTAGTGGCAGAAACGGGGGTGCAGTTCGCTGAGAAGTGGCTGTCGCACAAGCAGCACGGAGAGCCCTGAGCGCCACCTCCTGCAGACACACGGACACTGGGTCCCCTCCTCCCCTGAGCACCACCTACTGCAGACACACAGGGACCTGGGTCCCCTGCTCCCTTTATCGGGCTGTCCGGCAGCTGCTTGCAGATGTGCATTTCTCCGGAAAATCAGCTAGGCCTGCAGGATTCTCAGCTTTAAAACAGAAACAAAAACCCCTCAATGGATCTGCCGGCACTGGGCCTGCATTTCCACGGCCGGAGCTGCCGGCAGGCACCGCTCCATTTGCACACCGCCCTGCCCGCTTCATTGTCTGTCACCTTCCCGGCCTGTTGGCCCCTGAATTGAACCCTGCTTCCCGGCAGGAATCACCCTCCATTTCCAGTCTGTCCCGCTCGCTAGCCCTGCCTGTGGCCGCACGCTTCCGCGGAGCTCTGCTCACGGCTGGCCTCATCCGAAGTGCTCCTCGCCAGGGCACCCACTCTGTTCCGGTTCTTTTCCACACTCAACGCAGGCGCATCCTGCCAAGGCCACCGGTGCCCGGGAGTCACCGTATCCGTCTCCCCGTGCGCACCTGGGCCGCCCCGCAGACCTGACACCGTCACCGGCCACCCCTCCCTCTGTGCACCCCCTTCACACATGGCTTTGCAACGTGCGCCCGGTCTTCCCATCCAGCTCTCCCTCCTCGGCCTGTGTGTCCCACACAGATTCTCCTCTGGTCCCCGGCCTTCGAGACGGCCCACACGTTGAGGGACCCGAAATCCACGTGTGTGTGGCCTTCCTGTCTTCTAGCTGCACGTGCGTACGTCCCGGCATTCCCTTGACGTGCGCAGCAGGCCGCTCGTGTGCAGCAAAGTCAGCGAGCCAGGAGCAAGCTCTGTTCCTTCATTCCGGAACTCCCTAGGCGTTTCCGACTTAGTAAACGGAACCCCGGTCCATCGACTTACTCATCCCTTATATTCTGTCTCCTTCACTCCCCTCGTATCTGACCCGTCACTAACCTGTTCGTTTCTTGCCCAGAATCCCCTGGATTGCCTGGAATCCATCTGCTTTTCCCATCTCCACAGCCTCCACCCCAAGGGAACACAGCATCGTGTCTTGCCTGGTGCCTGCACAGCCCCCTGACTGGTCTAGTGGCTTCCACGGTTGTTCCCTCACCCCCTCTGCACTCCTGGGGCAGACTGAATGAGCTTTTAAAGAAACACATCTCGTCCTTTGCCCCTTCTGCTGGGGACCTGCCCTGCTCCCCTCACACCTGAGTAAGTAAGGCCCAAGGCCCAGCCTGCCCATCTCAGCCTCGCCTGTACCTCCTTCCTTGTCCATCCCTGCTCCAGCCCCAGGGCCTTTGCACATGCTGTCACCTCTGCCTGGAACACCCTCCCTGCTCCCCTTCCTGGCCACTCCCAGAGGTCCCCCATCTCAGCTCTGCTGTCATTCCCCAAGGGACCTTCCCTGTCCTTTCTGGACCAGGTGGGCATGACTCTGTGGTCTCCTTTTCCTTGGTGACACTTACACACCTCATGGGGTCCTTCACTTCCTATTTGTCTTTTCCACTAGACTGTCAGCTCATGTGTTTTTGTTTGTCACGAGATGCACAGCAGTGACCGTAGGAATTCATTAAATACATATAGGATGAATGAATGAGATACAAATGATAACCTCGTAGCTGGAAATCAGAGGCTAGAAAGGGTGAATGCGAGAGCGAGGCCGTGGGGGCCGCAAGACAGGTCTCTGAGACCCCAGGGTCCGCCGCCCCCATCCTCACATACACCCATCCTTTCCCTGTTCTCTCCGGAGGAGCATTCCGGCCTCCGTCTGCATCCGCCTGCGGGGTCTCTGTTCTCATGGCTGCTCGTGCCTCAAGAAGCAAACATAGCATGTTCCTGAGTCATGATACGACACACACACGTCCGTTAGTCACCCAGGAGGCTCAGTTCATCAAGAGATCTGGAGGCAGGTACACTGCGAAGTCAGTCACTTAAATTGTGGGACTATTATTCTCTTTTGAGAAAAAACCGTACACAAAATTAACGATTCACAGTAAAAGCCTGGGAGTGTATGCTCCTTTGTTGAGACACAAACTGCTCAGTTGTTAAGGGTGTAGGTGATTCTCTGAGACGGTACTGACGACGCGGGTAAAGGTTTTATTCTCACGGTTCATTGCTGTTAGCGTCACTGGAGGAGGCAGGGTCGCTGCATGGAGAGTCACCATGTCACGGTCACCGTGGATTGTGTCGTGTCACTGAAGCGCCCTCTGCCTCGGTCTCGTGCGGCCGCTGTGGCCCGGTTGCTGGCCCGCTCGGGTCAGGCACGTGGAGCCGCATGTGCTCACAAGTACCCTGCGTCTCTCGGCGGCAACATCAGGTGCTTTGACTTGGTTCTTCTGTGATTTTTTTCCAGTTGTTGAAGCACGTGTGGACGACTCACCAGGCCCTTGTTGGCGCATCGGCAGACTGGAAACCCTGCTCGCCCTTTCCACGTGGACCAGTGTCCTCACGCCAGGGCCTGGCCAGGGGCTCGCTCCCCATGTCTGAGGGCGCCGAGTCCCCGCTGCGGCCACTGGCTCAGGGCCCAACTGGGGTCCGATGGAGGGGGCGGCAGAGCGGGGCTGCAGTGCAGGAGTGCTTCCTGGTGGCAATGGTGAGGCGGCCTCCTGAGGACGCTGGTGATGGGGCGGCGTCTCCCCTCCGCTCTCCTCTTGTGTCTTCATCGGTAAGGATGTTTGAACACGAGTGACCCTGACTGACCCTGGCTGCTTGATGCAGAAGAGGAAACAGCTCGGGTGACCTGGAAGGGCAGTGGGGGCAGGGCTGACTGAATGCCATCAGAACGTCCCCTCCCAGCTCTGGTGGCAGCTTCACTGCAGCCGGATAGAGGGTGCACAGCCGGCTGGGTCCCTGGTGACAGGAGTCCCCTCCAGGGGGCTGGTGCCCTTGGTGAAAATCAGGGTGTGATGAGCCAAGAGGTGGGTCTGGAGATGCGGGTGCAAGTTCTCCTGAGCTCTGGGCCAGGCGGGTGGGCGGGGCGTGGGCACGGGGGCGGGGGCCGGGGGGGCAGGTGAGCGAGGCCCAGGTGACGTACTTGTGAACCCCTTCAGCGGGGCGCTAGTAGGTCAACGTGAGGCAGAGGGATGGACAGAAATGTGAGTCAGCGGGTGAGGGGCATGGAGGTCACCGGTTAGGACCCTCCTGGGCAGCTCCGCGGGGCAGAAGCCAGGCCCCTTAAAGCCTACTTTCCACTCTGAGTGGAACTGATCGCCGTTAGCGGAAAATAAAATGGAAACGTTTGGCTTGTTATTCGTGACAGCCCTGGAGCCAGGCTCTAAATTAGATCAGCCTCTCACAGTGTTTTAAACCTGTGCCGGCTGTCACAGAATAGAAAATATTATCTCCTCGGGAGGTGCCGCTGCGGGCCCCTCGGGGCCGTGTCTCTGGTTGAGGAGCTGGGTATCCGCAAATGTTCCATCCGAGGACGTGTTAGGGAAGTCCGCTTTGCAGTTTGTGTTATTAAAACAATATTTTTCCCAGCGGAAGACCGTTTGAGAGAGACACAGAGAGAGAGAGAGACAGAGATTACTTATATCGATCATAAACTCTTTTGGTCAGACCTAGGCTATAAAGCAGTTTAATAAATTAGCAAGGAAGGTTTTTTTCTGGCTGTGGAAAATGCGTGTCTCCTGAGAAATGCTGTTGGAAACCAGCGCTTAGGATGGTTAGTGCTCACCCTGTACTGTTACAGAGGATGTGGCCGCAAAGCCCGCTGCCCCGGCCCTGCAGCCGATGACTCAGGAGTGGGAGTGGGGAGGACACAGCGTGTAGCCTCGGCATCCAGGTGAAGAGTGGGCTTCCGTTCTGGGCACTGATCTGACATGCGACCCCAGCGGATCCCCCTTTCCAGCCCCCCTCGCAGCCCCCTCTCCTCCCACCTCCCAGAGCACAGGGCCTCCAGCCTCCAGCCAGGACCCCCAGGCGGAGTCCCCACAGCGGCGAGGGGACGGTTCCTGTGAGAACATCCCGTGGGGCAGGGGCGGCGGGAGCTCTGCTGAACTTCACTCGTGCCCCTGGACCCTGCTGCCCAGCCTCGGCAGAGAGGGGCTGTGAGGCCCTGCCTGAGCACCAGGCCAGCGTGACTCTGCAGGCCGCGCTCAGGCCTGGGTGCTTGGCGCAGGGGGAATGGGGAGCGGGCGTCCCCATCGCTGTCCTTGCGGCCAGACCTGCCCACGTGCTCTCCTGGGGCAGCCACCTTTCTCCCGGGCGGTATCTGGACGGGGGTCCTGTGGGCCGACAGCCTGATACGTGGTATTAAGTTCTGTGAGGGCCTGACGTTTTACTTCTGGTTCCCTTCCCTCTTAGTCTCCCCTGGCAGCAGCGGCATTTGAGGGTACGAGGGTGAGAAGTATGTGATTTTGTGCTTGTTCAGAACCAACAGCCAGCCCGATGGGAACTCACTTTGCTCACCACCGGACCCAAGGAGGGCAGTCCAGGGCTGGTGTGGCCGCCGAGGTGCCCTGAGCATCTGCCACGGCGTGTGGCCTGGGTGTCCCATGCTCCTCTGTGCTACAAGAGGGCTGCTCCACCTCTCCCATCGCAGCTGTGTTCCTGGCAAGACAACAGTGAGGCCGAGTCCACCCCTTAAAGGAACCCGCCACCTAGGATCCCCGCTCCTCTGCCCCCATCGGGTTGGTGGGAACCATGCAGGTGCCTGAGAGATACGCCCCGCTGGGCACACGCACCTCCCAGGGGCTTCTGTCGCCTGGAGGGAAGGGGCACGCGCACCTCCCAGGGGGTTCTGTCGCCTGGAGGGAAGGGGCACGCGCATTGCTCAGGCACCATCAGGGCCTGCGGGAGTTGAGAGTGGCTCTGCGGGGCCTCCCTGTGTCGGCCGAGAGGTGGCTTCTGAGCCGAGGCTTGCAGGGTGCAGCAAGGGGCCCCGCCTGGTGGAGACGCAGTCAGCCTCCGCGCCTTAGCCTAGTTCTGGTGTCTGCGTCAGTAACCCATCGAGAGGGAGATTTCGGGGAAGCGTCGCCAGACCCTCCAACCCTTGACACCACGGGTAAGGGCCACCAGGGGACTGGTTCCCGAGCCCCAAGGAAACTCTGAGACACGGACAGACGGAGGGAGGTGTGGGTGCTGAGGGGCCGAGCGATCTGCACACGTTAGTGTCTGTCCCAGAAGGCTGTGTCTGCCGTGGTGGATCGCGGCCTGCATGGCCGGACGCAGCCTGGAGAGCGACTGTCTTAGCCACCGGTGTTTTAACTGCCAGTACGGGCTCTGGGCGTTTGAGTTCTTTCCCTGCCTCTGGACGTGGTGATCAGGTATTTGAGCAGAACCCCAGGTCTTTCCAGAGGAACAAGCAGACTGTAGGCTCGCCAGCACGGAGAGGGCAGGACGGCCACTGCAGATATGCTCCTCGTGGTTTGGGGCTTGGGGCGGCTTCGTCGCTGTGGACACTCGTGCTGTGGTTACTTTTCTGATCTGGCAGAAGGACGCTCTGGCTGGGACAAGTGGCGTGGGCAGTTTTAGGCAACAGTTTCTGTTGACAGACACGCTTATGGGTACCTGCGTGTCTGTGTCTGTTGACGTCCTGTTTGGGGAAGACAGCCTTCACCCGGCTCATGCCTTAACGCCTCACGTCGCCCTCACGTGGACGCGCTCCACCGTTAGCAGACGCTTCTCGCCTGTTTCATAATTTCCGCGTGTTTCCCGCAGGTGCCCATTGGCTGGAGCAGAGTGGAGAGTGACTGAAGACCAGCTCGCGTGGACTGGGTCCTGTGAAGCTCGGACAGGCCGGCTAGTTTCGCAAGAGAAGTGAGGGAGGTGAGGGACAAGAGGAGGAGGGCCCGGCCCCAGCGGCCCACCTGATCCCTCCCCGGGCCCGGGCCTGTTTCAGACATTCACACTCTCGCTTTCTCGGTGGAGGCCCCGGAAACCCGCATATGTCTGCCCCTCTAAACCAGGTCGCGGACAGCCGGAGGACTTGTAGCCGAGTGCTCACGGTCCGTGAGCTTCCCGCGGCTCCCTGCCCGCCCCGATCGCCACCCTCCCCGGGCCCGTCATCGCAGCTCGGCTCAGGAGTCTCTGGCGGATGAGCAATCGGGTGGTGGTGTGCTGGCGCCCAGCTCGGGAGGGAACCAGGCGGTCGACGGAACACGCTGAGGCTCTGCAGGGCAAGTAGCTGAACTCTGTGAAGCTGAGAGCTTCGATTTGGGTTAGAATTCCCAGAAAAGAACACCTCAGACGTACAGAGGTGTCGGGCCCTGAGGCGATTTCCTCCCTGAGTCCCTCCCCTGGGGGGTCACTGACCAGCTCTGCAGGGTCCTTCGACGGGACCCCCAGGTGCGTGTGCATGCGTGCACGCACACACACACTCACGGGCACGGCAAGCACCACAGGTATCAATGGATTCATTGACTTGAAATGGAGGCCTTCGCGGGTCTCGCCCCCCCGCTGGCCTCCATAGTCAGGGGCACCCATCTCAGAGCCTGTCGCGGGACGGGGCCACAAGACGGTGACCTGTCAGCTCAGTCCGGCCTGCAATGCTCCATGTGGGCCGCACAGGGTTGGAGAGGACACCGGACGAGACATCAGCGCTCCACGTTGAGTCTTTCTTGAACAAGCCAGCAACCCAGACTCTGTCCTTACTGACAGCACTTGGCTGGAGCCAAACAGCTCGAGCGCCCGGCACGGCGCAGGAGGGACCCCCGCACTGGCCCCGAGGGGGGCTCTCTGCACGTGCGGCGGGGCTGGCTTCTCGCAGGCCCGACACCTCCACCTGTCTTCGCGTCAGCTTCCCCGGAATGAACTTCCTCGGGTCTGGAGAACTGCATCTTTCATTCTGCTTGGGTGAGAGCCAGCTGGGGGCCTAAACACAGAGCCTACGGGTGGCGGGCCCTCTTGACCTTCAGTTACTAATTAAGCCAGTGCCAGAGGCTGACCCGGGGCACGGGGACATGGCGCCGCAGGAGCGCCCCTCTCGCAGAGGCTTCTTCCCAGGGTGTCCGCCCTGGTCTTGCTCCGACCTGCTGACAACCTGAGGCAGGGGGATGAGTGCCAAGGGAGCACCTGATACTGAGCTGGCAGGTGTGTGGGGGGTGCAAACACCCCTGTCCCCTGGGAATCTGCGACAGTATCGGGGACAGTCCCGAAGAGTAAGATTATCATATACATTAGCCTCATACATCAAGCATCCTATCTTACGTCGCGTGACTATGTCCCTTTCATCCTAACAGCTCATGAGGAAGACACTCACGGCCTGTTTCCATAGGGAGACCCTGGAGGCTCCGCGAGGGTCAGGCACGTCCTTGAGGACACACAGCGGGTCTGGGGTGACCCCGGGAACAGAGCCAGGCATCCCGTGGCCCCAGAGCCCAAGACTTGCCTGCTGGCTGTCTCCTCAGCCTCGTTCTCCCGCCTCTGAACACACACACTCACACAGGTGCTGGGCTCCTGCCACGTGCCTCAGAGACCGCAGAGAGTGGGGGACCCTCTTCTCGGACAGACCCTCTGTCACTGCCCCAGGGGGGCGGCCCATGCCGGACGGAAGGGGACGTGGGAAGAAACGGCGCGGGAGCCTCCAGCGTGGAGTTCGGGGAAAGGTCCTCCGTGCCTCCCCCGTGTTCCTGCCGATGGGTGCTGGGGCCAGTTCTGCTATTCTGTCAAGGCCGCAGAGAATAGCCTCACACTTGAACTACTGTGCACACGTGAGAGCCTCCCTGTAGGAAAAAGTCCTAGAACATCCTTCGGCACTTGGTGAGTCCTGGAGAAATACTCATTACGTAGGTGAGTTTATCTAAGTCCGGCTGTGATCAGCAGGGTCACACGTGCGGTCACTCATAGATGCACCTGGTGGCTTCTCCTTGCCCTTCCCCATCCGCCTACTCATTCGTCACACCGTCACATCACCGTGACATCACCATTACCACGACCTCTACCACTGCATCACCACCATGACCATCATCACCACTGTCGCCGCCACCATAAGCGCCATCATCACGATAACCACCGTGGCCACCGCCACCACCCTCACCACCATCCCCATCGTCACCACCATCACCATCATTGTCATCATTCTCACAGTGAACACCTATTGGACACTTCTGTTTACACGGAGCTGGGCTACATCCTTTGCACACATTCACGTACCTCAACTTCCCCCCACTCACTTGTTGAGTGAGCTCGGTTACTCAGCAACTCTCAGGAGGGATCTCACTCACCTTGGATGCTGTACGACCGATAGTCATTCTCTTCCTGCATTATCCTCCCAGTAGCACCCATTGAATGCTTACTGTTTACCAGGAAGGATAAGCTACTCACGTAGTTCTCACAGGAGGGCCGTTGTCATTCCCATTTTATACGTGAGGCAGCTGAGCCCCGAGGGAGGTAAACTCACCTTCCCAACACCACCCAGCCACGGAGAGCAGAGCCTGCATTTGCACCAGGGAGTCTGGCCCCATGGTAGGGGTCATTAGGACCACCCCGCTCCCGGACACACAGGCCACTACCCTGTGACCTGGCCCCTCCTCCGTACAGAGACCGTCTCC
>NW_024421076.1:0-8407 GCF_014898765.1 Herpailurus yagouaroundi
CCACTGTGTGCATGTAACCCAGGGGACCCGTTCCATCATCAGGACACGCTTGTCGAGACCCACTGTGTGCTTAAACCCAGCGGACCTATTATGTCATCAGAACACGCTCAGTGAGACCCACTGTGTACTTGTAACCCAGGGGACCCATTCCGTCATCAGGACGTGCTCGCTAGACCTACTGTGTGCTTGTAACCCAGGGGACCCATTCTGTCATCAGGGCTCGCTCTCTGAGACCCACTGTGTGCGTGTAACCCAGGGGACCCATTCCATCATCAGGACACACTTGTTGAGACCCACTGTGTGCTTGTAACTCAGGGGACCCATTATGTCTTCAGGACTCGCTTGCTGAGACCCACTGTGTGCCTGTAACCCAGGAGACCCATTCCGTCATCAGGACATGCTCGCTGAGACCCACTGTGTGCTGGCACTGTGCCAGGCAGGGAGGACGGCAGTGCGCGGGGCAGGACCGTGTCCTGGAGCAGCCGTGTTCCCGGTGGTCGGGAGCACTGGGGTCTCAGGGACTCCTACACTCTGCCTGTCGCAGCAGAACACATGTGGGCGCATCCTCCCGGATGGGGAAGCCTCGGAGGACGCAGGTCAGGGAGGGAGTCTCGCGTTTGCTTCGAGCCCAGATTGCTGTCACCGGTCGGAGGTGGGTTCAGCGGCCACCAGGGCCTTGGATGGGGCCGTGTGTCCTTGGGGTGGAATCGCTCAGGACTCCGGTCACGCACCACGGAGTAACGCGGGGAGATAACTCCTTCCGCGTCCCGGCACCGGGGGGCTGGCGATCCCGGGGGGGGGGGGGGGGCAGAGCCCACACGGTGCAGATTTGGACCACACCTGTCGTGATCCGCGGGGGAGGAGAAGCGTGGGCGGAGCCTGTTTCGGGGAAGGGCGCCGCCCGCCTGCCACTCGGGCCCGGGAGAGTCCGCCAGGGGCTGGGCAGCCACTTTCTCCGGAGGGCCAGCTCTGGGGCGGGCGCTGGTGCTGGTGCTGGTGCCGGTGCTGGTGCCGGTGCTGGTGGTGTGCCGTTCACCTCCAGGCCCCCAGCTCCCGGGAGAGGCAGCTGTTCTCTGGCTCCACTCACTCGCCTGCCGCGGACGTGCTTCCTGGGAAAGGCCAGTTATCAGAGAACCTTTGTATCAATGGCTTCCCTCATTTTCCAGGAAGTATGATGGGGCTGAGGGTGGAAATCCCATCGCTCTCTTTTCTCCCTCTCCTGGTCCTGTTGGATCTGAAATCTAGTGATTCTTTTGCAGATCATTGTAGAATAAGAGCTGACGCAAATTTCTTTCAATTTATCTGAGTTGGAGAAATCGGTGGCTAATGTGGAGGTCTCACATTAAATAGTTTAAAGAAGCTTTTTTTGTTCTGTTCTTTGTTACACAAAAGTCACAAAGCAGCCGAGTTCCCACCCCGATGCTAATTAGCTTAATCTCCAGGCCCTGGTGTGTGTCTACTTTTTTTTCCTAAAAATGGAACAAAGTATTAAATAATTACTCAGCGAGAAGTGCATTGAGTGGAGGAGGAGGGGATATGTAATTCATCTGTTCCCTGTGATGTCTGCAGCAAAGCAGAGTCTTCCTGGAACAGAGCTAATTTTCTGAGACGAAAGCTGATTTTTCTGCTTCTTTCCTCCCCCACGCTCCCCATGCGTATGGGGTTTAAGTTACCCACGGATACGGCCTAGCCTCTGAGGGAAATACCTGGTCATTTAGGATTGTGGAGACATTGAGAAGTCCGTAAGAGCTGAGAGCCTAAACGTGAATTGGTGATGGATGAAACTTGGGGGAACTCTCACCATCAGCGTCGGGTATTCATGAACCTAACTCATTAGGGTGTGTGCGTTGTCATGGTAACGGGTGGTAGGGATGACGTGCTAAGAAGTGTGGAGAAGGTATTTTTATAAGTTAGGACTGTTGGTTGAACAGTGAGTGAGTGAAACCTAGTTCTTGCTGGTGGAAGAAAATGGTGTCTCATTTGTCTGTAAACATTAGGAAGCTGTGGGACCCTCCCTGGCTTATGGGGCTGCGGTCAGGGCTCCAGTCCTCACTGGGACAGGAGTGGAGCTTGCTGCCTCCTGCCAGGCAGTCCTGGTCAGGCCCCCGCCTGTTGCATTGAGGAGGGCACTTGTTGGGATCAGCACTGGGTGTTGTAAGTAGGTGATGAATCACTAAATTCTAC
Source organism: Herpailurus yagouaroundi (assembly GCF_014898765.1). Taxonomy (NCBI): domain Eukaryota; kingdom Metazoa; phylum Chordata; class Mammalia; order Carnivora; family Felidae; genus Herpailurus; species Herpailurus yagouaroundi. The sequence continues at coordinate 2,185 of NW_024421076.1, forward strand.
TCCTGAAACCATCATTGCACTACATGCTAACTATCTTGGATTCAAATTAAATAAATAAGTAATAAAGAAACGAGGAAGTTGATAAAGTCTGGGGGTGTATGGAGATTTAAACATGGAAGGTGTAGAATTCAATGTGTATGATGTACAGGAGATGCACACAGAGAGTTAAATTTGTACTTCTTTTTTTTTATTCTTTTTTATTTTTGAGAGAGAGAGACAGCAAGACAGAGCGTGAGCAAGGGAGGGGCAGAGAGAGAGGGAGGCACAGAATCCAAAGTGGGATCCAGGCTCCGAGCTGTCAGCACGGAGCCCGACGTGGGGCTCGAACCCACGAACTGTGAGATCATGACCTGAGCCAGAGTCAGACACTCAACCGACTGAGACCCCCCCCAGGTGCCCGGGCTGGGGGCAGCGCGTGCACGTTCCTGGGTGCCTCCTCCTCTGGTAGCTAGAGGCTGTCAGGCTAGAATTTTAATTCCTTCCAGCCTCAGTCTCCCTGTCTGGATATGGGACGACAGACCCATATCACAGGGCCCTGGGGGGTCAGTGAGGCCATCCCAGGAAGCACGGCTGGCAGTGGAGGCAGATTCCCAGCAGGTGCCAACCAGCGGGACTCTTTCCAGGTCGCCTGCAGGAGAAAGCCTGTTGGTATCAGTCAGGGCTCTCTCCCTAAGCGACAGACTCTCATGCGAATGGGCAAGAGTGAAGCAGAGAACGTGGGCCTTGAATAAAGAAAGTTCCAGGGACTTATGTGCAGCTGGGTGGTCCAGGGGTCGCTGATGAGTGGGTCTCAGCTCTGCTCTCGGTGATCAGCAGGACTCCTCAGCTCCCCGTGGGGACCTTCCGTCCCCTCACAGGGAAGCGGGGAGACGGCAAGGACAGGGGACGAGGTCACCCGGGAGAGTGGTTTGCCCAAGCCAGGGACAGAGAGCTCTCCTCCCCGCCCCGCACCCCCGGTGCGGCCACCTCCCCACTGCAGCCCAGCGAGGCTGAACCTGCCTTCAGAAATGTCGGCCCCGAGGGAGGCCCCGGACAGAAAGGCCTCCTGATCCCCCAGCAGGCAAGACACCTCAGCTCGAAAGAGATTCTTTCCCTTTGCGCTTTCCTTCAGGCCAGCACAACACGACTGTGTTTTTCTGCTGTGCCCCCAAAGCTTCCCGGGGGACCCATCGTCTGAGTCCGTCGGGGTCCCAGGCACCAGCTCCTTCCCCCAGGCGACCCTTGCTGCAGACTCTGTGCTGGGGGGCGTGGTTTGCTGGGGACCACCCTCCCGCAGGACCCGGCCCACGGCCAGTCCCCTGCCCTCCCACGTCCGCTGCGGCCTGCTGCTAACACTCAGCCTCCTACCTCATTTTGGGGTGACAACGTACATAGATTTTCTGCCGTTTGTTCCCAGCGCTTCCCGAAACGTTTGAATGGCACCAGCACATGCTTCTAAGCGGTTTTTAATTTCTCATTGGTTTGTCCTGTGGAAAGACAAGCAAGCGACCTGATGAAAACAGAACGAGTGTGATAAGCGCCTAGAGGCCAAATGGAACACACAGTCTTGGAAGTGAGGACGGACCCGCCCGAGATGATGAATTCGGCGGGGAGCTCTGCATGAGGACAGCGGTGTTCTCAATTACAGACCTTCTGTATTTGTTCGTTTGTCTGTTCCAGCGATCCTTGTCAGACAAATGCAGTAATTACTTTTCTCCTGTTCCTGTGACCGGCACGCTGAATTTGGGAAGAAAAACGTGAATATATCACAGTATATGGAAGGCCCTAACAAATTATGCCACAGGGACGTTTGCCAGGGTGAAAAAAAAAAAAAAAAATGACTGGAGCCAAGAAAAAACAAAACCCGGGTCGCCATGGTCTGAAAGTTTGGGTCCTCCCCAAATTCATGTTTAAATCTTAACCCCCAGGGTGATGGTGTTAGGAGGTGGGGCCTTTGGGGGGCGACTAGGTCATGAGGGTGAAGCCCCCGTGAATGGGATTCGTGTTCTTGTAAAAGAGACCCCTGGGACCCCTGCCCTCACCCACCACGTGAGGGCACAGCACGAAGACGGCGTCTGTGAGCCAGGAGGGGGGTCTCCCCGGGCACTGAATCTGCCAGCCCCTCGAGCCGGGGCGCCCAGCTTCCAGAACCGTGAGGAACCAGTGTGCGTTGTTTGTATGTCCACAGGCTCTGGGGTCCTGAAGGCATCCCGAGGGGACTAAGACACTTGTCATGGCAGCAGAACTTACGGTCAGCCTCCCTCTCTTCCTCCCAAGACGAAGGCTGATGTTTGGCACCCTCTTTGCTCGACATTGCGATAGTCCCCGGAAGGCCCCACGATGTGCCTGGAGTCATCGTTCACCGGTGCCAGAGACTCGAGCCCGTCTCAGGTAAAGAGGGGATCATCCTGAAGGATCATGGGGATGAAGAAGGGTTTGGGAAGGAGGACACGAGTCCGAATGTGTCTCTGCCACGGTCCCCCGGGGCCAGGCTGCGCTGTCCCTGAGAGAGTCGTGGACGCCGTGTTCCAGCAGGCGGTGTGCACAGACGAGTTGTTGGCAGGGTTGTCTTATAATTGCCACACTCATCAGACACCTCACCATCATCTGGCTGGGTGTTTTTAATAGTATCTTTATTTTTGAAGCAGATAATAAATGCAGAGGAAAACATCTAAGTGTGTAAAGGGTTGTGGGAAAAAGTCAGTCTCCTGTCCTTGGTCCCCAGACCACTTGTCCCTGTCTCCAGGGACAAAATTTGATGGACCAGATTCTCCACCCCAAGAGGTGAACCGAACCCACTTCTGAACACTTGCAACCAGGAGGTGCGATGCTAGGAGCTTAGGTCAAAGGCCACCCATCACCTCGAGGTCAAACAAGATTCTGTCCGATGGCTGAACCTCTTGAGTGTTCTTACACTTTCATAATCCTAGTCACCCCTGCGCTGTCTTAAGTGCTCACGAGCATGAGTAGTATCTGATAAAATCAAGAATCACAGACTTGGGGGGGGCGCTCAGAGGACAGCTAATGCACCTTCCCCTGACCCCCTGACCTGTCTGTCAATGGCAAGCGAAATCGAATGTGGCAACAGGAGGGCACAGGGTCGTCAGGAAGCGTCACCCCTGGGTCACACAGATACCACTTTCCTGGCTCTTACTGTCCCCTTCCCACCCCCCTGAGCAGCTCGGGTCAGGGAATGTTTGATCCATAATTCATCATGACGACTCCATTTTGGTTAAATAGCATTAAAGAACCCATGAAGGACACTCCGGCCCGAGACTGGAAATAGCCACCAGGGAGGGAGGTGTGGCTGGGAATCCAGGGGTGGGGGAGGCCGGGAAGACAGAAGTGAGTTTCGGGTCGGGTGTGGGCAGCACAGGTCACTGCCAGTGACAGACTCCAGCCCCATCCGGGTTCCCAGCCTGGACAGACGGCAGGACACAGGCACGTGTTTCCACAGGAGCTCCCTCCAGCGGGAAACACCCGTGAACAGTCATTAGGATGCCTCCCATCTTGGGTGGGGGACTTGAAAGGCAGAGGAATATTTAATAAAGTCTCGGGAAACAATAAAGGAAAGTGTGCAGTGAGTCTCGTGGTTGCCTTGGTAACCAGGCGTCCTGACAGAGGGTGATGGAAAGAAGTGTGTTTGGAGTTCGGGTGATTGTTTCGGAGGAAACGGGGCTTCCTTTCTCTGAGGTTTCCTTCCAGAAATTGCAAAGGGGGAGGGCGGGAACGAGGTGCCCATGAGCCCGCGGCAGGGGCTTCGTGGTTGGGGCAGGACAGGTGGGCCCCGTCGTCAGAGGCCCTGAACCGGCTCCACGGGGCGACTGGTCCCTTCAGACCCGATCCTGAGGGGCTAAGTGTTGGCTGCGTGTCTGCCCGGATCCAGGAGCTCAAACTGCGTTACCAGAAACGTGGGTCCATCTCTCTGCTCGGCCCCCCAGACACAGTAGGACTCAGGGTTCCATCCAGGCCACTGGCAAATTTGTTTCTTCTCCCTTACTCTTGTGGGGAGGGGGGGCAGGTGGGAGAGGCAGAGACAGGTGGGGTAGAAGGGGGTAGGTGGCAGGGCGCCTGGGTGGCTCAGTTGGTTGAGCGTCCGGCTTCGGCTCAGGTCATGATCTCGCGAGGTCTCGCGTGATCTCGCGTGAGTTCGAGCCCCGCGTCGGGCTCTGTGCTGATGGCTCAGAGCCTGGATCCTGTTTCGGATTCTTTGTCTCCCTCTCTCTCTGCCCCTCCCCTGTTCATGCTCTGTCTCTGTCTCAAAAATAAACGTTAAAAAAAATTTTTTTTTTTTAAAAAGAAGGGGGTAGGTGGCCGTCTTTATCCTCATTCTTCTCGGCACCCTGGGAGGGCAGGAGAGGAAGGAAACTCCCCTGGGGCAGTAATGGTAAAGACCTGCTGGCTTGTGTCTTTAACTTCGTTCTTGTCCACACCGAGGAGTCATGGTGCGCATACGAGGCTCTGTTTCCTGCTGGAGGGTTGGGCTACATAATGACACCCTGAGTTCTTGCCTTTGCCACAAGGCGTCCCTGGTGCTGCCTGAGTGTTGAGGTCTGAGCCTCCTTATCTTCCAACATCACCTTGTTTCCTTCCACGTGAGCTTTGAGGTGGTGGCCCAGGTGTGAGCACCATGTCCCCCCAGCCCGCCAACCAGGATCCATTCCTGACCCCCTGAGACCCTGGCTCTCAGGTCAATTCCCACGTCCCATGGGTTCCACATCCTGGACATTGTCTGGTGGCCACTGACTCAGCTGGTGTCATCCGATCTGGATGGGCAGACACTTTCTTGGCTCCTGTCCTGCCGGCACAACTCGGGTGCCCTTGCTGCATTTTTCCCCCTCCCTCGTCCCCGTGCTTTGGCCACAGACCATGAGGTCCCCCAGGGCAGGTCCCACCTTTGGGTCCCCCGCATGCAGAACCATGGCCCAGGCCTCACAAAGACTCATTCATTCATTTGTTCATTCAGCAGGTATTTATTAAAGTCTGGAACACCTGGGGAGGATTCAGGGGACACCCCTGCTCTGATCGTCCCTACAGTGCGGTGGGGGACAGGCAGCAAACAAGGGAACAAAGAACACGGCAGTGCCCGAGAGAAACAATGTAGGAGAGGGGCCGTGGTCAGCAGGGAGTCGCCCCCAGCCTGGGGACTCCTCAGAGCTGGCTGAAGACGGTTCCCAGTACACGTGCAGGTGGCCCAGGAAGGCAAGGTGCTTCCTTAGACAAGGGGACATGGGACTGGCTCAGGGCAGGATGCTGTAGCCGGGATCACTGAGGGTTGCATGGGATGGGAGGAAGTGTGGCCTCTGCAAGGAATGCTGGGAAAGGTGGTCACCACGAGAGATGCTGGAAAGATGGTCTCCACCAGGGATGGGAGGAAGTGTGGTCTCTGCAAGGGATGCTGGGAAAGACGGTCTCTGCCAGGAATGCTGGGAAATGTAGTCTCTACAGGGCATGGTCAGAAATGTATTCTCTGCAAAGCTTCTGGAAAATGTAGTGTCTGGAGAGGGCTGGGTAAGCTAGCATCAGACGTTGGGTGTCATACTGAGAGGAGGAAGGAGGGACAGATGTTGTTGGACACAGAGTCTCTGCCAGCCTTGTGTTACCTTACTCCCTTAATGTTTCATATGTTTTATTCCAGCCTGAATCTATTCGGAATAGAGGTACTGTTGACAAGGCAAGGGTGACATCACGGTATGATGACCCGGATGGGGCCGTGTTGTGAAAATCAGGGCTCTGTTCTTCACGAATGCTTTCCCTGAAGACACCTAATGGGGTTGCACACCCATGTGTCCTCAAGACCAGACAGGACACATAACCTGTAAAACAGCGGAGTGTAGGAGAACTGGTGTCGTGGGGGGCGGGGGGGTCAACCTTGATCCACCTGAAAGTATGACACATTAACAGGTAATTTCAGAACTTGTGGAGTCCAAGCAAAGCTGTTTTGAGGGCCAGTCATTCACAGCCTGTTTCCATAGGGAGACCCTGGAGGCTCCGAGAGGGTCAGGAACTTCCTTGAGGCCACACAGTGGGTCTGGGGCAGCCCCGGGAACAGAGCCAGGCATCCCGTGGCCACAGAGCCCAAGATTTGCCTGCTGGCTGTCTCCTCACCCTCGTTCTCCTGCCTCTGAACACACACACTCAGCCAGGTGCTGGGCTCCTGCCACATGCCTCAGAGACCACAGAGAGTGGGGGACCCTCTTCTCGGACAGACCATCTGTCACTGCCACTACCCTGTGACCTGGCC
>NW_024421077.1:0-5647 GCF_014898765.1 Herpailurus yagouaroundi
TTCCCTCTAAACCTACTTTGTTGAGTTTTATCATGAAATGATGTAGAATTTTATTAAATGTTTTTTCTATATCTACTAAAATGGGAATTCATTTTGTTACTGTGGTGTATTGATTGATTTGTGGATATTGAACCAACCGTGCATCCCTAGAATAAATCCCACTTGATGGTGGTGAATGATCCTTTTAATGTATTGTTTAATGAGGCTTGCTAATACTTTGTCAAGGAGTTTTACATCTACATTCATTAGAGATATTGGCCTATAATTTTTTTTTTGTGGTGTCCTTGTCTGGTTTTAGTATTAGGGTAATGCTGCCCTTATACAATGTAGGTGGAAGTTTTCCTTCCTCTTCTATTTTCTTTTTAAAGAGGGAGTGAGCAAAAGAGAGAGAGCATGCATGTGAAAGTAGGGAAGGGGCAGAGGGAGAGGGAGAGAGAGAATCTTAAGCAGACTCCATGCCCAGTACGGAACACATTACAGGGTTCCATCTCATGATTGTGAGATCATGACCTGAGCCAAAATCAAGAGTCAGATGCTTAACCAACTGAATCACCCAGGTACCCCCATAGTCTTCTACTTTTTGGAATAGTTTGAGAAGAGTAGGTATTAACCCTTCTTCAAGTGTTAGGTAGAATTCATCTGTGAATCTATATGGTTCTGGGCTGTGTTTTTTGTTTGTTTTGATTAGTAAGAAAATTGAATTGGTAATCAGTCTGTTCAGATTTTCTATTTTTTTGTGATTGAGTTTTTGGAGATTGTATGTATCTAGGATGTAAGTTGTCCAGTTTGTTGGCATATATTTTTTTGTGTTTAGTATCTTAAAATCCTTTGTGTTTCTGTGGTGTAGGTTGTTATTTTACCTCTTTTATTCCTGAGTTTCATTATTTTGACCCTCTGTTTTACTTGATGAGTCTGGTTAAAGGCTTATCAATTTTGTTTATCTTTTCCAAGAATTAGCTCTTGGTTTTATTGATCTTTTCTTTTATTCTTCTTACTCTCTTTTCCACTGTGATCTTTATTATTTCCTTCCTCCTATTAAATCTGGGGTTCATTTGTTCTTCTTTATATTATCCCTTTAGGTGTAAGGTTAGATTGAGATATTTCTTATTTCTTGAGGTAAGCCTATATCACTATTAACTTCCCTCTTAAAAGTGCTTTCATGTGTCCCAAAGATTTGGGACCATTGTGTTTTCACTTTCATTTGCCTCCATGTATTTTTAAATTTCCTCTTGGATTTCCTACTGAACTATCAGTTTTTAAACAGCATGTTGTTTAATCTCCATGTATTTGTGGTTTTTTTCCTATTTTTTTCTTATAATTGTTTTCTAGTTTTATATCCTTGCAGTCAGAGAAGAAACTTGATATGATTTCAGTCTTCTTAAATTTATTGAGACTTGGATTGTGGATTAACATGTTGTCTATCCTGGAGAATGGCCCATGTGAACTTGAAAATAATTTACATTCTGTTCTTTGTGGATAGAATGTCCCGCATATATCTGTCAAATCCATCTGGTGTAATGTGTCATTTAATGGCACTGTCTTCTTATTTATTTGCTGCATAGATGATGTATCCATTGATGTAAATGTGGTGTTAAAGTCCCCTACCATTTCTGGATTATGGTCAGTTTTTGTGTTTATATTTAGGTGCTGTCATGTTGGATGCATAGTTACCTATTTACTTTTAATTTTTTTAATGTTTATTTATTTTTGAGAGAGACAGTGTGTGCATGGGGGAGGGGCAGAGAGAGAGGGAGACACAGAGTCCCAAGCAGGCTCCAGGCTCTGAGCTGGCAGCACAGAGCCTGATACAAGGCTTGAACCCATGAACCGTGAGATCATGACCTGAGCTGATGGGAGTGGGGGGCGGGGGTGATACTTAACCAACTGAGCCACCCAGGCACACCCTGGGGGCATAGATATTTACATTTGTTATGGCCTCTTGTTGGACTGATCCTCTTATCATAATGTAGTACCTTTGTCTCTTGATACAGTTTTTGTTTTGAAGCCTATTTTGTCTGATATAAGTATTGCAATCCTGGGTTATCTTGTTTTCTGTTCTTTTGTGTGTGTGTGTGTGTGTGTGTGTGTGTGTGTGTGTTATTTTGTTTTGTTTTGCTCCCACTTGCATGGTATGTATTTTTCCTTGTCTTCAAATTCAGTCTGTATGTAGTTTAGGTCTGAAGTGAGTCTGCTGTAGGTAGTATACAGATGGGTCTTGTTTCTTCATCCATTTTCTCATACTATGTGTTTTATTGGAGCATTTCAACCATTTACATTTAAACTACTAATTGATAGATATATACTTATTGGCATTTTGCTAATTGTTTTGTGGTTGTTTTGTAGTTCTTCTCTGTTCCTTTTTTCTTCTCTTGCTCTCTTTCCTTGCGACTGGTGAATGCTTTAGTGTTATGCTTGGCTTTATTTTGTCTATTTTAGGTTTTTGTTTCCTGGTAACTATGAAACTTATAACAGCCCAAGTATATAGGGTTCTATATTAAATATTGACGGTCACTTAAACTTGAACACATTCTAAATTTTTTTTTTCAACGTTTATTTATTTTTGGGACAGAGAGAGACAGAGCATGAACGGGGGAGGGGCAGGGAGAGAGGGAGACACAGAATCAGAAACAGGCTCCAGGCTCTGAGCCATCAGCCCAGAGCCTGATGCGGGGCTCGAACTCACGGACTGCGAGATCGTGACCTGGCTGAAGTCGGACGCTTAACTGACTGCGCCACCCAGGCGCCCCTGAACACATTCTAAAAGAACTTCCATTTTTACTACCAGCCTCCACATTTCATATATATGTTGTTCTATTTTAACCTTATTTTGTGAGTCCCTTTTTGATACAATTGATTTTACTACTTTTATTTTTAAACGTCATACTAGCTTTACAAATGATTGTTCTACTACCTTTACTGTGTTCACTTGTACTCATGAAATATTTTCATAATTTTCATAATTTTCTTCTCATTATGGCCTTTTCTTTTAACATTGCTACTAACGCAGGCTTAGTGATGAAGTCCTTAATTTCTGTTTGCCTAGGAAACTATTTCTTCTTCTGTTCTGAATGATAATCTTACTGTGTTGGGTGTAGGGGTGTTTGTTTTTTATTATTCAGCACTTGGAATATGTCCTACATCTCCCTTCTGACCTGCAAAGTCTCCAGAATAATGAGGAGATTGCCGTATAGAGCATCTGTAGTACATAAGTAGTTGCCTTTCACCTGATGCCTTTAAATTCTCTCTTAATGTTTCATGGTGTGGTTCTCCTTGGGTTCATCTTGTTTGGAACTCTTTGTGCTTCCTGGACCTGGTAGTCTGTACTAACCTTTTGTAGGTTAGGGAGGTTTTCAGTCTTTCCCTCTCTCTTTTCATGTTGGGACCTTCATAATGTGAATGTTTGCTTGCTGCCTAGAGAGCCTTTAACCTATTCTCACTTCTCCTTATTCCTCTTTCTTACTAGGTGTTTAGGTGCTTTCCATTAGCCTGTCTTCCAGATCACGGATCCATTCTTCTGCCTCTTCTAATATACAGTTGACCCCCTGTATTTTTCATTTCAGTTACTGTATTTTTCCACTTTAGTTCTTTTTTCTATTTTCTACCTCTTGAAGTTCTCACTGAGTTCATCCATTCTTTCCAGTCTGGTGAACAACTTTATGACATCACTTTCAACTCATATCAGCTAGATTACTTATCTCCAATATTAATTCTTTTTCTTAGGTTTTGTCTTGTTCTTTCATTTGGACTATTTTCCCCCTTTCCTTATTTTGCTTTTCTGTGTTTGTATTTATGAATTAGAAGAAAAATTACTTCTGCCAAACATAAAGGAATGGTCTTGTGTATTATTATGCTCTTTGTAGACTGCGTGTTCCTGGTGACTATGCCAGCTTGGAGATTTGGATGTGATGGACTGGGGATCCTGGAGCACTCCTTGCTGAGGCTTCCCTGGTGGGATGTCCGGAACTACACTGGGTGCAGTCCAGGCTGTCTGTGCAGAGGGTGCCCTGGCAGGACAACTGCAGTGGAAGTGGATGTAAGATGAGGGATCCGGGGATCTCTGCACCAAGGATGGCCAAGTAAGGGTGCTGAACTGTCTGCAAGCTGGGGGATTCTCCAGATTTCTACACCAAGGACACCCAGGTAGGGAGGCTGAAGTGGCTGTAAGTTAGGGGATTTCTGCACAAAAGACACACAGGTGGGGGGGGCAGTTTGCTGCAAGGTGGGAGATCCTGAGGATTTCTGCACCAAGGACACTGAGGTAGGGGTTGAAGTGCCTGCAAGTTGGGGCATCCTGGGGATCTTGGCACCAAGGACACTCAGGTAGCGGGGGGCTCAAGTGGCTGCAAGGTGGGGAATCCCGGGTATCCGTGGACCAAGGAAACCTAGATAGGGGTGCTGAAGTGGCTCTAACTTAGAGCATCTCTGCACCAAGGACACCCAGGTAAGGGGGCTGAAGTGGTTGCAAACCGGGGTATCCTTGGGATCTCTGCACAGTTATACCCAGGTAGGTGGGCTGAAGTGGCTGCCAAGTTGGGGGACCCTGCACAAAGGACACCCCAGTGGGGGTGGGGCTGAAGTGGCTGCAAGCTTGGGGATCCTGGGAATCTGCTCACAAACAACACGCAGGTAGGGGGGCTGAAGTGGCTGCATGCCAGACTGTCTGTGGGCTCTCCATACAGGGGGGGTGCTAACAAGGCAGCTGGATCTGAGGTAGACACAGTGATATGGGCAGGGTGCTCTCTGGGGTGAGCACATAGAAGACACCCTGTTAAGTTGACTGGAGCCTAAGTGAGGGTGGGTTGTCTTGTGGTACCCTGTGTTGGAGGTGCCCTGGTATGTCCTTTGGAACCTAAGTGGTATCGACCCTGAGCTGTAGTGAGCACTGACAAGGGCCGCTCTCAAGGATAGTGATGCTCTTCAGCCCTTCTAAACCAGAGTCCCAGCAGCTGCCCCACCCCATGACCCCACCATTTGCCAAGCTTCTAGGACCGGTTCATTTATATTCTTGTTGCCCTTGTAAATTCAGACTTTTTTTGTCTGTGGCCCAGGACAGACACATCTGCTCAGGGTCCCTCAGGGGTATCCATCTCCGCTGCAGTTTCAAGTGTTGGGGTGGGGTTCCCATCCTTACCATGCTCTGTTTCTCTTGCCGTTCTCTCTGTGGCCGACCTTTTGGTGTGCAGAAGCCATTCAGTCAGCCCTCAGTCCTGCAGGAGGAATTGCTCTGTAAGTAGGTGTAGATTTGGTGTGTTTGTGGATAAGGTGAGTTCATGGTCTTCCCACATCTCTGTCTTGGACCAGGACTCTATGCTGTTATTTCCAGGAAGGAATAGATCATCTTATTTCTGGACTGGATCCTCATATTTTGTAAGTTTGGCCATATTGAATGATGTGTGATAGCTGGATTATAGGCCTTATCTGGCAATTTGGCCAAAGCCATTTTAAGCCATGACTCAGAACTGAGCTAGCAATCAGCTTATTCCTACAAGTTTCTATTAGCAAAGGCCTCTTCCTAATGACTAAGTCATATAATGTGATCTTAAAAAACCCACTTATTTCCTTTGTAAATGCCCATATTTAACAGAGATACATAATTATATACATGTTAATTAGGTTACTACACACTTTCTGGCTTAAATGACACAAA